>NC_047131.1:7799744-8160994 GCF_009829125.3 Periophthalmus magnuspinnatus | reverse complement strand
GAATAAACAATGAAATTTCAGAAGCAGCAGGAGGACTTTAGTTGGTGTTTTTTCAGATTTTAGACTGTGATGATGTAATGGTCCCAGATGGAGGCAAGAGTTTTCACTGTTGATTCCATTGTACTTTTCCATTAAATATCCAAAAGGTAAATTCACAAATGTTGACTCTGACCATATACATTTTTTACTAGACCGAAGAACTCACTATATTACAGCAAAGATCTGCATTTTAACAATATTCCTTTTAACTAGCCCCATATGTCTTACATATTAAAGGTCCATTGAATGTTGTGATGTCATCTGTATAAAAGCTAATGATAAAAACAATAATAATAAAATTAATAGTGATAACATTTAAATCGGGATATGAATCCTTTGGCATTTTGTCCATTCATCAATTTTCTTCCGCTTGTCCAGGACTCCCCGACTTCTCTCACCCGAGACACTTCCTCGAGCTGAGACATAGTCCCTGTCACATGTCCTGGATCTACCCCGGGGCCTTCTCCCATTTTTGACATATTGCCCACCCCTAATTCAAAATGTGTAATAGAGACAGGCCTATTGATTGCACAGCACTATTTGTAGCATATTTCTAAAGGGATAAAGTCTCTCACTGTAGATCCTGGTCCACCACGGCCTGCAGGATGACGGAGTACCAACCGCTGGAGTTCATGTAGTCCTGTGGATTTTCTCTGGGACCTACAATGGGAATGTGAGTGGCCCCGATGGCCCCTGCGCACTGAGGGTAGCCACACTCTTTAAAGGCTCTCACGGCCGCGTCCAACTTCTCTCCACTGGGCAACAGCACAAACTTTTTAAACAGTTTGTTCACGATCGCCATGGTAACCTGCCTCAGAGACAAAATAAATAGAATAATTATCAAGGGTTGAGTTTATACTAATGTAATGGCATGCAAACAAACTGGCATTCTGTATAAAGTATAGACCAGTGAGTACAGTACAGAAATAACAGTTGGATGAATATTTCTTTTCATAAATAAGAGAAAATAGGTCCAGAGTAGAGATGGACTGATTTGAGTCTTTTCACTGTCAATAGCCATTTATTTTATTCAGTTTTCAATGGGACAGTGTAAATTAATAATCATTACAAAGATGCAAATGTGGCCAAATGAGCCAAAAGGTAGGTTGTCAAAAGTATCGAAAAACAGATACTAAACGATACTATTGAAACTAGATACTCATTTGAGCAGGTATCAATACTAAAAACATCACATTCACAGACAGAAATGAACCTTTCCTGAATATCTTTAGAATGATCTTGAGCTGTATCAGAACAAGTATAAGACACACAGACTAGTATACACCCATGGACCACTATGGAACCTACTGGACAACCGAGGTCCAGATATGAGACCACATGGGAATATAAAAGGAAGTACTACCATTTAATGTTTAAAATCACATTATATTGTTTAAATATATATATTTTTTATCATCATTGCATCATCAACAAAGTAGAACATTCACACGAAAACTTCAAGCTGATTAATCACAGTGTCACAACAGCGGAACAAGCCAAGACATCAAACTTTTTTTAAATCCAGTTGAAAGAAAGACACAGACGTCTTTCCTGTGCACAAATACACAAAGCACTTGATTCTCGTGAAGATGGATTCTTGTGAATTTGTAAACTCACAAATACTGTGGGAATTAATATTGCTGTCAAATAATATGTTGGCCTAAACTGGAGCTATAAAGGTCCTATATTACGCTATTTTCTGATTTATGTTATAATGTTTCCTCATCAAAAACATATCTTGAGTTGTATTTGTGTTTCATTCACTCATGTTCAGCACACAAACCCTGCATATTTAGACTGCGTTCTTCTCTCAAACTTAAAATACTCTGTTTGTGATGTCATGTGGTAATACAGGAAGTGCTCCACTTTGTTTTTTTTGTTTTTTTTAAAACTCACACCTTCACTACAATCATTTGGATGATTTCAGCCCTGCAATTGCCAGCCTCTACTGAACTAAAGAGAAGAGATAGCCATTAACTTTAATTACCACTACATGACATCACAAGGTGGAATAGAGCATTTCTGAGCTTTGGACATGTAGACAGACTAATAATAAAGGATTACTCAAACATAAGTGAATGAAACAAAACAACTCCAGGTATGTTTTTGAGAAGGTAACAACATTATAACATGCCTTAAAGCTCATAAGAGTTTTGTGTAATATAGGACCTCTATGGGAAATACCCAATATCCTAAAAAAAGAATTTTATATCATCAATGAAATGACAAAATGGTTGCCACAGTTACCACAGTAGCAGTTGCCATGAAACCAGTACTTTTACTATAGTTCTCTGACCTGGCGCAGTATGATGCAGACGGTTGTCACTCCGACACCAAACCTCTCTGCGATGTGTCTGTACTCCTCTCCCTGCCCGTACCACCAGAGGGTGATAGCGAGGCGGCGGCGTGCGTCAATGGGCGTTCGTATGTGAGTCTTCTTTCGGGCAATCGTGGACTCGAGGAGCTGCAGGAGGTGGGTGAAGGTGGCGCGCGTGACCCGAAACTGGGCCTTCCAGTCCTCATCAGTAAAGCACTGCGCCGCTTGCCAGAAGTCTCCTGGAAGTTAAAATGAACTAGTTCACTTTTTCAGACCTTTGTATAAATTATACATTGTATTCACATTCTAGAGTTTAGAGTTAAGTCCTGATTACTCCTTGTTTAGTCTTATTTACACGTTATGATGTATTTAGTACCTTTTACACCTGCTTTGTCTTAGCCCCTTTGTTTTAAGTCCTGGTTAAGTCCTGCTTTAGACCAAGAATAGCCTTAGTTTAGTCCTGGTTTAACTTAGGGATGCAAAGATGTAGCTTTTTCAGTTCTAATACTATAAACTATATGCATATACATACACACACAATATAATAATGCTAGATAGATAGATAGGTAGATAAGTAGATAGATAGAGATATAATTACACTACATTATCATTACAAAAGAGATCCAATTGTGTTATGTAACTGTTATTTATTCTTCAAATAACTAACAGAACAGCTTCATATGAAGAAAGGTAATACGTTATGAGACGTTCTAGGCCAATAATGGCTTAACTGATACCATGGAACGATACCTGATCCAGACAACTTCTCAGTTGTCAGTCAATTATCAGCGCTGATAATTGGATGTTGTCTCATTTTTTGTGTCATTTTAGTCCTGGTTAGATGAATTTACTCCTTTTTAGTGCAAAATGTTATAATTGTGTATTTAGTACTGGTTTAAACGGCTTTGTTTTAGCCCTAGTTTAGCAATAGTTTAAATCCTAGTCCTTTTTTATCTTAATTTAGTCCTGGTAAGGGCATATTTCCTCATTATTTAGTTCTATTTACACAGGTTATCCTTTATTTAGTAACTACTAGTTAATTTGAGCTCTAGTTTAGTCCTGGTTTAACACCTGGTTAAGTCCTGCTTTTGCCCAAGAATCGTCTTCGTTTAGCCCTAGTTTAGGTTTAGTCCTGGTTTGGTCCCTAGTTTAGTCCTACAATAGCTCTAGTTAAGCTCTGGTTTGCCTCCTGGTTTAGTCCTGGTTTGAGACCTAGTTAAGTTCTGGTTAGCCGTAGAATAGTGTCACTTTAGTCCTGTTTTATACCTCCTTCCACGGGCCGGTCCCTGCTCCATATTTCCCTGGTGTTGGAGCTGACGATGCTGAGGACTCCCGCTACGGCCGACAGCACCACCGCCTTCCTCCGCTGGAGATAGTGCCGCAGACGCCGGGCTCTGGCCTCCGTCTCGCGGACCCTCCTCCGCCTCATCTCGGCCGTCCTCAGCAGGAACAGCTCCAGCACCCGGTCGTCCAGGGTTTGGGTGATGCTCGGGTCCAAAGCACCCAGGCAGGAGAGCAGAGAGGCCCGCAATGCCGCTCTGTCCTCTCCGCAGGACGCCATCTTGGGACGGACCAAAACAAAGCGTGTTCTTCGGGTAAAAAACGAGCGTGAAAAGGGGGTGAAACACGCGCCATCTAGCGGACAGAGGGGTGTAGGACAATGAATTAAAACTAAGTGATGGGATTTTTTTTATAGGCCTACAGCTAGATTCATGGGCTACTGTCACTGTTACAGCAAAGAAGAATGGAAATATTTTAAGTGAACAAATTAAGTAATATAATATATTAAAATACTGAATATAAAAGTTGAAAAAGGCATTGTCTCTGTGTGTGTTGTCATGGAATATTAAAAAAAAAAAAGATAAGGAGATAAATGGTCTTTTGAAGTCTGGCATTGTCAAAGAATTTGAGTGAGGAATGATATGTTTAGTGTCTTCCCCAACCGCCACTATCACCCACCACCCCATCTACAATGATCTACAAAAGTGGACATTATATTCAGTGATGTTTTAGATATTGATGGTGCCAAAGACAGGAGTGAAAAATACATAAGTGTACAATTCAATGCAATCTTTATTTAAAACGGAGATGGAATAAATAGAACATTTGAGTCACATAATAATTCACTTTCACTCTTAAAAAAAACTCAAAAATGATAATTGAATAAAAAAATATTTTGCTATGGACCCTACCAAGACAATTGAAGGATTACATAGTGTTTGTTTTTAATTGAAAACGTGAACGATGCCCTTTTTAACTTGTCCCTATCAAGTAACTAAACGTTCCGGTTTGATTTCAGTCAGCAGTTGACAAAGCACTAACATTTCCATAGAGACAAGCAGGTGGTGGTCCCTCCATCCAAAAAAAGTAAAACATTACGAAATGTTTTGATGTTTCTGATGAATGTTGTTTCGCCATCAAAAACATACCTTTTGTGTTTTGTTTCATTTGCACATGTTTACGGAACCCGTCTGATGACCTGCGTGAAAAAAGAAACTAAATTGTGGCCTCCACATTGTGATGTCATGTGGTAATACAGGAAGTGCTCCACTATGTTTGTAAATCCCACACACCTTCACTAGAATCATTTGGATAATTTCAGCCCTTATATTTCTTATCTCTAGTTGAACAAAAGGTAGAAGTAGCTGTTAACTTGAAAACTAACACTTCATGACATCACATGGTGGAACAGAGCATTTTGAGCTTTGGAGATGTAAAAGAGTGATAATAAAGTGTTACTCAAACATGTGAATGAAAAAACACAACTCCAGATATGTTTTTGAGGAGGTAACAATATTCTAACTTTTAAGGCATAATAATAAAAATTACTTTAACAACATTCACAAATCAAGGGTCTGTGAGGATCCAAATGGCTCACATAAGTGTCAGTTTATCATTATCAGTGTGAACAGGTTTAATTTCTCTTCACGCACTTCCTGCTGCGTCTCAGCACTCTCCCGTAAACCGCGATGTGTTCAAGGACCTGGTCTTTGGCACGCGCTCAGAGGTGTTGACAGCGCCCCCTGTGGCCTGTCGGACTCCTGCAGGGACGACAGATGAAGCCTCGAGGACATATGCCTGTTTGGACTCCGCCTCCACAGGTGAGCAGGGACTTCCCAGCATGCACCGCTCTGGCACAGGTGCGGCGTGAATGTGGCCGTCTGCTGTGAGGGGCCGTGACCAGCAGGGGGCTCTCTCGCTCCGGGGCTGTGCTGTCACTGCTGCTGTGAGAGTGACTGAAGAGTAACAGAAGAAGAGCTGCGGGGGTGTGGACCGGAGACCAGAGAAGACTGACTGTTCTGAATGTGTTAAATGTTTAAGGTTATGTTTACGGCAAGGTTAAGTTAAAGAGGAGGTACTTAACGTCTGTGGGGTGTTAAGAGGGGTATTAACTCCATCACAGGACATATTTACATCACCATGTTTCCTTTTATTGTTATGAAAATGCTATATTTGCCAAAAACAACATATTAACAAGTTACCCTCTACCCTAATTTTTGACACCCTGAATCTCCCTACCCTTTGCTCCTCATGCTAAGTCACTCCCCATTCAGAGTATCGCTATCACATTGCATTTAGCTCACATCCCACCATTGAAACTACTGCACATCACATCAGGTTTGTGAAGTTGTAGTGTACAGTTTTATATCATGTTTTTGTATATTTATGTCGACTTGTCATGTGGGAGCATGGGTGATGTAGGCTTGTGGGCGGAGCCTTGGACAAAATCTTGCAGCTAACCATACGAAGGGTTCAAATAGTGCCTGGGAGAGATCACTAGATTACTCAAACATGCATGGATGGCATCTAAAACCTCTTCAAACATGTTTTTGATGAGGGAAAGACACTGTAACATGGAAGAAAACTCAAAAATTCTATGTTGCATAATATCCTCTTTTTTAGTCACACTTGCCTTCTGCATTTGACCCAACCTACTCTTGTGGTGCTTTGAGAGGCTTGGACATATCTGTAAAGAACTGTACATCATTTCTTTCAGGTGAACATATGTATTATTTTGATCTTTATTTGGCCTATGTTAAAGGTGTGTCTGAGGTTACTAATACAATGAAAGTGAGAAAGAGAGAGAGAAGGAGGAGAGTGAGAAAGAGGCACAGACAGAGAGAGGTGGACATGGAAAGGAGAGAGAGAAAACAGGTGAGAGAAAGAGATAAAGAGAGACACACAAAAAGAAAGAAAGCGGGTGGAGAGAGAGGGGGAAGAGAGAGAATGAAAGTTAGAGAGAAGAAGAAGAAAAGTGGAAAGAGAAAGGGAGAAAGCATCAAGAGAGGACAGGAGTGGGAGAGAGAAGACGGAGAGCAGACGTCAGGGAGACTCAGGTCTGAAGACACATTGGACCATCTGGTGCAGGATCTGAGCCAAGACCCAGAACAGAAAGACCTGAGACCAGACCTCAGGAGCCAGGTTCAACAAGGATCAGGTCAGAGGAGAAGTACAGGAAGTGCTGGTTTTGAATAGTGATGGATATTTATCTAAATATTAAGTATATTCATTATAAACCTACTCCCCGCCCCCAGCCCCCCCCCCCCCAAAAAAAAATAAAAATAAAAAAATAAAATAAATAAAAATAAAATAAATAAACATACCGGTACATTGAATTGTATTTCCAAACTTGAATGATGCAGTAAATAATAATAATAAAAAAAAACAATATATTTTTTATGAAGTGTACAAAAATATACAACTTTTAATTATCTCATAATTCTTAGTAACTTGTGTTGGTTAAGTATAAAGTAGTATTAAGTATTAAGTAGAACTAAATACATGGGGTAATAACACTACTCAAGTACAATTTAAGTGAAATTCTTTTGCGAGACGCTGCTGTTATCTCAGTGTCCAGGCGATGGCGTTAAAACCAAACACATGATGAAGAGGCTTTTGGACTTTAACTTTACACAAATTTAAACATACTATTGTCATGGCAACATACAACAGATTATCCAACATAGTAATTAATTATATGGTTATTTATTCAAAGAGGCTAAAGGCCTCATTTTCAGCTCTGCACAAAGAGACTCACATGGACAAGTTGAAAGGACAATATGTGAGGAATAAATGGTGAATCTATATATGTTTATGAAATGGGAAAAATCACAAGGAGAGTGGGGTGAATGTTTTTGGGATTCCAATTGGGAAGAGTTCAGTTAGAAACTATAAGGAAAAAAACAACAAGATTAAAACTAACTAGAGCCTGATTTTGGCAGAACTGTGTGTGAACTAATATTGTCACGACATTAAAATTTCAAACTTGATTTTGATTCTAAGGCAAAGACTCGTTACTCAGTGGACAATAATAATATAAAAATACTTTTTCTTTAGACAATAGAATGTGATTTTCAACATTAAATTGTGGTACTTTCTTTTCTATTCCCATGTGGCCTTATATCTGTGTAATCCCTCAGTGTCCAGTAGGTTCATAGTGGTCCATGGGTGTATACTAGTCTATGTGTCTTATACTTGTGAAAGATACAGCTCAAGATCATTGTAAAACTATTCAGGAAAGGTCCATTTCTGTCCTGTGAATGGGACCTTTTAAGTATCAATACTGATCAAACGAGTATCTAGTTTTGATAATAGTTTTAGTATCAGTTAGTATCTGATTTGCTTTATTTTTGTGTTTGTTTGGAAAAGTGAACTGGGAAATGTTGTTTACCATCATGATAAGCACAGCACAATTTGGCACAAGACATTTTTTGATAGTTTAAACCTTCATTTAACAAAACAAAGGTGTTATAAGTTACTTTTATGTGTCTAATTATAACTATTATGTAATTTAGATTGGTTGCTAGGTAACAGTTATTGAATTTGTATGTCATATCTTCTGTCTGTGTCCAACCTGGAAGTACAATTATAACCCTCGCCAAAATTATAAAACTAGAAAAAAATAGGCAAGATTTTTTTGTTGTAAAATCTTAAATACAATGATGTTAACTGTGTTTTAGTGAAACCTAATCCTAATCCAATTTTCATTTGATCGCTACGGCTTCTTTGAAAAGTACAAAAACGACTGTGGCTCAGGTCTGTCTGATAAAACTAGTTTTAATGATGATACGTTAATACAAAGTTTACATCTTACCAACATAGAAAAACGTCTAAAATTCTTCCAAATATTCGTTTTCCTAAATAAAAGTTAATTTAAATCCATTCCTGGGACATCTTTCATAAATATTAATAATAATAATAATAATAATTTGAATCACGGGGGGATGAGGAGTTGGTTGTCCTGTTTTTCCGATCCAAAAGTCCGAAGTCCAAAATCCCGATCAGGTCTGGAGTATAATCCGTTTAGGGGCAGACTGGGAGGCACGGGGCTGTAGTGGTAGATATACGTGGGGGAAAAGTACAGCGGTCTGCTTAGGGGGCTCCCATGGGTGAACGAAGTCCTTTGGGTGGGGGGGTCCTGGGTGGGTTTTGTGTCCGAAGATGTGGCAATTTCAGCCAGAGACCACAGCTTGGGTTTGGGAGGGTCTGGAGCAGGAGGAAGAGGAGGAAGAGGAGGAAGAGAAGGGGCAGGTGGAGAGGAGAGGCGTGGTGGAGGTGTTGTAGTACTTGTGGCGAGCAGGAGGGGGCGCTGCTGTGCTTGTTGGGAGTGGGGAGGTTCAGGGCTGCAGTGGGGCGTGCAGTCAGAGGAAGAGGCGGGGTCAGAGGTCAACCAGGGGCCGGTTGAGACAGGAGCTGCAACAGAGAGAGAGAGAGAGAGAGAGAGAGAGAGGGAGAGAGAGAGAGGGAGAGAGAGAGAGGGAGAGAGAGAGAGGGAGAGAGAGAGAGGGAGGAACATTCAAAACATGTGAATAGAATGTATGTATATGACAAAAGCTCTCAAAACTATTCTGTATCTCTGTGTATTTGGCCCAAACTGCATTCACAAACCAACACCTGCAGGGGGAGTTCATACAAAAGCAACTATTTATGCAGAAAAAAGTACTAGGAAACAATGTATTTATATAAGCACCGCTCCTGCTGTCTATACCATGGTCCCTCAAACTGAGAATAGTTCACTTTTAAATCAGACGGACTTTCCATGTGTCTGTGGATGCGCAGGACACTGTTTTTGTTGAATCTAGTCCCAGCAGTTCATTTGTTTACCCGTTGCTATGGTGATGCTCACAATGTAGTGATATATAGCAGTGATTAACCTTGGCCGGAACTACCTGCAGGGTTACACAAAAATAATGCACTGCCTGAGAATTATAAAGACTAGTGATGTGACTTCTGGCTCTTTTAAGGGATCTGAATCTTTTGGATCCATTCCTTTCAAAGAGCTGTTCAAAGAGCAGCTATTTGAGTATTTATATTTATATGACAGAAACCAGTGTGAGAACTTATTTTATCTAAAAACTAATCACAGAGAGAACTGACCACAGCTCAGATGTGTTTAAAATGGTTCAAACTGAGAGTGGGAGTGTTTACTCTTTCAAAGTATGCATAATCCAAAAAAATGAAATGTTCCACTACAATAAAAAAATAAATAAATAAAATAAAACAATAATAATAATAATAATAATAATAATAATAATAATAATAATAATAATAATAATAATAACTTTTACATATGTTGTTTGTTCATAAAGCTCTAACCCATGTCACCCACTCTGCTTTTCTGCTGATTCTTGTGTTGGTTCAGCATTAATGAGGATAAAATACATTCAAATTAGAAAAAAAAAAAAGATTTGGCTTTTTTTTTTTTTTTTTTAATGAGATCCGGTTCCACCTGTTCACATTAAGAAACGCTCACATACGTCACATCACTAATAAATAGAAGAAATTTAATCTGCCTTTTACATGTAATACCAAACAATACCAAATCTTCAGCTAACTCCCCCACTTCACCTTTCTGATGTTGTCCCATATAAATCCTTATAATCGAAATGAAAATAATTAGTGAACCAATACACCAGTACTGATTAACTGACTAAACGGCCCCACAGCCCTAATGCTAAAGCTGTATTTTGAGAGCTTACCCTGTAATATTCCACATATTTGAAATGAACTTACCTCTAAGAAATGTGTTATATAACAGGTTCACGACTATACAGAATTTGACATAATTTTAGATATAAGGGTCTGTATAACTGTGTTTGCTGTTTTTGAAAGAAAAAAATTTAAAATCCACAGATGTTGAATCTTATATATTTTTTGTGAGATTGCGTTCTCAAACTTGCCATATTAATCTAGTGACTAGAAGTTCAATAATTCAACAATAGTGTTTGAATAATCCCTCAAGCTTTTGCCCTGACAGTAAAAAATACATTTCCCCCAGGTTCAATTGTGCATGGAAGTTTGTGCCAGTTTTTAATGTGGATAGACCCAGTAATTACAGAGATATTAACCATAAACCAAGTCCCTCTGCATTATTGTTCACACCTCACTGCTGTAAAACTCTATACAGATGTAAATATGTTATGAGGGTACTATATTTTTACAGTTTAAGTTAAAATGTAAGTTTATATTGGCCGGCCTGGGGGGTCTTAACAGAGGAGCTGTAGGAAGTGTCTGGGGTGAGGGAAGTCTGGGAGTCCCTGTTTAGACTGCTGCCCCTGCGACCCGACTCCGGATAAATGGAAGAAAATAGATGGATGAAAGTTTATGTTATTTTCACTGGGAGTTTAGACTTATTTTCTTTGCTTTAACTTCTCCTGATATTTTATATTTTATTTCAATTTCATAAGTTTATGTGATAACTATCCTTCTGCTGACCGGCTGCATGTCTGTAACAAAAAGACTTATGCTTTTGGGACTAATAAACATCACTGTGATTCAGACTCTGATATTTAATAAAATGTGCAGTAAATATGAATCATTGTTTTTCTATTGCCCATTTCCATTGGTGGAAGATGTACTCAATTTTGGTACTTAAGCAAAGGTACAGATACAGCACAAAAGCAAAATGTACCCAAGTAAAAGTAAAAGTATCACATGAAAAAATCTACTTGAGTAAAAATATTAAAGTAGCTTTTTAAAAATGTAATTGAAGAGTAAAAAGTAAAGGTATTTTGTGCAGATTTTGAGATCTAATGAAGCATCAAATGTGGTGATTTTAATAAAGATTTGTGCTGAATTTTGTTCAACGGAAACGATTGAATCAATAGTTTTGTTTTTATTTGTATATTTTTGTTTGCTCAGACTATGAACGTGTTAAAAATAAACCCTCAGCCTTTTCAGAATGTCTCAAACAATAATAAAAAATACTTTTACTTTTCAGTCCAGTTCAAAAATGTAGTGGAGAAAGTACAGATACTGCTCTCAAATGTAGTGAGGTTAAAGTATCCACTGTAAAATGGACTTAAGTTAAGTATAGATACCTAAAATTTATATTTAACTACCATACTTTACTACTTTTACTTTGTTACGTTCCACCACTGCCCATTCCACACATTCCAGCCCCGGTCTGACCTGTCTCCCCCTGGTGGTGGTCCTGCCTCAGTGCTGGTTCATACTCGTCTGGTCGCTCTGGTTCTAGCTCCTCGGGCTCCTCTTCGTCTTCGCTGCGGTTTCGGGGGGTCCAGGTCATCTTGTTCTCCTTCTTTAGCCTCCTGCGCGCGTTAGCGAACCACGTGGACACCTGTGTTAGTGTCATTTTGGTGATGATGGCTAGCATGATCTTCTCTCCTTTGGTGGGGTAGGGGTTTTTGCGGTGCTCATTCAGCCAGGCCTTGAGCGTTGCCGTGGCGTCGCGGGTGGCATTTTTCCTGTAGGCGGGGTCAGCGTACGGGTGGCAGGATCCCAAGGGTGCAAAGGGGTGAAAGTCCAAAGCAGTGGAAGCCTCGAAACCAGGACTCTGCAGGAGACAGACATTAAACAGGTTAGATTTTCGGGAGACTGTGCATTATGACTTTATTAAATAGATTTTTTGCAGTTTCAGGAATGTGCTCATTCAAATAATTTAAATCAGTCTTTCCCAGCCCTCAAGATTCTCAGGGGGTCCCCAGGGGTTCTTTGAAAAGAGAAAAAGAGCTTCAAACAAGGTTATGAGAATTTTAAAGTGGATGTCATGTTAATTGTTTCCCTGAAGTATTTTATAACAATTGCGGCTTTATAACATCTTCATTAACCAGAAAATCAATTATATTTTCTTTATCAGGCTGGAGAATGATGTGGGAGTCGCGAACATATCCAAAACAGATAGAACTGGGGTCGATGCGAGAAAAAGGCTGAGAAGCACTGATTTAAATGTCTTGTAAATACCACAAAATTACAGGAATACCATTTGTAAGCCTACTTTTTTTTTTTTTATCTCTTTTTCAGAATACAGAACATAGGGGAGGGTGATATTAACATAAATATATGCATTTTTGGGAGAATAAACCAGAACATTATCATATTTATTTTTGCAGTCCATCGTAAATGTGCTAAAATGATTTTGTAAATGTCTTTGCATTGTTGTGGATGGAGTGAAAAAATACCACAAGAATACAAGAATATCCCACCATTATAATCCTAAACCCTTATGAAAATAGTTTGATTAATTATTTTTATTTAGGTTTGGGGTGGGAGATACTCTATATCTAGATTTTTGGCAAAAATCCAAGAAAAATACCACAAAAGTGTAGAAATATCATCTCATAAACTTTTTTCAATTTTTTAAATAACTAGTTTCATTTCTTTCTTTAATATCATTGGTTCTTTTTGCAGCTTTTTAATATTTTAGACATATAGGCAATATATCAAAACTTTGAAAAATTTGGAAAAAAACCAAAACACAACTTTTAAATAGGACCATTGTTTTTTTTTTGTTTTTTTTGTTTGTTTGTTTTTTTATCTTATTATATTCTTTTTTTTTTATTTATGTGTTTTTTTTTTAATTATTATTATCTTAACATCTGATGCCTTACACAACTATTGACCGGTAAATACACATATCCCAGGTTAAAATAGGAGCATATATTATAGTTTCTGTTCAATGTAACTGTTGTTTAAAATAACTCTATCTAATGATCTAATGATGATTTTGTGCAGGTCGCAGCTTCAGCACCCTGGACAGCTCCTCTGTGTTTTTAACGCGCTTTGACTCAAAACAGGCTGGACCGCGCTGCGCTTTTCTTTAATCCATAAAAACATAATAAACCATTCGCTCATTTTAAAACTAACACAGGCTTGCCCCGTTTCGAATTTAGGAATTATATCAAAATAATAAAATGATCTGATTAAGCGTAAAAGCGTAATTATGATGCCATTTAAATCATTATAAAGCTGTATATATATAAAGAGTGACAGATTCTCTCCATCTTAAACTGAGGAAACGCGCATTTTGTTGTCATTTTGGTCACGTTCACGGGAGTGGGTCGCGTGGGTCAGATTTGCCTCGCGCGTGTCTCAAACTTTAAAATAGACACAGCCACACGGAGCGGTACTATTAATTATACTATTCATTATTTTCATTTAGAGCCTATTCTACACATTTCTGTTCCGTCTAAAACTCATATAATTAAAACAAAATGTTGAATTGCATTATTTTATATTGAGCAATAAAGAGACTTGCTAAAACAAAGCATTTTTACGGTCCACGCATTACGCTGGTCTGGAGTTTCCCACGAACAACGTTTCCTATTTTATTGTTTTATTTAGGATAACATAAAAGTTACCACTACCTAAAGCTCTGATAAGTTTTTTTTTTTTTTTTTTTTTTTGTACATCTTAATGTTTCGCTAACTTTTTTGCGTGTCGAATCTCGCGCTCCTCCGTGTCTCGTGTCCGGTCACTCACCAGGAAGGAGCTGATGGCGGAGGCGGTGCGCGGCTCTGCTCCGTAGGGCGCGTGCGGGCCGGAGGAGGAGTATGGAGCGAAGGCCGAGCCCTCATGGCCGGCGCGCGACCCCAGCACCACAGAGGGGCAAGAGGACAGCGGCGGCGGCGGGAACAGGAAGCCCGGAGGGTACGCCATGGCTCACGAGACGAGAAACACGGGAAACACGAGGAGCAAGAGCGCACGGAGCATCTCTCTGTCTCTGCACGAGCCCCGTCCACGCGCGGTCTAGTCCCACTGACTCCGCGCGCACAGACGCACCACAAGTTTGGCACGAGACTGAGAGAGGCACGAGCGCATGAAGGAGAGAGAGTGAGAGAGTGAGAGAGAGAGAGAGAGAGAGAGAGAGAGAGAGAGAGAGGGAGGGAGAGAGAGAGACAGAGAGAGAGAGAGAGAGTGAGAAAGAGAGAGTTTAATACACAGAGAGAGAGAGAGAGAAAGAGAGAGAGTGAGAAAGAGAGAGTTTAATACAGAGAGAGAGAGAGAGAGAGAGAAAGAGAGTTTAATACAGAGAGAGAGAGAGACAGAAAGAGAGAGAGCGGGTTTAATACAGAGCAAATGAGAAAGAGACAGAAAGGTGGAGAGACAGAGAGCGAGAGACAGAGCGAGTGAGAGGGAGAGAGAGACAGAGAGATACAGGGAGAGGGAGAAAGAGGGAGAGAGTGAAGGTGAGAAGGAAGAGCGGGAGGATGGAGAGAGTGGATGGAGGGAAATACAGACGCAGTTCTGAGCACATGGCATCTCTGGGTGCCCCAGTGCTTTTTGAGACTCTACATTCAATCTATGTGCAAATCAGTAGAACCACATAGAACCATATAAAACTATATAGAACCATACAGGACCATGTAGAACCATACAGGACCATACAGAACCATACAGGACCATAAAGAATCATATAGGACCGTATAGTGGGTTATGAATTATCTGAGATCTGCTGCAGTGTTGTCTGAGTTGAGGTGAATTGCAGTCATCTCTGTAGTGTCCCAACAGTGTAAAATCAGGGAGAGAGCAACGTAGTGTAAGTCACCATAGGACTTTGATTTTGTGTGTAAATAAAGAATAATAAATAGATAAATAAATTTATAATGAATAATGATTTTTTTTAGGAGAAAATTTCTTTATTTTTATATCATACTACTGCTGTGTTTCAGAGGGCATCACGATGCAGATTGTTTTTGTAATTCTATTTTAACGGTTTAAAGGTGTACTGTGTAACTTTTCTGGTGGAGGGTCTATCATCTGCTTGTCACTTTGTTATTGCTTTCCCTGTAATGTTCCACAATATGACATTCAACTTCTAGCTTATTTATTCAATTACAGGATGCATTCTTAAAGCGAGTCGGGTCGCCTCTCCATAGCTCTGACCTGTAATAACTTGTAACTTGTAATATTGTACCAGAAAAATTACACAGTGGACCTTTAAAGGGCCCATATTACACTATTTTCTGATCCATGTTATTATGTTGTTTCCTCATCACAAACAGACTTGGAGTTGTGTTTTGTTTCATTCACACATGTTTAACACACAAACCCTGTATATTTAGACTGAGTTCTTCTCTCAAACAGAAAACGCTCTGCTCCACCTTGTGATGTCATCATGTGATAATACAGAAAGTGCTCCACTGTGTTTTTAAACTCCACACACCTTCACTAGAATCATTTGGCTCATTTCAGTCCTAGAGTTGCCAATCTCTACTGAACTAAAGGTAAAAAGGAGCTGTTAACTTAAAAACTACCACTTCATGACATCACAAGGTGGAACAGAGCATTTTGAGAGTGGATTATGTAAACAGACTAATAATAAAGTGTTACTCAAACATGTGTGAATGAAACAAAACACAACTCCAGGACTGTTTTTTGATGAAATAACCACATTCTAACATGCCTTAAAGCTCACAAGATTCAATTTTGTGTAATACAGGACCTTTAAGTGTGATGTTTAATTACCATAGAAACAAGCATAATGACATTAAGTACAGATGTCCCTGAAGTCTGGTCTCTACAGATTCAGATAAAATCACAGGTATTTTCTTCTTTAAACATTCCTCTGTTTAAGCACCAGAGCATCTGAGTCCAAGTTCCCCATGGGCTAATCCCATTTGTAACTCTATAATTATCACTGAGAGGGGGAGAAAAGGGAGGGAGAGGGAGGGAGGGGAGGAGGGGGGGGGGGGGGGGGGGAGGAGAGGAGAGGGAAAGAAAGAGAAGTGATAGAAAGAGAAAGACAGGAAGAGAGAGGACAGGAGAGAGTGAAAGGAATGGACACATGGAGAGGGGGAGAGAGAGAGGGAAAAAGGTCAGAGAAAAGGAGAGGGTGGGGGGGGGAAGAGAGGGGGTGGGATACGAGAGGATGGGAGAGAAAGAAGGAGGAAGTGGAGAGAGGGAGGAGGCAGAGGGTTGAGAGCGTGAGGAGATTGAAGAGAGAGGGGAGAGGGGTTCGAATCCCGCTGTCGACATAAACATCATTGGCTGGACAGACTTTCACTGACCCACAGGTTGGCGGCACGAATCCAGCTCCCATAGATGAATGCTGTGGTTCTGTCTTTGGGCAAGACACTTAACCTACCTCGCCCCTAGTGTCTGTGTACACTGGTGTATGAACGTGTGTGTGAATGGGTAAGTTCTGAGCTGATGTAAAGTGCTTTGAGTGTCTTCAAGCTGGAAAAGTGCTATATAAAAATGTGACTTTTTACCATCTAACTGGGGTCTAAAGACCGAACCATGTCCGACCCTCATCTTTACTGTCGCTCATCATTTCAAGTCTATACTTAATTTTCTGTATACAATCTTTTATTCTTCATCTGAATTGTCCCTGTTAATTTTCAAAGTGGTTCATTCTGACCACACTTTAAAAACTATAACTAGACCAGGGACTAAACCAGGTCTGAACTGGGACTAAACCCGGACTACATCAGGGTTAAACCAGGACTACACCAGAACTACACCAGGACTAAACCAGGACTACACCAGGACTACACCAAGGCTACACCAGGACTACACCAGGACTACACAAGGACTAAACCAGGACTACACCAAGGCTACACCAGGACTACACCAGGACAACACCAGGACTAAACCAGGACTACACCAGGACTACACCAGGACTAAACCAGGACTACACCAGGACTACACCAAGGCTACACCAGGACTACACCAGAACTAAACAAGGACTACACCAGGACTACAGCAGGACTACACCAGGACTACAGCAGGACTAAACCAGGACTACACCAGGACTAAACCAGGACCACACCAGGACTAAACCAGGACTACACCAAGGCCACACCAGGACTACACCAGGACTAAACCAGGACTAAACCAGGACTACACCAGGACTAAACCAGGACCACACCAGGACTAAACCAGGACTACACCAAGGCCACACCAGGACTACACCAGGACTAAACCAGGACTACACCAGGACTACACCAGGACTAAACCAGGACTACAGCAGGACTATAGCAGGACTAAACCAGGACTAGACCAAGACTAGACCAGGACTACACCAGGATTACACCAGGACTAAACCAGGACTAAACCAGATCTGAACTGGGACTAAACCAGGTCTAAACAATTCAGGATTAAAGCTAGCTAAGGTTAACTAGAGTTTAACCAAGACCAAAAGAGGAACTAACAGAGATCTAAACCAGGACTAAACCATGTCCAACCCTCTTCTTTATTATGGTCCATCATTTCAAATCATCTGTGCTGTAATTTTCTGTTTAAAATCTTTTATTCTTCTGTTGAATCATTTTCAAAGTGGTTCATTCTGACAGTTTATCTCTTTTTAGACATTTTGAAGCTGGATCTTTTTCATTATAATCTCACTTTTTCCACATTGCGTGGCGTCACAAATCAAATCCTCATTTATAATTTCAATAACACGTCGTTTATGATAAGAACCGTTCTGTTCTTGTGGAGGAACAGCTTTGATCACTGCTCTGACAGATTTTTCACATGTTATTGTCAATTTACAGAAAAAAACGACGAGCAGCAAAATATTAACATAACAGTAATAGCTCTGAGGGGAAAAAATCTTTAAAGAGGTACTATGTAACTTTTTTGGAGGGTCCGCTATCTGTTTGTATTTATGGAAATGTTATTGCTTTGTCTGGAGCGTTTTTTTAATGCTCAAAAATCACACAGTCTTACCTTGAGCATGGTCACCTCTCCACAGATCTGACCTGTAACGTGGCCTGTTGGTGTCATGTGCTTGTCTCCATGGAGAAGTTATTGCTTTATCTGGAATATTCCATAGCATGGCATTTTTCAGCTGCATTTGAAGGGCGCTTACGTCACTTTTGGAGCGACAAGGCCTGTCCCATTTCACGCACTTCACGAATGCGGCCGACAAATGTGCCTTGCGTCTCCATGGAGATCATCCGAGCAGACTTTGCGCAGTTCTATATCCCATCATGCATCACACGTCACTTCTTCTACGGGAGAAAATGCACTCTGCAGCCGGCACGGAATACACTTTTAAATAAGTACTGGTTTATGTCACCTACAACTGTTAAAATTTGAAATAAAAAGCAGCACGGTCACGGTTGCTAGGAAACGTAACGTAAGCTCACAGAGAGGTTGACGTACGCTCCGTGGTGTAGGCCTGTCCCATTTCGGCACGGCCTTTACGGTCCACGGAAGCTACATAGAGGCATCTCCCTGTCCACTGCCTTATGTTTAAATATTTGCCACATGAAAACCATACAGTCATGTTTTTGTCTTTTTTCTGTATAAAAACACGTCGTCCCTGTAGGAATCCTGTCAATGGAAATTTTATACCACCAATACAACAATTGTTTACGACTTATACAAACTGTTCGTATGTTTTGTGCTTGGAAAGGCACTCCCCTGTCTCTGCCTTCTGCCGAACCAAATGTGACGTGTTCTTGTCTGGGACGTCCTGGACACAGACACATGAGAATAATGAGGTCCCACGAGACTCTGGACTAAAACACTGAAGGAGCGATTCTTTAAACAGAGGAGAGGGGGGTAAAACAGAGCAAGGAGTGAATGATACAAACATACTTCTGTACATAGAGTAATAGACAACACAGTGTGAGGGGTTTTCAAAATGTGGTACAAGTACAACCGCTCCCTGTACACTATAAGAGCAAACCACAGCTGCAACAATAGACAAAGAATAAAACATGGAGTGAACACGATTTCACTAAAGCCACGGTGTAGTTCCCCGTGTTACATCGCCTCATATTGTCCCAACCTCCCTCCACATTTCAGTGTCCACCGTCAAACAAAAGCCTCCATCTCATTCTTGTTTAAAACCAAATCAGATTTTCATTTTTTCTATAAAAACAATAAAACGTGGCTCAACCTCCATCTTGTCTTCTTGAGCTGAACACATTCATTCTGGCCCCGCGCTCAGATGGTTTATCAGATATCTTTATGTAGGGGTCAGCCGGGGTCAATCGTAATCATAACGCACTTGAACTTCAGCGGCCCCATTTCAGAGACTCCTTTTAACCAGCGTCTGAGACAAAATGGAGGAGTTAGATTACATTAGAGGGATTGTGAAGCAGCAAAAATGTGTTATCGAGGATTCTCATTTCAGTTCAAATAAAAGTTAAATTTGGTTAAATGGAATTGTACAGGAAAATCACAAATAAAACCGTGCTATGTAACTTTTCTGGTGTAAAGTCTGTCACCTGATTGTGTCCATGGAGATGTTACTGATTTGACAGGAATGTTCCATAGTACAAATATCTGCATGAACATACGCAGGTGACATATTATTAGGACAATTTACAGGTCAGGTCTGTGTTCACTGTAAGAATGCATGTTGTTCAACGTATTCCTGTTCTATGCTGCCATTTTGAGGACGGCTGACTATTGAAAATATACAATATTTAGTTTTGAGTTGTTAATTACTATGGCAACAGTCCTACCTTTTCATCATTCTGAAACCCATGGATAGGTTTTGTAGAAATAAGAGCACTTGTAATTGAACAACTGCAAAATAGAAGTTAAATGCCGTACTGTGGCACATTCCAAGCAAAGCAATGACATCTCCATGGGGACAACCATCAGCCAGAAAAGTTACATAGTGTACCTATGACCCAGATTATCCTAGAACGCCTGCCCTAAACCAGGTCTAAACGAGGACTAACCCAGGACTAACCCAGGACTAACCCAGGACTAACCCAGGACTAAACCAGGCCTAAACCAGGACTAACCCAACACTAACCTAGGACTGAACCAGGCCTAAACAAGGTCTAAACCAGGACTAACCCAGGACTAACCCAAAACTAACCTGGGACGAAGCCAGGACTAAACCAGAACTAACCCAGGACTAACTCAAGACTAACCTAGGACTAACCTCTTATAAATACTATCCACTGCATACCACCAACCCATCTCATGGTTAAAGTGCATATAACTATAGATGTTTGGTGATAGTACATGTAGTAAATATTTATCATAGTTTTACATCAGTTTAGTGGCAGTTTGTGGAGAAAAATTGAGAAGAAAAGTACAAAAATACAGGAAGTAGCGTTGACTTCCAAAGCAGAATTCCTCTGCCTGTGTCATAAATACAGAAAATTTAAAACATACTTTCCTCCTTCTAACACACTGATCAACACAAACTTTGAGGACTAAATATTCAACCCTATAGTACCTCCAGTCTTTACCTTTGCTGTGGGACATTGCACTGGGACCCCCCTGTTTACTTTAACATGTCATTGATTTAATGTGCTGGTGTCTGCAGGCTCACTACTGTGTAACGTGTAATTAAAACAGAAAGGAGCCTCTTGGGTTCAAATCATTGTAATGTTTTCATAAGTGATCAGTGGCTGGGGTGGTTCAATCGCACGTCTTCATTTGAATGAGGTTTTATTCTGGGTTTTGTTGCTTTGTTGTTGTCCCAAAGGAGTTGCATAAAACAATACTTCACTTTAATTATACTGAGTTTGAGCAGTTTCATATTTGTTTTTGATTGACTTTCATCTTTCAATTAGTAAGGATCTAAAAGAAAACATGTTTAGAGACACTTTGGAGTGCTTTACTTTGACAGCTGGGGTGGGCAGTGGCTCATTGGTTAGAGCGTTCGCCCACAGACCAGGAGGTTGACGACTTCATTATTAATTAAGTAAATTAATCAAGTAAAGTCACGTAAAGTAATTAAGTAAAGTCACAAATGTTAAACCTGATTATTTCTATTAGTGACGTGGATGGTCAGCAACGTGTTTATCCCAATGGAGACGTTATTTCTTTGGCTGGAATGTTTCACAGTATGCCATTAAACTTTGAAGCAAGCAGATGAAACAACCAGTCCAAGTTATAGGTCAGATCTGTGGAGCGGAAAAGTGCTTATTGAGACATTTTGTAGCAATAAATACCCATGTAAGTGAATAAAAGTATGGTAAATAAGTGTAATGCCATGCTGTGGAATAATCCAGAAAAACCAGTGGAGCAGATGGCAGACCGTTCCCCACAAAAGTTACATAGTGCATCTTGAAATATCTTAAGTTAAATTCTTCTTTCACTTGCTAGAATGATTTTCCAAAATGGCCTCTTTGACCCTGCCTCTTGTGTGTGTCATTTCACAGCCTTTTGTTATGTTAATACAGGACCCCAGTCAAAGGAATCAACTCAGGGCTATTCTTGTCCCATCAAACCAAGCCTGTACAATGTGAATGAAGAACACTCAGATCAGGAGTTTTACCACCAGCCTCCTTAGACTGAGAGGAGGAGACAGGATAATCACTCTGCCACGGTAACACAGGGAGAACATGCACGCTCCACTCAGAGAGATCAGGAATCTAACCCACAACGTCCTTACTCAGAAGAGGAGACAGGATAACTACTCTGCCACTCCCTTTTAGTTGTTCTAAACAGCCCATTTCCCTAAACAGTATAAGCAGAAGGTTATGTCCTCTCTTGGGATCTTCTCCAGAGACGACCTGTCAATCAAACCGCTGTGGTGTCTCTGTCTCCACACACCAGGGGCTCGGCGCAGGACGTCCCGCAGAGAGAGACGGGAAGGTGGGGGGGGAGTCAGTGTTTAGAATCACCTCCAGCAAACAGCAAGATTATAGAGATTATTGAGAGATTATACACATACATATACATATACATATACATATACATATGCATATACATATACATATACATATACATATACATATGCATATACATATACATATACATATACATATGCATATACATATACATATACATATACATATGCATATACATACACATACACATATACATACACACACACACATATACATACACATACACACACACATATACATACACAAATACATATACATACACATACACAAATACATATACATACACAAATACATACACATACACAAATACATATACATACACATAGGGGCTATATGAAGACTTCAGATTATAAAAACCTGAATATATTTCACGGGTCAGGCCCACAGGGTCACTCCGGCAGTAACATCATTGCAGTCCACCGTAGCCTTTTCTCACCCTTAAAATGGTCAACATTACAAACTATTTAACCAATAATATTTTGTCTTAACCATCACATCTCTGTATTTACATTTTGTTCTTCTTTCCTCCGTCTGGCTCTGCTGCTGACCTGATGCCTAAACATACAGCAACATAAAGGGGGTACGCTGTCCTGTTCTATTCAGTAAACACCAACACGCAAAAACAGCTCTTCTCCCATTAGCCTAGCACTGTTAGCACTGACGTTTAGCACTGACGTTTAGCGTGTTTCTTTGATAGAGCAGGAGACGGGTGCAGGATAATGTTTTATGTAAATTATATTCCCATTGTTGTCCTGTTCCGTGGCATGTTTGTCTATGTGGATTTACATATGAGAGATTTCAAACTCCCTGACAATCTATTAAAATACATTCTTTTACTTATGCTGTGTTTTTGAGGCAGATATTTGCATAGAAGGTAGACCTGGTTTAGTTCTCATTTAGTCCTGGTTTGACCCTGCTATAGTCTGGGTATTTTGCATTGCGGCAGAGTGGTTAGCATCCTGGGTTAGACTCCAGACTCTATCGATACCTGCTCAAATGAGTATTTAGTTTCGATACTAGTTTTAATTTACTTTTGACAACCATAAACCTGAGAAACACACAATTCCTGGTTTCAAGTATTTAGTATTAAATGATAGCGTACATAGATCATCATTTTGCGCTCTGTAATATTGATCTAAAATGGCTTAATAACAGAAGCAGGTCCATTAACGTCCTGTTCACTGTAATAAGCTGCCGATTTTCCTTTGTGAAAACAGGAACCTTCAAATACAGGACAATACTGGCTTACTCAAACTTAAACATGCATGAGTCAAGTGATGTATAACTTTGAGTAAACTATTATGAGGGAACATTGTTATATATATATAAAAAAGTCAATTCTGTATTATATTTCCCCTTTAATATTGATCTTGGTTTACTGCTGGTATCGTCCTGGTTAATCTTAGTCTAGTCTCCATTTTTGTTCCATCCCTCCCCCTTAGCGCTTGGACAATAGCTACATGCTAATTACGGTGAGGCAGCTGCAGTAATGATATTGTAATGATATGGTTGTTAATATGAAACTGAAGCTGGGAGAATACGCCAGAGCCTGAGGGAGAGAGTCCGCTTCAGATGAGACTGTGATCACATGAACTATCAGCTTTGAGGGATTTAAAGAGGGGGTATTGTACAAATGTGACTTTTTGGAGATTTCTACCATGTTATAAAACATCAAAAACATCCTTGAAGACGGTTTGATGTCATCCATGCATGTTTGAGTAATCTAGCGATCTCTCCCGGGCCCTATTTGAACCTTCTTCTATCGAATGCTCCCCCCACAAGTCTATGTCGCCCAGGCTCACACACAACCATTTTTCATATAGCAGGATTTAAAATAATACACTACAGATAGCGAAATGCACTCTGATGCTCTCTGTTGTGATAGTGTTCTGAAGGGGAGTAACTTAGCACAAGGAGCAAAGGGAGCAGAATCTCAGAGCATCAAAACCAAAATTAATTAATAACCCCATGAAAGTGTAATGTCCCCTCTTTAACTTGAGATTTCAAAACAGACAGTGACTCTCGAATATGTCAAATAGTCTAATACATAGCCTATACTGTATGGCTGTAAGAAGTATCAATACCCACACACTAGCTGATACTGATACTAGTATTGATCATGGAAAAAAAAAATCACATAAACAAGACTAAATTGGACCTTGTCTGAATAGTTTTACAATGGTCTAGATACATATCAGATCTATAGACTGCATAGTAATATTAAAAAGTACTATAATTTTTTTGTGTTTAAAAAGTGCTGATGTAGCCTTTTATAGTCCTGGACTGGTTTAGTACCTGCTAGTCTTGTTTTAGCCCTGGTCTAGTCCTGCTTTACTCTTGTTCTAGTCTTAGCTTAGTCCTGGTTTAGTCTGGGTTTAGCCCCCAGTTTAGTCCTAGGCTAGAAAAAGAGTCAAGCAGGACTAGCCCAGGACTAAACCAGCATTAGGGTTTAGTCCTGGTCTTGTCCTGCTTGACTCTTTTTCTAGCCTTGGTTCAGTTCTTGTTTAGTCCATACTTTAGTCCTGGTTTAGTCCTGGTTTATCCCTGCTCTTCATCTGGTCTAGTGCTAGAGATTTTGATCTTTTACTTGTTTAAATAAAGGTTAATAAATAAACACATAATATACTGATGGGTGATAGTTTTGGCCGACGCTTGGAGCTGATCTGGGTCCACTTGTGGTCCACATGTGTCTTTGCTGACCATGTTAATACCAGAATGCTGTGTCAGACTTGTGCTTCCTGAGATTCAAACCAGGGAGAGACACAGGGTTTATTTAGGTGTAAAAATCACCTTTGTCTTGTCACCTCCTCTGTGTCCGCTCTGATGGGCTAAAATTAACTAGGGCCAAGCAACAGCACTGTAGGATTTCACACTCTGCAAGGGGGAAAGAGGGAGGAGGAGGGAGGAGAGAGGAGGAGAGGAGGGGAAAATGGAAGGAGAGAGGGAGAGACAGAGAGAGAGATGGCATAAGGAGAAGGGGGAGAGGGAGTGGGGATATGAAGAGAGAGAGATAAGAGAAGGAGAGAGGGAGAAAGAGAGAGGGTATATAAGGAGAAGGGGTGGAGAGAGTGAGCATCGGAGGAGGAGAGAAAAAGAGAGAGAGGAGGGTACACATAAGGAGGAGAGCAAGAGAGAGGGAGAATAGGGGGATGAGAGAAAACAGAAAGGGAGATGGCATAAGGAGAAGGGGTGGAGAGAAGAGTGATAAGAGGAGGAGAGAAAGAGAGAGATAGGGAAGGGTACATATAAGGAGGAAGGTGAGAGAGAGAGTGGAATAGGAGGATGAGAAAAGAGAGAGAGGGAGATGGCATAAGGTGAAGTGGGAGAGACTGGGGGTATGAGGAGAGAGAGATAAGAGCGGGTGAGAGTGAAAAAGAGAAAAGGGAGATATCTAAGAGGAAGGGGGTGGAGAGAGTGAGGATAGGAGAAGGAGAGAAAGACAGAGAGAGGAGGGCACATATGTGGATAAAGGTGACAGAGAGCGGGAATAGGGGGATAAGAGTACAGAGACAGAAATGGCATAAGGAGAACGGGGAGAGAGATAAGAGAGGGAGAGAGTGAGAAAGAGAGGATATGTAAGGAGAAGGGGGTGGAGAGAGTGGGGATAAGAGGAGGAGAGAAAGTGAGAGAAAGGAGGGCACATATAAGTAGAAGGCAGAGAGAGAGAGTGAGAATAGGGGAATGAGAAAAGAGAGGAAGAGGAATACAAGGAAAGGAGAGGGAGGGAGAGAGAGATACGGAAAGTGACAGAGAGTGAGAGGGGGGCATTGTCCAGCTGGTTCTGGAAAAAAAGTGTGAACATGAAGAAGGTGAAGCAAAACAGAGGTCAGAAACAAAATGGCCGAAGGTCAGAAAACAATTCAGGGATGGACAGGAGAGTGGAGTGGAGAGATGTTGAGATGACGACAAAATCCGATAAGGAATTTGCCTCTATGATATAAAAACAACACCTTATAATAACTACACTCACTCAAACCTTAATAAAGCACAAACAAGCACTTATTTCCTATACCCTAACTCCTAACCTGTTCATTAAGTAGTTACTAAGGCGGATGGCAGTAACTCAGTTGGTTTGTTCACTGATCTGAAGGTTGGTGGTTCGAATCCTGCTCTAGACATAAACGTCAATGTTAGAGCGGTGAGATCCACTGACCCACAGGTTGGTGTTGCGATTCCAGCTCCCCGAAATGAATGCTGTTGTTGTGTCCTTGGGAAAAATGCTTAACCCACTTCCCTCCTACTGTCTGTGTAACAAGACGACATGCAGACCATTCTGGGAGCTTATGAGGTAAAGTTCCTTGAAGGTGAAAAAGCGCTATACAAAAATGTGGTCATTTACTACAAAACTGCATTATGAATTCAAGTGCATACAACAGGTTTTCATGTGTTTCAGAAATCCTCTACTTAGGTCAAACACAGAAATGTCCATCCAAAATCCTGAGGCCATTTATGCACAAGGAAGGCATTTTTCTGGCAGTTTTATACTATACCTTTATTAAAACAATAAAGGTGTTGTCATTTATTTATATTAGTCTAATCATAACTACGATGCAAATATAGATGTGTTTTGGCCCTTGTTTACATCATGGTTGCTAGGTAACAGTTATGGAATTACCTCTACGTATGTCACTTCTGCTGCTCGTGTCCAACCAGGAAGTGAAATTATAGTCCTTTTTTTCATCTTCTTTTAAAAGGACACACAATCTTGAGATGATATTTTCACCACTGACACAGAGACGAGTTGATTTTGATCTTAAAAAGATGTTTACAAAGATGGGACTAAACCTGGAGGGATCAGAGGAGAACACCAAACGCTTTGATGGGATTTCTAATGTCAGGGTGAATAAAATTATGCAAATACACAGACAAATATGGCAGAGCAGTTTGGACAATGAGTGCCATACAAGTACAGTACTATAGATCCTCTCAGTTTAAGACTTGAATAAAAACCCACCTCTTCTCCCTGGCATTTAATACTAGTTAGACACGATATCTTGGTGTTTTATTGTTTTTTTCCCTATGTATCATTTTATCTATAAATTTGTTTTTTGTTAGACTTTTGGTCAGTTGAAGTTGTTTTAAATCTGCTATATAAATAAATTTGAGTGGAAATAAATATAATATTACAATTATCATTATTCATATCCAGAACATTTTGAAACTGTAACTTTGTTTGATTGTAGTAGTTTCGGTAACTGATAATTGTGACACCAAATTTCAATATTGTCCCTTGGGTCCCATCTGTGCCTGGGGCTTCATAACTGGAACAATCATTTGCTAAACTGCCACTGTACCACTGGGCAAGACACTTAGAACTGGTGTACCTAATTTTCAAACCATGGAAGTAGGAAGTAGATAGATATTAAATGTTTGCTAAAGGACACAACAACATTTACATGATTTAGTTTTGTTAGTTATGGTCCTGTGTCCAACTGTTTTGTCTTTTGGTTGATTGCGTGTAATGCTTCGACACACGCAGTTGGTAAGTCAGTGGTTGTAAGGTAAGGTATGGTAGTAGTAGTAGTAGTGGTCTATATCACTGAGGGTTTTAGTCCTGTTTTACTCCTGGGTTAGAACTAGATTAGTTTTTTTCCTTTTTCCAAATTTAGACCTGGTTTAGTTTTGGATTAGTCCCGTTTGAGTCCAGCTCTTGTAGGGGGTTCCTAGTCTGCAGAGGTCAATATCTATCAGTGGTGCTTTTAGACCTAGTTTAGTTGGATTTTAGTTAGCTGGTTTAGTGATGGTCTTGTGGGATGTTCCTGGTCTGCAGTGTCCTGGGTTAGTCCTATTGGTTTATTGGGCTGGTTTATTTCTAAATTTGACCTGATTTAGTCCTAGTTTAGTCCAAAATTAGACCTGGTTTAGTCTTGATTCAAACCTGGTGTAGACCTGTTTTAGTACAGCTCTTGTGTTTCCAGTCTGCAGTGGTTAAGTTCTGGTTTAGTCATGTGGTCCAAATAAGGTCTTATTTACTCCGTACAGTGTGGAGTATACAGGTGTCATAATTGTTTTGGCTTAAATGCACTTGTCGTAACGGTGGGTGTAGCGGACCAAAGAGTGCAGACTCGGGGCAGATTTACGGTGTTTATTTAGAATAGTGCTGTCATGATGCCCGTTTGTTCCTGTCCTCCCGTGCTCTCTACCCCTCCCCGACCTGTCTGCCTGGAGCTGGGCGGAGTTCGAGACTTCTCCCGCACGCACCTGGAGCGCATCAGCGTAATCACCGCCACCTGCTGCTGAGTACTTGAGGGCTCGGCAGACTACACTCGGCGCCAGACCGTCCAGGTGTAAACGTGAATGCTCTAGCTCAGTTGTGTATCCTGGTACCTGCTTGTATGTACTCATTTGGATTTTGTTACCCTCCAGATCCCTGTCCTCGCTCATCCCCGCTCCTGCCTCTGCGCTCCGGCTCCGGTAAAGTCACCCCTCCGCCTCGCTACCTGTCTCCTCCTGGTCTCCGGCTTGCTGCTTACCTTCGGTCTCGGACTCCGCTCTCTGGACTACGCCGGACCTGCCTGCCCCGGTCTCGTCCAGCTCTTGCCTGCACCCCGGTCCTGGTTTTCCCCGTCCCCGACCTGCACTCCGCCCGCCTAGTCTGCCTCCCGCTCGGTGATTTTCCGTGTAGACTTGTATGAACTTATTAAGACTGAATTTCACTGACTTTGTAAATAAACACTGTAACCTTGCCCCGAGTCTGCACCTCTTGGTCCTTCCCGCACCCGTTACGACAAGTGCAGAGTAAATAGTCAATAGTTCGAAAATCACCAACGGGGACAGGGAGCGGGAGGCAGGCCAGACGGGCGTAGTCCAGAGCGGGCAGGAGACATCCAGGGCCGGAGCAGGACAGGAACAGGAAGGACCGAGCAGGAGTAATCCAGCAAGCGGGAGCCAGGGCAGGTGACGGGAAACAAGCCGGAGACCAAGACAGGACAGGAGGCGAAGACACACGTAGGATCCCGCAGACAACAACAGGACAGACAGGGTGAGGATACGCAGACGATCTCGCCCCGAGTGTCTAGTCTCAGCTCCTCATATGCTCCGCAGCCGGTGGAGGTAATTGCGCTGATGCGCTCCGGGTGCGCGCGGGAGGAGCCGGGAACTCCGCCCAGCTCCAGGCTCAGACAGGAGAGGGAGGGGAAGAGCAGGACGGGGAATACTAGGAGCGGACGGTGCGGATCATGACAGTACCCCCCCCCCCAAGGGCCACCTCTTGGTGGCCCATCGGACCGATAAAGGTGGGAGGAGGGGAGCCGGACGGAGGGAAAAAATGTCACTGGTGCGGACCGGTTGAATTTGGGGAAGAAGGGGGACTGTCCAGTGGGGCAACAACGGTCCGGGCAAAGGGCGGACGACACAACGAGGTCCCTGGACGGAAAGCTTTGTCCAGCGGAGCTGCGAGGGTCCAGAAGAGGGGCAGAGGACACGAGGAGGTCCCTGGACGGGAAACGGTGTCCAGCGGAGCTACAACGGTCCAGGCGAGGGACAGATGACACAAGGAGGTCCCTGGACAGGAAACGGTGTCCAGCAGAGCTACAACGGTCCAGACGAGGAGAGGACAGGCTGGGAGTGGACCGGTTGGGACAGGACAGCAAGCGGGGAACAGGCCCGTGAACAGGAGACAGATAGGTAAGCAGGGTGGGCAGGTCGTGTTGTCCGATGAACCCCAAGTCTGCTTGGTTCATGGTTGGCGTGATCGTTCTGTTGTAACGGTGGGTGTAGCGGACCCAAGAGTGCAGACTCGGGGCAGATTTACAGTGTTTATTTACAATAGTGCAAAAGACAGTTCAGACAGTTCATTTATCATACACGAGGACAGGGAACGGAAGGCAGACCAGACAGGCGTAGTCCAGAGCGGGCAGGAGACATCCAGGGCTGGAGCATGACAGGACAAGGCGCGGGAACAGGAAGGACCGAGCAGGAGTAATCCAGCAAGCGGGAGCCAGGGCAGGTGACGGGAAACGACAGGACAGGAGGCGAAGACACATGTAGAGTCCGGCACCAAACAGAAGGTAGAAACGCAGACAACAACAGCACAGACAGGGTGAGGACACGCAGACGATCTCGCCCCGAGTGTCTGGCCCCAGCTCCTCTTATGCTCCGCAGCAGGTGGAGGTAATTGCGCTGGTGAGCTGCAGGTGCGCGCAGGAGAAGCCAGGAGCACAGCACAGCTCCGGCAGGTGAGGGAGGGAAGGAGCAGGACAGGAGGTAAAACGTGGAGCGGACGGTGCGGATCATGACGGCACTGTACTCTGTTAAACAGTTGTGTTTCAGACAGGTCCACACCGGGTGCCTAAACTGGGACTTCAGGAGCCAGTGGAGCTGATGATTCGCTCTGGAGCCGACGATGTCCATGGATTTTAGAGTGATGGGAAATAGATGGTTAACAGTCTTCAAAATGGCAACATTCCATAAAAACAGAAAGTTAAAACCATACTTTGGAACATTCGCAGGAAGATAAGTTTTATGCCATACTGTGGAATTTTATTGCTCCTCCAGACCAAATAAGAGTCAGGTTTGTAGAGATGCAAGCTCACTCACAGTAAGGATGCATGTTTTAATAAAACCAAAATGGAAAAAAAAATATATTTTATATTTTGTTTAAAAAGTCACAAACTGTGGCTTTAATTTGCCACTTCACGCAAATAAACAAATATTGACTTTTTATTTCCTGTTTTTATACTAAATAATTACTATTGTTCAAAAATAACTCCAAATTGTTTTCCCATTTACTTTGACCAAATCAAGTGAGACATTCAATTCTTTAACCCCCAAACCCTCTGTTACGTCCAATATTTCTTCCCTGTCTTCGTGTGTAGGTCGTAATGCTTGTGTATGGGCTATTGATTTTGATTAGGATCCTGCAGTGTCTTTATTTGAGCCATTACCCTGCTAACAACCAGTGACACACTTCATTATGGGATTATAAGACTGCACGGTTCACACGTTTTCACAAACAAAAGAAAAGAGAAGAGAGTGAGGCAGACGGGAACAGAAATCTTAACCAAATACTCCAAAAATGGCTTGTCTCAATATCAAAAATCAAATACTAACTGATACTAAAACTAGTATCGAAACAGGTACAGGCAGGTATCGATATTTAAACAGTCACATTCACAAGACACAAATTAATTTCTGAATGATCTTACCCTGTATCAGCTTAAGATCAGTTGTACTAGTGTACGCCCATTGAGCACTATGGAACCTACTAGACACTGAGGGATCACACAGATATACGCACACATGGGAATAAAAACAAAGCTTTATGATTTAGTTTTGAAAATCACATTCTATAGTCTAAAGAAAGTGGGGTTTTTTTTCGTTTTTTTTCATCATGATATCTGAGTGGTATTGAACCTTCCTTAGTACTATCTATAGTTACTAGCGCATCTCATCAAAATCTGAAAAAGGTTTAAAGCCACTGTCCCACCGAGTGTAGAATGAATGAATACTGCTCTGTGAAAGCATCTTTGAGTGTCCAAAAAAAGCACCTTATTATTGTCAATGCACAAAATTCACAAAAACAGAATCTTGCTTTGTTGCAACATAAAACTATGAATAATAACAAATATAAACTATAAAAAAATAAAATAAAAATATTTGGCAATGCTTTACAAATAAGGCACATAAAAAACAGACTTTGATATACAGTATGATACATATATACAGCCCCCTGGTAGGGTCACCAATGGCAAACAGGTCCTGGGGGAGGGTCAGACAATAAGACCAGTTACGTCACCTGGACTGGCGTTACCGAGGCCCGGCCCTGGATCCAGGTCTATTGTAGGTGCTCGGCAGCAAGTCCCTTTTGGCTGGGCCTTTCCCGATGCGGCCCGGTGGGACACAGTTCAAAGGAGTGACGTGGGGCCATCCTCCCGTGAACCCACCACCTGCGTAAGGATCTGTGAAGGGACTGGTGCGGAGCGGAGAGATCTGGGTGGCAGTCGAAGGCGGGGGCCTCGACGACCGGTGGACTCTCCATTCTCTGGCTTTGCCTGGGCTTACTCATTGCCCCACAGATGTCTGGGGTGAGGGAAGTCTGGAAGTCCCTGCTTAAAGTGCTGCACCCGCAACCTGGCCTCGGATAAGCGGAAGAAAATGGATGGATGGACAGTGTACCAAAAGGAAACCAAAAGGAAAGGTGCTTTGTACCAAGTCTGATTATTGATTGATAAACAAACCTTTTCCATGTATTGGCCAACAGCTGCTTAAAAGCGACAATCTGAATGTCATTATTTTGTGATAATACCTGTTTCCTGATGAAATAAAGTTTTTAAAAATATTGACCAAACAAACTTGATAAAATGCACCCATTTCAATCACCAAAACAGTGAATGTGTCAGATGTATTACAGAAACAAGTTTCCTTTCTCTGATAATGCAACAAAATTGTAGCATTGTCAAAAAATATTTTGTCCATCCATCCATCTATTTTCTTCCGCTTATCCGGAGTCGGGTCGCGGGGGCAGCAGTCTAAGCAGGGACTCCCAAACTTCCCTCACCCCAGACACGTCCTCAAGCTCATCCGGTGGGACCCCAAGGCCAGGCCAGCCGAGAGACATAGTCCCTCCAGCGTGTCCTGGGTCTTCCCCGGGGCCTCCCGGTGGGACATGCCCAGAACACCTCCCTAGGGAGGCGTCTAGGAGGCATCCTGAGCAGATGCCCGAGCCACCTCAGCTGGCTCCTCTCAACGTATAGGAGCAGCGGCTCTACTCCGAGCTCCTCCCGTGTGACCGAGCTCACACTCGGCTGCAAACCGCCCCAGTGCCTGTTGCAGGTCCTGGCTCGATGAAGCCATCAGGACACCATCATCCGCAAACAGCAGAGATGAAATCCTGTGGTTCCCAAACCAGACCCCCTCCGGCCCCTGGCTGCGTCTAGAAATTCTGTCCATAAATATATTGAACAGAACCGGTGACAAAGGGCAGCCCTGGCGGAGTCCAACATGCACCAGGAACAGGTCTGACTTACTGCCGGCAATGCAAACACAGCTCCTGCTCCGGTCATACAGGGACCGGACAGCCCTTAGCAAAGAGCCCCGGACCCCATACTCCCAGAGCACCCCCCAAAGGACACCACGAGGGACACGGTCGAATGCCTTCTCCAAATCCACAAAACACATGTGGACTGGTTGGGCAAACTCCCATGAACCCTCAAGGACCCGATGGAGAGTATAAAGCTGGTCCAGTGTTCCACGACCGGGACGAAAACCACACTGCTCCTCCTGAATCCGAGGTTCGATTATCGGTCAGATTCTCCTCTCCAGTACCCTGGAGTAGACCTTACCGGGAAGGCTGTATGATATACAAAATATATTTACTACGATATGCTGACACAGCAGCTCATATGATATTGAGACTTGATCACAATAAAATGATATTTTAGCACACCCCCACCTTTAAAGCAAAGACAAAGACAAAATAAACAAAAATGGAAGCATGCTTTTTTTTTGTTTGTTAGGTTTTTGTACTGAAAAACTTGGATTTGCACATGTCCTTGTTGTGATCTAGGGTTGCCAATATTAGATACTCATTTGAGCATGTATCAGTACTGTTAATAAATCACATGTTCCTTTCACTATTCTATTCCACAGCACAAAACTATAACTATTATAGCCTGATAATATCGGTCACCGATAATTATCGGCCGATAATGTAAATTATGACGTCACAAAGAAAAATGTCACTGATAATTTAATCTGATGATAATAAATCTGTTAATAACGCATGAATAGACAGGAGAGGACTGTGAGATCCTGTGGCTCTGCTGTCACATTAGAGCGCATGAAGATAACTCTCTGCTGACCAGAAGGTCCTCCTTCACACCCCTGCACTAATACACGCTATAAAAACGGTAAACACACACTCCTCAGGGCTCTCCCTCTGTCTTTTCTGGAGAGCCGCAGCAACGCTGTTCACTTTTGCTGTAGCTTTACTTTTGTGAGACTCAATAAATCCTTCTAACTTTAGATTTCAGATTCATGATCATCTTTGGCACTTACACCAGAAACATCATCCTTACTTAAGTCATCTAAATGTTTTCCCCTCGATGCTGAGTGAAAACAGCCCAATGCAGATGGGCTCTGTCTCTGTCTGCCTCTCTTCTATTTTCCATACTACTTTGAGCTCATGTCACTCAGGACCCATCCTCTGTGCAGCATGAAACTCACAGATACAATATGACTTATCTGAAGCATAATGTTAATCATAAGAAGAAAAACAAAATAAAACAGCATTTACAATGTGGCAAGAAGAATTAATGTGGCCTGTATGAAATTACAGGGCATAAGTCTAACATTAAAAGTAAGCAGCCACAGCCCAATACTGTTACATCACATTTGTAACTGTCATATTTTTAAAGCTACACATGCATTATATGCACTTTAAAGCTGCACATGCATTATGGTTTGGTCAGGTTTATTAAAAATGTATTATCTGTGTTACTGTATAGGTTTTCCAGGACAACATCGGCAAATTATCTGTATCGGCTGAAAATCTCATTATCGTGTATCACTACATAAAATAGTAGAATAATAGAATATTCTGAAGTATGGTTTTAACTTTCTGTTTCCATGGAATCATGCATCATGCCATCTTCAGAATGTTACATACTTTACCTTTAAAATGCAATAAACCTGAACTGGCAGAAGCGACTCCAGACAAGATAAATTGTCTGCATTCTGTCATTTAAACTCACATAGATGTTTTTTTGCATTTATTTATTTTTTTTGTTTTTTGCATTGTGATATTGTGTATAATATTTTTAACAACAAACCCAGTCCGGCCATGAAACGATTTGGCTTCTCCTTTCGTCTCAGATTCTGTTTTAAATGTAAACTTTTGATGTTGTTTTTCTGCTCCTCAGCTGTGGTGGCAGGCTTCTCTATGGGGTCAAAAACTCACCCCTTAAAACAACTATCCTCTCACTTAAAACAATAGCGTTTTTTTTTTTGAACCCGTTTCTCTCCTCTTCTGTCCATCAGCGCTGCAGCATGTGAGTTTTTGATCTGTTTTAGCTCCAAATACTTTTATCGTAATGTCATATTATTTATAAAGTGTTAACTTACACTTGACATGTCTTCTGTAGTTTTTTTTTTAGCACAATTTAACTTTCTTTTTCTGCCTGACCTGTGAAACAAAATAACATGTAAATGGATCATCGCTCAGAAGGGGGTGAGTACTGCTAAATGTATACAAGAAAATAGAGTCAGTATTTAAAGGGCACAAACGCTGAAAAATAAAAGTTTTATTTTTTAATTGGGGGTGGATAATTAATCACATTTTAATGAAGATCCAGATTCAGTCATTTCTAATTGTCAAAGATCAGCGTGGGCCTTTTTTAATGGAGAGGTCTACAGCCAATACTGTCAGTAAAAGCATATAGTTTGAAGTTCAGAAAGAAGAAATTTAACTACATTGTCTTTGCTCTACTGGGAAATGTTTGGTTATTTTTCACTATATGATAATATATTCAATGATTTGGATTATTTAAGACATAAAAGATTGAATGAATAACTTTTAAGACTCATTACAGATGCAAACTAACAACTAAAGTGTTTCATTCAGCTGTTTATTTATTGCAGCTAGTGTTTTTTTTAAACAGTATTCTACATTTAGAATACTTTTTGTGGTCATTGTATTAGTTTTAATATTATCATTTGTTGTCTATATTTACTTTAGCAACATATCGTTCTTGAAAAGGCGTTATTGTGAATGCCTGAACTGTTTATCTTCAGAAAATCCATCAATAAGAGGAAAAACATTGTCCTAACTTTTTAAGTGTGGGACACTTTTGTCCTGAGGGGCCTGACTATAACTCTGATGATTCTACCCTTTGAGCTTCACTGAGACTTTTGTTTGAGCTTTCTATTATTATTGTATTTTGCTGTTCATTCTGTTTAAATAAAGTGTTATTGATTGATTTAATAATCAATGAAAAACAGTGTGGTTAACTTTAGCAGCGATACACTTAGTGCCATTAGTACATTTAGCGAAGTGTTGCCACTTAATACGACTCACAGCTTTTACTGAGAAGATGTTGTAGATTCAGACTGTCTAAACTACAGGGGGAAACAAGATTTTCTAAGCCAAGACCTTTTGTCTAAACCAGGGTCCCCAACCTTTTTTGCACCACAGACCAGAATAATGGCCTTTTATCTTCGTATCAGATAAATATGGCAAAAATAAGTTAAGTGCATAAAAAATACAACTCACTATGACTGCTGAGTTAGTGGGAGCCCTGCGCTTGTTTCTTCTTTCCTTCTTGTTCATGTTTGTTTCTTTCAAAAAACTCTAAAGGCTTATCTTTTAATCCAGGGTGCTTAGCCTCCATGTGCCAAAGCAGTTTTGAAGGTTTCATTGCCTTGTTCGCTTTACGCAGACGCAACTCTACATGTATGAGAGTCACCTGTAGCGACACACCCATATTTTAAGTAGAACTCCTGGTATTGTCTGTTAAATTTATCTTTCTTTTTCTTGGAGGTCTTAGACTCCTCTTCTGGCTCCTCAGTTGGGCTTTTCCCCTCTGCAAAAAAGCTCTCAAAAAGCTCTCAAAAAAGACTTTTTTTTAGCTGATTTTCACTCGGTCTGATGTGCTATATGTGATACGTCATCGTGGAGGACAAGAGCAGATCTAGCACAGACATGTCTACAACATACCTGCCATTATATCAAATACTTTTTCTGTGGCGATTTCCTGTCAGGATTCATTATATATCTACGGACAAACTTATTAACATGTCATGAGGGACAGGCAAAAGTCGGAGAAGATGTGGTGTTTGTTTTAGGTTAATTGTAAAAGACACTGTACCTAACTCTCTTAAAAACAGAACTTTTAATGATTCAATAAAATGCTCTCTAATTAGATGCAGCAGGTTTATTTTGACCTCAAGACTTTTGCTGCTTGTGCAATATATCTGTACTGAGGACAGGCTAATTTTGCTCAAATACAGTGAAAATTTGAGTGCAGGACTTTTAATCACTATTGCAACTATGGTCCTAATTTGTTATTATTGTGAAACCCCTGGATGCAAACATACAGATGGTCCCTATGGCTCAGACCTCCTGCTGAAAGAGCCTTCACTGCAGCTCAAAGTGCATTTGAACATTAAACAGATTAACCTTTCACTAAATGTCACAGCACCTCATGTTTACACAGTCTCTCCTTCACATGTGCATTTAAAAATATAGCATGTTTTTATCTGGTATTTAGAGATTATTACTAAAAGAAGTACAAGTCTCTCAAAATATAACTATAAGTGATGTAATAAGGAGGGAAAAACATAATAATGGTTAACAGCTATTGAAAGACAATTTTGTCATGTTTGTTTTGATACGGATGGACTCGGCATGTCCCTGATTGGTTAATCCACCTGTCAATCAGGCTCATCTGAGCTTAGTGAGATTCATCGATGATCAGATTCACATCTTTGTAAAGTGTTGGAGAAGTGTGTGTTCTGGATCCCAGGCACTGACAGCCCCCTACACTGGAGCTCATTCAGGAGGTCTATGTAATCCCTCAATCTTTTACTATGTGTTCCTGTATCTAGGAGTGTTCCTGTTTTTGTTTTACCTGCATTTGCTATTCACTGCTCACCTTCATTCAAATCTGATTTAAACAAAAAACCTCATCACCTCATCATCTTTTTTTTGTCAACCAAGAATCAGTATATACCTCTAAAACAGAAAAACGATCATTAATAAGCACCATATTTTGACATTTGTAGATTATAACTTCACTGAGCTGTGACGCTCTGACAGAGCTCCAGATCAGACGAGTCCCTTGGGTCCATTTTATCTTTTCCAACATGGCGGACGTCTTAATCAAAAATGACTAAACATAGAGGCTCTTGTCACTTTGGACACTTCTAACAACCGCTCACACAATATTTATGCAGATACTTCAAAATGTCAGATTGTGAAATTATGTGCTACAGCAAACTAATAGTAGTGCAGTAGTAGTAGTAGTAGTAGTAGGTTGCAGGGTGGCTTCACAGCAACAAGGTTTTGGGTTTGATTCCCGGGCCTTCCTGTGTGGAGTTTGCATGTTTCTCCCTGTGTCTGGGTGGGCACAGTGGGTACAACTTCCAGCTACAATAGTCCTGACCAAGACTAGCAAAAAGTTCATGGAGATGGGTCTGCAGCCCACTGTTCATCACAGGTTGCATCAGCGGCACTGAGAGATGGGTCAAATGCAGAGGACAAAGTTCCCAATGGGGAATAAAAATAAAGCAAACCTTACCTTAGTAGTAGTAGCAACAACAGAAGAAGAGAGAAGAGGTTTCCAAACCAGGACAAAGGTAGTTGAGTTTTAAGTGTTAACCCTGTGGAGGTAACGGCCATTTTATCTGAGAAAAATACATGGGAACATTCCTCTCCATCTGGCTTCTATTCATGGACATTGCCACATTGTTTTGAGCCTGATCGGCATCTACAGTCAGTGAACACTTTCTAATCTTTAGTTTTGGTTTATTTACAAATAGGAGTAACTCTAGAATATCTAACCTGATGATAAAGCGATAAATTAATTGCATGAAGACATTAAACAGAACATATATCTCTATTTGCATCTCCACCATTTTAAAGGAGCTGTATGTAGCCTGAGCTCTTACAGTTTAAAAAAGATAGTAGGATCATATCTGACCCTGTGTGTCCACTCAGTCTGCTTTCTGATTGGATAATCGTCTTGAGAACAAAAACATCAAATTATTACATAAACAACCATCATGTCTAATGTTTTTGTAATTAAGAATAAATCAGCATTAGAATTGCAACCAGAATAAGCGATATTTGATTTGAACAGGTTTTGTAAATAGCTGGGGACCGGCACATTTATGGAATTTAAAATCTAAATCTTACATACATCTCCTTTAATACTGTTCATTTTGATGCATTTTTAAGTTTGTCTGAACTTTTAACTGGAGTCATCTCAGAGTGACAATGTGTAGAACCAAAAGTACAACATCAATTTGGCTTCTCACCATTTGGTTTAGCACAAAATATAGACTTTCCTCTGCCTTGCTCCTCACATTTCCCCACAGAACATGTGAGTCACAGCGTAGCCTTCACTCCCTCGCTCCATTTAGCTGCAATAACAGTAATATATATTTGTAAGACATCCTTTCTCTCTCTCCTCTCAGATTTTCTCTCTCCTTCCACTCTCTCTTTCATTCTCACCTGCTCTCTCTTTCCTCTCTCTGACATTCTCCTTCTTTCTTCTTCTTTTTTCTTTCTCCTCCTTTCTCATCTTTTCTCTCCCTCTCTCTCTCTTTTTCTCTCTCCGTAATTCTCAGTCTAGCTGATGTTCTTTCTTTCTTTCTTTCTTTCTTTCTTTCTTTTTTCTCCTCCTCTCACTATCATCTCTTCTTTCTTTTTATTCTTTCTCTCTCTCCTCCTCCTCTCTCGCTGTCACCTTCTCTATCTCTCCTTCTTTCTTTGTCTCTCTCTCCTCTCTCTCTTTCTGACCTCTTTCCTCTCAGAGTTTCTCTCTTATCTCTCCATCTCTCACCCTCCTCTCTCCCTCTTTGTCTCACCATCTTTCTCTCTCCCTTCACTCTTTTCCCTTACTCTCATTCTCTCTCCCCTCCTTTCTTTCTGTCTTTCTTTCGGTCTCTCCTTTCACTCTCGGTCACATTCTCTCTCCTTTCACGTTCCTTTCTTTCTCGCTCTCCTCCTCCACTCCCTCCTCTATCTCTGCTTTTCTTTATCTCTTTGCTCTCTCTCTTTCTGACCTCTCTCCTCTCTCACTTTCTCTCTTCCTTCACTCTTCTCTCTCACCTCCTTTCTTTCTTTCTTTCTCTCTCTCCTTCTCTCTCTGACCTCCACTCTCTCTCTTCCTCTTTCTAACCTTCTCTGCTCTTCCACACTCTCTGCCCCCCCCCCCCCTCTCTCTATCTGACCTTCTCTCTCTCTCCTCCTTATCACTCCCTCTTTAATTATAATTAGCCATGTCTCCGGCGCTTTCACTCAGGAGGAAGAAGACCCACCTGAACTGAAGCATGACTGAAGCAGTGGCTCTGCGCGAGGCCAAGGCTCTGGTGCATTATAATGATGGACAGCCGGGTTAGAACAAGAGTCTACAACAAGCGCTCTACTGTTACAAGTGTGTGTCTTTCCCTTTTCAAACCCTCGTGTAAAAATCTGTACAAGGCTCCACCCACAAGCCTATGTCACCCACGCTCCCACATGACAATTCTCCATAAATATACAAAAACATGGTACAAAACTGTACTCTACAACTTCACAAACCTGATGCGATGTGCAGTAGTTTCATTAGCGGGATGTACGCTGATTGCACTCTGAATGGGGAGTGATTTAGCACGGAGAGCAAAGGAAGAGGTGACTCAAAAATGAAATTGAAACTCATAAAACATGTTCATACATTTTTATTTTTATTTTTTTGCGAATATAGCATTTTAAAAACAATAAAAGGTAACTTAGTGATCTAAATATGTTATGTGTTAGGAGTTAAAACCCCATTAAAGTAAAATACCCCCTCTTTAATAACCCACAGAGGTTAAATAACTCCTCTTTAAAACCCAAACCCTGATTGAATTGTTATATTTTGTGATATTATGTGATTAATCCCAGTTTCTTCATTGAAATCACAAACTTTTCAAAGGTCTATATGCACGTCTTGGTTTCTTTGTCTAGTCTTTTGTCCTTCTCTTTTTCTCTAAATGAATAACATTACTATAAATACTTACGCCTTCTCTCTATCTAAACGCCATTCGTCTCCATTACCCCTCATGCAAATATTAGACACAGTTAAACATGTCTGCGTATCTGTCTATCCCATAATAATCTTTAACTCCATTCGCCCCATTGAGCGCTCGCTACATAGACCTCATCATACCCGCTAATAGCCCGCGTGTGTGTTAGCGATAAGCCAAAATCATCCAGGGAGGCCAAACTCGGTGCTAATCGCTAACGTGAAGCTAATGTGAAAATTAGCACAGCCCCAAAGTGTGACTGAAGACCGGAGATCAGGAGCTAAATGACACGAGAACGAAATCATTTAGCGACAACAAGACGGACACGTGTGTGAAGGGAAAAGATGGAGAGTTTTTTGAAGGTTATAAAGTTGCTCAAAGAAACGGTGAGGAAAGAGTGCAGGCTACATACAGTTCGTTTAAAATAATTCCTTTTTGTAAATTAAGGTGATCCCACTAGTTTAAAAATTCAGAATATCTTTAGCTGTCAATTTCTGAGGATACATCTTCTCTCCATCTTTCTTACTCTCTCTCCATCTTTCTTACTCTCCTCCCTCCTTCTTCTACTCCCCCCTCTCTGTCTGTCTTACTCTCTCTCCTCTATGACTCCTTCTTCTTCTCCTCTTCTCCCACTCGCTCTCTTCCTTTCACCTGTCTCACTCCCCCGCTCTCTTCTTCCTCTCCTCCCCCTCTCTCTGTCTGTCTCGCTCTCCCCTCCATCCCTCCTTCTTCTCCTCTTCTCCCACTCTCTTTCTCCCTTTTCCACCTGTCTCTCTCTCTCTCTCTCTCTCTCTCCCTCCTCCCTCCCTTCTTCCCCCTCTCCTTCCTTCTTCTTCTACTCCCTGCTCTATCTCTCTCTGTCCCTCCTCTCTCTCTCATTCTTCTCCTCCTTTCCCTCTCTCTCCCTTTTCACCTCTTTTTTCTAACCCCCTCTCTGTCTATCTCACTCTCTCTCCTCTATTCCTCCTTTTTCCCCGTCTTCCTCTTTCTCTCGCCCTATCCACCTGTCTCACACCTCCTTCCTCTCCCTTCTTCCTCTCCTCTTTCTTTCTTTCTTTCTTTCTTTCTCAGTAGGTCTGTAGTTGATTGACAGTGGTGTTCAGAGCCTGGCTGTGTTATTGTCCCGTCTAAAAGGTGTTCACAGCGGGACTACACCCCTCCTCTCTCACTCCCCCTTTCTCTTCCCCATCCTCTTCCTCCTTTACCCGACAACCTTTCTTCCCTCTCCCAACAACCCCTTCCTTCCTCTCTCTCCTATCTTCCCATCCTCCGTTCTCTTTATTCCTCTCCCATTTCTCACCGACCCCCCCTCTTTTTCTTACCCCACCCGCCCCTTCTCCTCCTCCTCCTTCTTTCTTCCTTGTCTCACTCTCTCTCCCTCCTCCTCTCACTCTCTTCAGGGTTCTGCCCCCTTTCTTGCACTCCCCTGTCTCCTCTCTCTTTCTTTTCCTGTCCCTCCTCCTCTCTTCCTCATCTCTCCTTTCTCCACTCCTCCCTCTCTCCCTATTTATTCATCCCTCTGCTCTGTTGTTTCCTACTTCCTCTCTGCTTCACTTCACTTCCCTCCTCTTCTCTTTTCCTCGATTTTTTCTTTCCCTCTTTGCACTCCTGTTCTGCTTCCCTTCTCTCTCCCTTTGCTCCCCTCTCTCTGCCTCTCTCCCTTTTTACTCTCACCTCCTCTTTCTTCAGTCTCTCTCCCCCTCCTTCCTCACTCCCCATTTATTCATCAGGTCCTTTTTCCCCATTTCCTCCCCTCTCTCTCTTCCCTCCTTCTCCTTTCTACTCCTTTTGTTTGCTCCTCCTCTGTTCCCCTTTCTCTCTCTCTTTCTCTCCTTCTCTCTCTCTTTCTCTCTCTCTCCCCCTTCACTTGCACCTCCTCTCTCCCCCAATTCGTCTCCCCTCTTCCCCCTGCCCATTTATTCATCCCCCTGTTCTCTTTCCCCCCACCTTTTCCTCTCTCTTCCCAATCTTTCTCCCTCATCTCTCTGCATTCCCTTTCTCCTTTCTCCCTCTCTCCCAATGTATTCACCCCCCTGCTCTCTCATTTCCCACCTCCTCCTTGCTCTCACTCCTCCTCTTCCCCTCTCTTTTCCTCCCTCTTTCGCTCTTTACTCCTGCTCTGCCTACCCGCTCTTTCCCTTCAGCCTCCTCTCTCTTTGTTTCCTCTCATCTCTCTTCCCCTTCACTTTCAGCTACTCTCTCTTCTCCTTTCTCACTCTCCATTTAGTCATCCCTCTGTTCTCTCTTTTCCCATTTCCGTCTCACTGTCTCTTCCTTCCTCCTCTTTTCCTCTCCCTGGTTTCTCTCTTCCTAATCTCCCTCCTCTCTCTGTATTCCCTCTCCCGCTCCTCCCTCTCTCTCAACATATCCATCCCTCTGCTCTCTTTTTCCCCACCTCCTCCTCCCTCTGTCCTTCCCTCTGTCCCTCCCTTGTTTCTACACCGTGGGGGGCGCCCTGACAGACAGCTCTGATTAGCGGCCGGTGCGGGGCCCATCTCTCTGGGACAGCACCATATGGGACCACAACATGCAATTAATGACCAACTATATCACCTACTGCCACAAGTACTTTTAGTTACGGCGTTAAACCAGAGACTGAGACGGGGCTGCTCACGAAAAAGGCACGAGACAACTCATTTTTACTCTCTTAAAAATGTAAAAAACACAACTACTTTATTTTGCAGTGGTACAACGTTATCCCTCACTTATCTTATGCATTCAGAGCAGCGTAATTATTCACCATGATGAGTTTATAAGCACTTTTCACAATCGCCACAGACCAGAGTATGGACTGTATGTATAAATGGACATAGCTAACCTGCTAGCCGCCGTGTTTCAAACAGGAAGTGCTCATGGGCGCGCTTCTGGCACCATCGACTCTGGCTCCAATTCACTTTACATTGGAAAACTGTGGCCCCTCTCTCTGTCATTTTGGTCTTAAAATGTTCGAATTAACCCGCTCTACATGATCCTACCATTTTTATTTCACTTTTGTGTCCGTAACTCAAGATATGAACATTAATAAAAGATAAATCAGGCGCCTTCTTTCCCTGAGGTCGCTCTAGCTAGCTAACAACTTTGACAGTGTTGCTAAACGGGAATAGGCATTACCTTCAACAGCCTCGCTCCTGATTGGCTCATTGGTTGCTATGATACTCATGGTCAAAATTCCTAATATGGAACTTGATTTCAAAATAATCAATGTTTTAATGTCTAATTTAAGACCTTATTAAGTAAGTTACTATAGAACTGTGCCACAGTCTAGTCTGATTTCTGAGTTACATTTTGAATTAGAAAAATATTAACCATTTCTCTATTGTTCTTTATAAGCTCATCATAATGCTTTAGTACATCACTCGTCCTCTCTGAAGTCACAGCTGCTCTGGACCTGAGCCGCACTATGACCATCCAAAAAAAAAAAAAACACTCAAAGGACAGTAAATCCAACAGGGCTGCAACGATTCATCGAAATAATCTTCACTGGTCAGCTATTAAAATAATTGTACTTTAATAATTGTAATCATTATTTAAAACAGACAAATATGCCCTTTATGAACAAAGACAGATGCATTAAAATGTGGTAATACAGGAAGTGCTCCGTTGTGTTTTTAAACTCCACACACCTTCACGAGAATCACTTTCATTTCACCCCTGGAATCTCCAATCTCTACTGAACTGCTGAAGGTAAAAGGAGCTGTTAACTTGAAAAGTACCACTACATGACATCACAAGGTGGAACCGGACATTTTAAGAGATGTAGACAGACTCATAATACAGGATCGCTTGAACATGGTTGTATGAATGAAACAAAACACAACTCCAGGTATGTTTTTGAGGAGGGAGCAAAATTAAGCTCTCAAGAGTAAATTTTGCGTAATATAGGACCTTTACATTTTTGTTTAACATGTATAAAATCTTCAAGCGCAATAGAAACAAACTGAAAAAAAATAACCACAGACTAGACTATTATAATAATCGTATCAGTTGCTTGTTTGCATGTTTTTAAATGCTACCACTATTCCCTCTCTCCCTCCCCCTCTCACTGCCCCTCTCGCTCCTCAAATGTCCCCCATCTTCTTTATGATCCTTTATGAGATCTGACAGGACAAATGAAGGTGCTTATAGTCTCAATACAAAAACAATCAAAACCTTATTATTCCACTCTTGGCTGAAGAGCGATTGCGTACCTGGCGTCCACTACAAATATTTATGTATAAAAGCTGCACATCTGTATGTAAATGTCAGCAATAGATTTTTAGCAGCATGTTCAGTGAGTACAGATGCAGGCGAGAGTGGGACTGTTGGGCGTCAAAAAACAAAAAAGAAACTATTATTTAGAAATATGACCACAAAAAAACACACACAAAAAAACAGAAAAATCAATCCTTTTGGTAGTTTGCTCAGATTTTCTAGATTGTTATGATGTCAAGAGTCAGTTTTTCATATTGATACTTTGCAGCTGACGTCATCAACATTCCCTGGGGTTGTGATACTAACTAGAGGCACTGCTCTGTTTGAGGCTCTGTTAGACTTTAATCTCCCAGTTTTGTTTTAACATAATCTGACCAGAAAGAACTGACTTAGTTGACACTGCTACAGGTTGTGCTGTAACAAGTCTCCCTCACATAACACTGCAGTCATAAACTAGCATCAGGCAAGAGTTTCAGTGAGTCATCCTTAACTTATTGTTGAAAATCAAACAGCTAAACAGGACCATGACCGCTCGTATTCATCACAGGCTCCTGAAAATATGTTTAAATCCATTTTGTATTTTGTCTTGAGGTTTTAGACAGTCGCAACACTTTTTTGGCAGTGTGTGCTAATGTGTGACCATGATAACACATTCACTAACGCTGTGGCACAATGGTTAGATAAGTAGCACTTTCGTCTCACATCAAGAAGGTTCTGTATTTGACTCCTGGGTCTGTATGGAGTTTGCATTTTCTCCCTGTGTCTGTGTGGGTTTCTTTAAAGTGGGAGTATTTAACTTCTATAGGGTATTAACTAACACATTATTTGAATCATCATATTACCTGAAAATCCTATATTCACCAAAAACAACATATTAACATCCTTTATGACATTCTGAATATCTCCTCCCTTTGCACCCAACGCAAACTGCACATCGCATCAGGTTTGTGAAGTTGTTGTTTATAGTTTTGTATTATGTTTTTACATATTTATGGAGAATTCCTGTTGTGCAGGCTAGTGAGCTGCACATGCTAACCATAAGTAGGGTTCAAATAGGCTCCGGAGAGATCACAAAATTCCCGAAACATGCATGGATGACATTTAAAACCTGTTCAAGCATGTTTTTGATGAGAGAAAGTTATAACATGGTAGAAAGCTAAAAAAAAAACAAAAAAAAACAACAATACATATTTTCACCAACCTCTATAGGTATGGTGGGTGAAGTGTCTTGCCCAAGGACACAATGATCCTCAGGTTGAAATTTGAATCGAACCACGACAACCTACTGACCCACTGCCCCCCAACAAACATCTGAAATCTTTGCAATATCAATAAGAAAGTGAATATCCGTCTCAAACCGCCCTGCTCTCCTGTGAGTAATTGAGGCCTGTCTTGTTTTAAACCCCTCTCCTAATGCAAACATAAAGATTTAACGTAAATCTCGTCTGCTCTGGCCTCTGTCAGGTCTGAGATCCAGATCACGTTCGGTTCAGTCCTTCGTTTGATCCCGCAGCTCACAAATGTAATTAAAATATTAACTGGTCTCACATTCACACAGGGAGAGTGTCTGAAAGGCCTTATGCAGTCTGCTTCAGTGTTTACAGAGGGAGAAGGACTCTGAGCAGGTTTATCACAGGATCAGAGTGTGATGGAGGATGGATGGAGGATATGTGATCAGCAGTCTTTACAGAGATGTCAGACGTGTGTTAATAGGACTGAGGGGCATACACACATTAGGTTTGAATGCTTTGTGCAGACTTCAGATTGCCTTGCACTAAATTCATGATCCACACTCTGCATACAGATATCAATTCAGTTTATTTTTTGTAAAGACTAAAATCACAACAGCGGTCACCTCTCTGGGTTTATCAAGGTTTGATTTATTCAACAAGTAAATAAACCAATATTCACAGGAAACAGGAAAATGTGAAAACTGTCCCATACTGTCATGTGTCCTTAGACCCTCTGTGGACCATTTTGGGAAGGAAAAACTAAAAAACTAAACTAAAAATCACAATGTAATGAATACCTGCCCACAGACCCAATTGTAAAAGTGGTATCGGGGCAAAACCACTCCAAGTGCTTTTGTAGAGAGGGGATAAAAGATAAAACTCTGCTCTAGAGTTTTTAGACTTTCAAGACACCCAAAGTGCTTTACATTGCATTATTCATTCACTCCACAATCGGTGATGATAAAGTACTATTGTAGCCACAGCTGCCCTGGAGTAGACTGACGGAATAGTAGAAAAAGGACTGCATAAATATCACTGTCAGGGTCACTGCTACCCTCGTAAGTGTAAAAATATGGGGGCTTACCAATGTAAATACAATGCAGTTCAAGAATTTAACCAGCAACTGATTATTATTTTATTTTGTTAGGATGTCTGAACTGCCATTTTCTGTACACTGAACAATGAGTTTAAACATTTGTAGGAACAACTCCCATGCGAGAAGTCCAGCCCCGCAGCTTGAATCATTATCTCACAAAATCTGCACATTTCTTGTTTTGTTTTCACTAAATCCATAAAATCGTGTGATATCTTGATCAGTGCAGCTCTTTTCTCTGTGTCCACTGCGAGCTATACAACACAGAAGTTTACACACATCAAATTAACGCATCCCCATTCCCCTCCTGGTCCTGTTTATGCAACGTTTTTACATATTATCAAATGCTGGGATCTGTTCGCTGCTTGTTTCTAGTCCTTTAGCATTGACCTTTGACCTCAGAAATGGTCCAACATGGTCACAGACAGAAGAATTAGAGTTGAACACGCAGTCACTGACACTTGAGGTGATTTTTACAGAGATTTGGATAATCGCATTAGAAAAAGAACAGAGACACTTCAATGGCCACCAGCTAATGTACAAATCAAATCAAAGGGGATTTAGTGAATATGGTGGACATAATAAGCAGAGCAAACCCAGCAGTGGGCAGAATTTTATGTTTGTGGAGGTCTAAACTACTTGTACAAGATTTACCTATAAAAAGAGATTTTTATAGATATTTTGTTCTTTGCAGAAATTTTTCTCTTATAAATAACTAAAGGCTCTACATTGACATCACATTCAGAAATTACATCACATTTCAAAACTAAAATGATCAATCAAGCCTGTTCTCCGCTGCATGCTGGTGGAATACTCAACATTAATATTTTGAATAAGATTTTTGTATGTATTTTGTTACTTCCCAAAACTGTACATTTGAAAAGAAATGTGGAGTGTGACGGTCTGGAAAGCCTTATGATTGGTTTATAAATTCAAGAAGATTTTCATACAATATTATATCACATTCCGAACTGATATGAAATTCCGAAATGACACTCTGAAATTACATTACATTCCAAAATGACACTCCGAAATGACACTCTGAAATTACATCACTTTCCGAACTGATATGAAACTCCGAAATGACACTCCAAAATGACATCACATTCCGAACTGATATGACACTCCGAAATGACACTTCGAAATAACACTCCTAAATGACATTGCATTCAAAAATGACACTACGAAATGACATTCTGAAATGACATCACATTCCGAACTGATATGACACTCCGAAATGACACTCCAAAATGACATCACATTCCGAACTGATATGACACTCCGAAATGACACTCCAAAATGACATCACATTCCGAAATGATATGACACTCCGAAATGACACTCCAAAATGACATCACATTCCGAACTGATATGACACTCCGAAATGACACTCCAAAATGACATCACATTCCGAACTGATATGACACTCCGAAATGACACTCCAAAATGACATCACATTCCGAACTGATATGACACTCCGAAATGACACTCCAAAATGAAATCACATTCTGAACTGATATGACACTCCAAAATGACACTCCAAAATGACATCTCATTCCGAAATGATATGACACTCCAAAATGACACTCCAAAATGACATCACATTCCGAACTAATATGACACTCCGAAATGACGCTCCAAAATGACATCACATTCCGAAATGATACGACACTCCGAAATGACATCACTTTCTGAAATGATGACACATTCTGAAATTGCATCACATTCCAAATGACATCAAATTACAAGTCTGAAACTATCAGGAAAGGTCCTCATGTCAATCAAGCCTGTTCTCTGCTGCCTGTTTAACCCTCAGTGATAATATCCATTTGTTATCACAGCAGCGCACAGATGTCTGCTGCTCCTAAACACCTCGTGGTGAGTTCAGGGACCACTGTCTAATGTAGCGTAAAGAGAGCGTATGGCACAGACTCACAGGGAGTAGTGCAGAGCATCAATCAAAAGCACTTTACATACACATGGTTTCATTGTTGAGGGTGGTCCAAGAATTAATATTATTTGGTTTACCTGTAGTAATGTGGCTGGTGGAGTTGTTTTGTTTTGTTGTTTTTATTGAATGACTTAATGTGCGATATGACAAATCATACATAACCATGATTTTTACTGAATTATATTCAATTGTTGTTTATTGAAATGATAAAAATATGCTGCAAAACAAACTGATTACAAATGAAAACAGTTGTATAATGGTTTTGAAATTCAAAATGAGGGTAAAAAGTCATATTTCTGCACTGTAATTTTAGTTCTGTTTAATATTTACTCCTCAACAAATACATTTGAAGACACTGGATCCTGGTTCAGGCCCTTAGTTAGTCTTGTTTTTGAGTAGGCTTAGTCCTGATGTAGTATTGTATTCACAGTAAACATACTGAGCTCTACAGCATATGGCCATGGCTGTCACTTCATTCTTAGATAATTAATTTAATTGACTGGTAATTAAACGCATATTAGTCCTGTATCCGGATCATGGCCCTTCTCAGTATCATCTTGACCAACCATTCAGTGGATATAAATCCTCTGCTCGGCTCCCCCTCTTCTTCTCTCCATCAAAACATCACACATCGTTTATTTCTTTATCTTTTCCCCAATAATTACACTGTTCCACTCTCCAGAGCCTCCAGGGACCACCACTTGCAACACACAACTGAAAATGCATAAAAGTGCATCATATTAGCAGTGTATGGAAGAATACTTTGAAAATGTGTTTGGTTAAAGAATACAGAATACTGGAGAGAAAATGTATTTTGTAAGGTATTCCGTTACATGGTCCAATCAGGATTCTACTTAACACAGTGAGCTGCATTATATTATAAGTCAAGAGTAAAAACTCTAACACTGGAAAAGTCCTCATGTCAGTCATGTCTCTGCTGCCTGCTTAACCCTCAGTGATAATATGCATTCGTTATCACAGCAGCGCACAGATGTCCGCTGCTCCTAAACACCTCGTGGTGAGTCCAGGGACCACTGCTTGAGGGACGTCACTAATTTGAGAAAGACAAATCACACATGCACCATATTTTTTCTCTCTAAACCTGTGCAGTTTGAAGCTTAAATTAAGTTATCATAAACCAGTATGTATTCTTTTGAGTTTGGGAATTTTAGTGGTTTTCAGAGCTGTATTCTGAATATCACCAAATGAACAATTAATTATACTGGAATACACTTACTCAAAATTACTTTTCTGAATATATGTACATATATTTAGTTACTTCCCAACACTGTACATCAGAAAAGAAATGTACAGTGAGTGTGTACTGGTTTGGCAAGCTTTATGATGGTTTTCTTATAGGCAGAATAAGACATCACATTCAGATATGACATCACGTGAGGTTCGAAGCTTCTGAACGCTCTTTACAATATCAAACAGATCCATCACAAACAAATATCTTTTAAAGGCCACACACTAAGTTTTTTCTAGCTTGACAATTCTTTTATTACCATACCTGTGCATAGATATTGGTGTTTTAAACCCAGAATTCTAATATTAAGACAAAAAATAAATAAAGAATTTAAAAAGCAACAACACAAACAAACACTCCTGGTATTATATTTGTTTGGGATACAACAGTTTAAGCTATTGTTCAAACTGTGCAGTGAATTATTAAATAAATGAAAAAGAAATATTATTATTAAAGGACCTGTACCTAAACTTTTCCATAAATTTGAGCAACATTTGTCTTGCCCCAGCTCTGAATGCATAAAGTAAGTGGGCTGATAACTAATATGCCTATACTGATATCAAGATTAAATTGTTTTTTAAATGATTGTATTATAGTGTAACCCCTGGTCTTAAATGTGTTTTCATTGTCTCTAAACCAGATTGGCCCAAACTGCAGCACACATGTCATTTCCTGTCAGCCCTAATCACGCGCACTCTACTTCCTGTTCAGGTGTCTTTTTCCTCATTACCAAAGACAGCGCTACATCCCGATGTAAATAAAACCAATACATTATTTATGCTCCACTCCGAGTTCATTATAGCCCCAAAAACAAGTCCGCGCCGCCTGTCAGTCGCGTTAATAGAAAGTGTGATTTGTTTGTTTCGTCTCGCTGTTGAAATGGCACATCCGGAGCAACATTAGCGGCTGAGGCTAATTAACTTTGCTGCTGTCAGGCTAGCAGCAGCTAACGAACCTGACAGGGGAAAGAAGCAGGAGGCTGAAGAAAGCTATTAGCAATGGGAGGAGCAAGCGGCTAACATCTGCTGACAGGGCCTCGGCTCTGAAGAGGGGAGAAGAAAGAGACAAAGAAGACGTCAAGACAGTTTCTTGTGAACGGAATGGGGAGAGGGGAAGGGGAGGGGGAGAGAAAGAAGGAGGGATAGAGAAGAGAGAGAGGAGCAGGGCGATACAGTGAGGGTAGACAGGGTTATTGGGACTAGGGTCTTCAAAAGTATCGAAAATCAGATACCAATCAGTCCTACTACAATTTACTCGCATTTATAATTTAATTAGAGATTGGTATCGCCATCATCCTTCAATCTCCAGCACAGGCCCGACATTTGGTTTTGCCTAAACAGTGCACAATTCAACACCCTGCATAACATGACTTCACAGCTCTCTCAAAGGTTTGTGGGAAAAACACTGTGGGATGTGTGTAGTACATTTAAATGATATAATTTGGGGAAAATAATCTAAATCTGTCCCTTATATTGGTCTAAAAAATCGGCAGAGCTGATCGGCCATTGAATTCTCAGGAATCGGCATTGGTCATAAAAAAAAACAAAAAACATATCGGCCGATCTCTACTTACTACTACCATACTTTATACTTACTATTATTATTATTATTATTATTATTATTATTATTATTATTAATAATAATAATTATAACAATAATAATAATAATAATAATAATAATAATAATAATAATAATAATAATAATAATAATAATAATAATAATAATAATAATAATTTTATTATTATTTTTTACTGTTTAATGTTGCACCATAACGCCAAAGCAAGTTCCTATGGTATCAACAAATAAGTGCCTTAAACCACTCCACCCCCAGCGAAAACTCTTCACAATATACAAGATTTCCACCAATTTGAACACGCAAAGTTTAGTAGAAGAAAAAATGGTCAGATGGTTATATAAATGGACTAAAGCCAAGAGACAGAGCCATCTGTAGGGAATCAGACTTAAAATCCTTCTTAACTTTGTTTTGGTTCTTGCCGTCAACATGTTTTTTATTACCTTTTTACAAATTGTCCAGATGTGGATTAAGACTTACGCGGCATTAAAACTACTGCCGGTGGACTTTCTCTGCCAAAAACACGCAACCAAATAATTAAAGAGGGAGTATTTTACTTCTATGGGGTATTAAACGCTAACACATAACATATTTCGATCACCATGTTACCTTTTATTGTTTTGAAAATGTTATATTTGCTAAAAATGACATATAAACATGTTTTAGAAGTTCCACTTTCATTTTTGATGCTGTGAGTCCCACCTCCCTTTGCTCCTCATGCAAAGTTACTCCCCCTTTGCAGCACTACGACAACCTTTCAGCATGGATCCAGTTAATGAGACTGAAACTACTGCACATCACATCAGGTTTGTGAAGTTGTAGTGTACAGTTTTGTATCCTGCTTTTGTATATTTGTGGAAAATTGTCATGTGGGAGCAGGGGTGATGTAGGCTTGTGGGCGGAGCATTGCACAGAATCTTACAGCTAACAGTAAGGAGGGTTCGAACAGGGCCTGGAAGAGATCACTATCACTAGATTACTCAAACATGCATGGATGACATATAAAACATCTTCAGGCATGTTTTTGGTGAGGGAACAACGTTATAACATGGCAGAAAAAAATATATCTAGTTTGTATAATACCCCATTTTTAAACTGTAAACCATCAACCATTATAATATGAGCAGAGAGGTTAAACACACATCATACATTGCTTCACTTATTTCATTGCAATTTTCAATCCTGATTCATTTTATTTCCCAAATATTTGACCTGTTTGTGTTTTCAAATACATTACATCTCACAAAAAGAGCCTTTAAAATTGAAACTGAGTAAATATTTTCGCATTTCGCATTGATTTGTAGCAATGCCACAACACCAAATTTTAGTGTAATGATTATTGTGAGAATTTACATCACAGTTTTTCATCCACAACTTTCACAATTCCAAATATTAAAGCACCAATCTTTCCCTAAATGTCCTAATCCGCAGACGTCTTGATGCTCGTCTGGTCTGGAGTGGTATATATATATTTATTCATTTTCTCTTATTTTGAGTAATTAAAATAGTACGGAGGGTTTAGTGGAGCGGTGATAGGAGCGATCAGTGCTGCTTGCTCCGTGTTGATTTGATTAAGAGGCTTAGACTGTGTATAATGAGTTTTCACTTCACTGCTCCCAGTCTAATCAGGAGCACGGCCAGAGACTGGACACGGGAATCTGGGCGAGGAAGGACATATTTACACTATTACATTATCTGCTAAGTGTATGCAAAAAATAAAAGTAAAAATATTTTCCCAATATACTGTATACCTTGCACAAAAACGAAGTTAACATCATTAGATATAAGATTTTACTGCAGGTCTTGCCTTTTTTTTTTTTAAGGAAAAGTTTATCATTTTACTTCCAGGCAGCAGATATGACATATGTAGAGGTAATTCCATAACTGTTACCTTGCAACTATAATGTGGGTCTAAATTACACAATAGTTATGATTAGACTAATAAAAATAAATGAGAACACTTTGATATAGGCAATAATTGTGCCTGCATTTTGGGTGTAATTTTCAGTGTTGTTATACAGTAGAGGGATTTTGTTTTAAAACTCTTCTCATTTCTCAATTTTCCCCAAAAACTGCCACTTAACTGATGTAAAATTATGATAAATATAATATAAAAACAGGTTCTACCCCATCAAACCAAGTCGTATGCTCTTTAAGCTATATAAAATTCACTGATAATATTTTGAGCATTTCCTTTTTAAAGTTTTTATGTTCACGTTTTACTCCTAATTCAAGGCTTGTAATTTAGTAATATAACAACTATTTTTCCTTTTTACTAACTATACTATGTCAAAATACAAACACTGAATATAGCATACTTTCATATTGTGCAGATATATTGTCCGTTCCCTGTTCCCTGTATATCCAATGACAGTAAGAGTTATGAAAAGTATCAAAATCAGATGCTAATTGATACTCAAACCGGTATTGATAAGTCTTGATACTGAAAAACTCCCCTAAACATGAAGAAATTGTACCTTTTGAACTTTGTGAACACCATTATAGAACCACATGGTAATTTAAAGTGCATAAGACAGGTTTTCATGTTTTTCTGACTTGGTTTGGTGGGATAGTACCTATGCTAAATATATATCATGACTTTACACTGGTTAAGTGGCAATGGTGGAATAAACGTTGAAAAGAAAAATACAAAAATACAGGAAGTAGCACTGAGTTTTAAAACAGAACACCTCTACTAATGTCATCAACTCCCTCCAATATGCAATGAGACAATTTACACACAAGGAAGACATATTTCTGACCATTTAAACCTGCATTTACCAAAATAGAGGTGTTGTCATTTATTTTTTAATAGTCCAGTAATAACCAGTGTGCTATTTGGGCTAAGTTTACACTACGGGGCATGTGCCTCAATTTGGGTTTTTGTTTATATTTGATTTTTTAATGTCGTTGTTCACATTACAACAAAAATGTGACCGCTGTCTACCCCTAATGTGAACGAAACGCGGCTGCCAAGTGACCCACATGCACACAACATCACGCAACATCACACAACATCACACAACGTCACACAATGTCAAACAATTTCACATACAGATTGTTGTGTTTGTAAGAATAAACATGGCCCCAATTCGTCCCAGTCACATTTGTGCCTATTTAAACGTATTTGAGCAACCGGAGACAACATTTTCTTAATCGAGCCATTTTGTGAAGCACATCAAGAAGGAAGACGGCAAGGATTTCTGTTATGGCAGTCTGTAGGGCCCTTTCTGACAGCTTCGTTTGGAGGAAGATGTGGATGAGGAGTCAGAGCCGTGGGACACTGATGTGAGCCATTTCACTGACACAGACTTTTTAAATAACCTTGGGATGAGCTGGAGGAAAAGTGCCTATGTACGTGATCACCTTTCCCCATCTCTTGCACACCAAACCACAAATATAAAACACATTTCAATGACGTCTAAATGGCATGAATGTGACATGAGCGCTCAGACTTCAGCCATGTCAGATATAAGTAAAGTAAAATGATTAACTTCAAAATTTTAAAACAAAACTAGACAAGCTTTTGAGTAAAATCTTTAAATTGTTTAATTTGTTTATCTTAAATATAATAATAACTGTGGTTTAGTAAAATGAGCAGTCTAACGTGTCATATACACCATTACTTTGCGCTGAAAATTACATCCTGGATTCATTCTTGTCAAAATGTTGTTGTTGTTTTTTTTCCATCATTGTGGTATCAAGGTTGGTAACGAATATTGAGCCATTTCCTTATTATAGAAATCAAGTTTGACAGTTATTGCCAGTTTTGCCTTGAATTAAAACTCCTCCACTCTTCTCACTATCTCCTATTATCGCTCCCTAGGGTCAGAGGTCATCCCGATTCAAACTTCAAAACCTGTATTGTTTTTGTTTAGCGTCGTGGCCAGCTCTCCTCAGTGCCGTCACCAGATAATTGTACCTGCCTCTTCTTTTCTTAAACTGTCATCATCGGGACCCGTCTTTACTGTATTTTCAAATAACACTGTGACAATTCCAGCTGTAAATAAACAGAACTTGTCAGATCAAGCCTCCTTTTTGACAGCCGTTCAGCGGGGAGCATTTTACACATCTCAAAGTTTAAACGCCGCCATTTTGAAGTTTTTCTCTTTTAATTGACATTTCCGACGAGTTAAAACGCTGATCCCAAGAGACACTTTTGCTTTGAAACAATATGAAAAGTAACCCGCTGGCCACATCTACCACTTGAAAAAAGCAGTATATTTTTGTAGTCGTCTTTATGACTAGATTTTAGCAACATATTTAGTTTAACTTGGAGCCTTCTTGAGCGTTATAGTTCTAAATTGTTCCAGGAGATTGTGTTCATTTCTTGAATTTGATGATTTCAGATGGAGGGCAGAGGCCTCTTGATACTCTGGGGGTGTTCTACATATATGCCTATTGGCAGAATGTTGAGTATTGGCGACACAATGCACATGTTCGCAAGCACAGACAAAAAAGAGTTTTAAGATCTCAAGAAAAACTCGAGAAAAATACTAAATTAACTTTAAGCAACACATTTTTAGGAGCCTGTGATCAATACGAGCGTAATTTTATGTTTGAGAGACTTGTTTAACAGCACAAATCAGCCCACCTTGTAGTTATTGTATCTAAATTACTTCTGGTCAGATTGTGTTAAAATAAAGCTCAGATTAAAGTCTAACTTGAGTAACAGAGCTCCAGACAGAGTAGTGCTTTCAGTTAGCATCACACCTCCAGGGAATATTGATGACATTAGCTGCAAAGTATCAATATAACTCTATGGGAGATTCACTGTTTTTGAAAGAAATCTCCAAACATATGATCCACAAATGCTGAGAAACGTGCTCAATTAATCTTATATCTTAATGTCCTTTCAACAGACAACGATCATGTCTTGAACAGCAGCACCAGATGTAATTACAGAGATATTAACCATAAACCAGGTCCACACATCTACAGTCTGACAGTTACACAGCAAATTAAATCATAGAACTTCCTCCAGCTCAATGTTAAACTATGAGGTTTTGGTGTGGACAATGGAGCCAACCATTATTGACAGGATTAGGGGTGCAGTACATTAAACTCTTTTTATTTGTCAAAAGATGTCAAAAAAGCAGACCTATTCTGCAAAATCTTGTTTCAGAGCTGTAAGAACATTCGCTTTTGGTGTAAGCGTCAAAAAGGAGCAAGAGACTGAAACATAAAGTCAGAAGGGTTTAATGAGTTCCACAGGTAAAGTGAACAATGAAGCAGCAGACTCTCAGGAAAGGATAGAAGAGAGTCCTGAGATCTGCAAGTTTACAGCTTTTATAGTGTCTCTCAATGTGTGTGAGAATGTGTGGGTGTGTGTGTGTGTGCGCGCGTTTGTGTGTGTGTATGTGTAAGGCAGGTCCTCTTCTGGTCTGCATAGTGTTACACATTAAGAAAATCTAAACAAAGTTGAACATAGTGAGTGAGTTGTCTCAGAGTGTGGGGGTCACACATTCCTGAGATGTGGCTTTAACCAAAGTGAGCAGAACATAGCTGTTATCTTATTGTCCACATGTCCTCGTAAGCCCCCACGCTGGTCTCCATAGCATCTAGGTGAGTCCCCACGCAATCCATATCCACTTTAGGGCACGTGTCATTTACCTCAGCATTAGTAAATCAAGATACCAGTTTGACGTAGTGCTGTTCTGCTAGAAAACACCGTACAGAGCTTTTAACCATGTTATGGCTGTTTCCCCTCAACATTTACTCACCTGAAGTTGCATTTGGAGTGATTCATGTATATTTATGCAGTCTTTAATTGCTTATTTTCAGGACACCATTTTGCTTTTGATGCTCATTTTCACCGCCACCTACATACTACCACTGTGACGTACATATTTGGTACGTCACAGTTTTATTTTCTTAATGAACTTGGTGATACATGTAGGATTCGGCAGCACCACGTATCCACATGAGGGGCCAACAACCAGCTCTTTGTTGTGATGACGTTTATGGTGACGTCAGCTCCCACTGGGAAGCGGACAGAAGTCATTTTAGATAAACATTTAAAATGTGCAAATTTAACATAATGATTCACAGGTGTCACTGATTATAACTATAGAGCAGACACAAGCACAATAGGTCTGCTTTAAATTAATATTGATTATGTTTAACTCCATGTACTGCTAGGTAGAATACATATCAAAGTTAAAACTAAAATAAAAAAATGTAAAAAAGACTTCCTGATCCCCCCATGCAGCAGCCCTGTGGAACAGTCCTGACACGGAAGCACTCCATTCCTTTAACATTACATCATCTCATTTCCTCAAACGCACAATCCAACAGTCCACACAAGAGAAGCACAGAAAGGACCAAAACAGAGCACCAGACCAAAGACCTCTGACTGTGGTGAGTACAGCTGTCACCCAGAACAACACAAGGAAAAACAAGAGCTGCAGTTATGTAGGTGATATAAAACTCCTCTGTCAATAAATCTCTGTGGCTTCCTCTGGTGTATAAAGCTGCTATGTGTGTAGTACAAGCATGTTCTGAAATGCATGTGATTTTTGGATTACTTTAGTTCACATTTCACACTTATAGCTGACATACAAACAATGAAAATGTCTATTTGAAAAGGCTGAATTTATAAGGTAATGTCATACTCCTCTGCAGATAATTTAATCTGTCTGTGTCTCTGGTTTCTTATTCTGTATTAAACATGCTAAAGCCACAGTTTATAACTTTTTTTGGCCAAAAAATAAAAAATAGACTAAAGTAAAAGCTTGTTTTCTCAATTTGGTTGTGTTTATGACATTAAAAAACTTAAGCAGGCTTGCATCTCCACAAACCTGACTCTTATATGGCCTCCTCCCACTTGTTTCCATGGAAATGTTGTTCGTTTTGAAATAATCTTTCAAGGTAAGCTATAAAGCTTGTCTATCTCCATGGAGATGTTTGGAAGTATGGTTTTAACTTTCTATTTCCATAGACTCATGCAGGTAACGTGCCGCCTCCAGAAAATTACATACTGTACCTTTAAGCCTTTAGTTTAGACCTCACAAAAAAAAAAAGAAATGCATGGGCTATACCATATCAGTCTACACCAGGGCAGCTGTGGCTACATTAGCCACTGGCACATACCACTACCGAGTATGGAGTGAAGAAATAATGCAATTGAAGCGTCATTCGTTTTGGTTTTCTCTCAGATATCATGGTGACTTTCTCCCAGACTACTCTTTATCTCTGTTATGCATTTGTGTCCATGTGGGAAAATTTGGGAAATGAGTAAATCAGCACGCAAAGGTCCATTTAAGTCCATAAAAACATGTTGAATTGAGAGTCACTTTGTCTTCACAGTCTTCCCATTAGTGTCTTGTTGCTTTAACATCCTGCTGGTCCCGCCCACTTCTCTCACTGGCTGCAAACAACAGAGATTCAAGAGGTGCGTCCAGTCACTGAGCTCGTTTGACTCTTGGGCCATAGTCCAGTTTTCACAGCTACACCCCCTCCCCCAGCCCCTTTTTATTGTTGGTGCTCTTCACTGACAGTGATTGTCACATTTCACAGGATCAGCTTCATTTGAAGCATTGACACTTTTTCCCTCTGTCCTCAGGTCAGAATGGCTGCTGTGAAGTCTGAGGACCAGTTCCTCTGCTCCATCTGTCTGGACCTGTTCACTGAGCCAGTGACCACACCATGTGGACACAACTTCTGCAAACTCTGCCTCTCTCAGCACTGGGACACCAGCGCCCCCTGCAGGTGCCCCCTGTGTAAAGAGCTGTTCCGCATAAAGCCAGAGCTCAAAGTGAACACACTGCTCTCCGAGATGCTTTCTCAGGTCAAACAGGAAACAGGAAGTAGTTGTGAACAAGAGTCCAGAGCAGGAGAAGTGTCCTGTGATTACTGCACCGGTCCCAAACTGAAGGCACTGAAGTCCTGCCTGGTCTGTCTGTCCTCATACTGTGAGACGCACCTCCAACCTCATCTGAGTGTGCCCGGGCTGAAGAGTCACCAGCTGATCCAGCCTGTGTACAACATGGAGGAGAGGATGTGTCCACAACACCACAGACCTCTGGAGCTCTTCTGCTGCAACGACCAGACTTGTGTCTGCATCATGTGCTCTGTTTTAGAGCACCAGTGCCATAAGTTTGTGTATCTGAAGGAAGAGTTCCACCGCAGAAAGGCCGCACTGCAGCAGACTCAGGAGCAGAGCTTGGACATGGTGGAGCAGAGAAGGCTGAAGATCCAGAAGCTCCAGAGCTCAGTGGAGCAGAGTCAGACAGCAGCCCACACAGAGATGGCCACAGGGCTGGAGGCCTTCAACGCTCTGATAGAGTGTGTTCAGAGGAGCAGAGAGGCCTTCATACAGAAGCTCCAGGAGAGGCAGAGGCACACCCAGAAACAGGCTGAAGCCCTGATCCTACAGCTACAGCAGGAGATCTGTGCTCTGCAGCAGAGAAGCACTGAGGCAGAAACACTTCAACGCTCTGAAGACCACCTGCACTTCCTCCTGCACTGCACTACACTCACGCCCCCTACTGGACTGAAGGACTGGAGTAAAGTGACACTGGAGACAGAGACGTATGAGGGCACTGCAGGACGGGCTCTAGCTGAGCTGGAGCAGAAACTCATTCCAGAAATAATGAAAGTGTTTAAGGGCGAACTGAGGAGAGTGAGACAGTTTGCTGTGGACCTCACTCTGGACCCAGACACAGCTCATGTTAATCTGTTTGTGTCTGATGATCTGAAGCAGGTTCAATACACGGATGTTATGATCTTCATAGACAGTCCTAGGAGATTTTCATGGAAAAATATTTTAACACAGCAGAGTTTTTCTTCAGAAAAGTTCTACTTTGAGGTTCAAGTCAAAGGAAAGACTTCATGGACTTTAGGAGTGGCCAAAGAGTCTGTTCAAAGAAAGAACACTGAACAAACTCTGACCAGTAACTATGGTTACTGGTGCCTCTATATGAAAAACATAGGTGAGTTTGAGGCTTGTTCTGAACCTGCAGTCCGTCTGTCCCTGAAGTGTCCTCCTCAGAAGGTTGGGGTGTTTGTGGACTATGATGAGGGTCTAGTCTCTTTTTATGACGCTGATTCTGCAGATCTCATCTACTCCTTCAGCGGCTGCAGCTTCCGGGAGAAGCTGTTTCCATTTCTAAATCCTTGTTATAACTATGAGGGTATAAACGCTGCTCCTCTGGTCCTTACTGTTGTTAAAAAGTAACCCTGGCATTAAAATATCATTAATGATTATCTTCATTTAGCAGGCCATTATTTGGTTAATAACTCCTTTATACTATTAAGCTGTTTTACAATGAAAGTCATGTAAAATAATAATCCATCATGAAAGTTGTGTACTAAACACCTTTTGAATATTGTTTGCCCAAAATCAACATTCACCAAAAAGTTTACTCCCTTTAATAGTTGTTATTGCTAATGTCATTGCAGAAGGGTCAAAGGTTCAATGCCCTGACAATGAGTGAGATCAGAATATAAAGTGACAAAACAAAAGCTTAGTAGTAGCACATTTTATAGACATAAGAGAAGAGTGAATGGAACCTCACACCCAAAACCATTACAAACGCAAACACCTGTCACACTTACAAATACAGTTAAAACAATAGCTCATTGAAAACCAGACCTGTGAACACTAGTTACACCTGTGCTTGTTTTTTTTTTTTTTTTTCCACGTGTAGTCACAACGCTACACGTGAAAAAAAGCCTTCTTGGCTAATTCTGGCATATTTACAGAAATGCTCATTAATATGCACTGTCCCTGAAATGAATAAATAAAGAAATAAAAACAACTGAATTTTGTGGTCTTGTAAACTCCGTCAGAAGTGTGGCTTTTATATTCTTATTTAGCCTTTGTTTGGTCATCATTTAAAGGTAATTTAGTTGTAGTTTTGTATGAACACTGCCCCAATCTCTGCATGTTTATAGTATCAGTCTATAGCACACAAACTCCAGACAGAAGATCCGGGCAACCCAAAGGCTGAACCCAGAACCTTGTTGCTGTAAGACATAAGAGATAGCTACTCAGCCACTGTGCACTTGTGCACATATTTAATCTTGCATAGACCACCAAAGCAACAATCTTGTATTGATTATATTTTGTTCCCTGTGATAATGTTTGTGTGTTTCTATTGCACAGACTCATTTTGAAGCCCTGTCTCTGTACCATGTGATCAGGAGCTCCAGTCACATGATGTCCAACAAGGAAGACTTCAACCGGAGAAAGTCCTCTGCAGTCGACCCAAGACTCTAAGAACCTGGATGTTGTAACGGTGCGGGTTAGGACCAAAGGATGCGGACTCAGAGCGGGTTGACAGTGTTTATTTACAAGTCTTTGTGAAAAAAGTCTTAAACAGTTCAGATAACTAACACACACACACACACACGAGGATCCAGGAAGCAGGAGGCAGGCAGGACGGACGGAGAGCGGGTCGGGAACGAGAAGCCGGGGCTGGAGTGAAGACGGGAGCGAGGACGAGACCAGGACAGACAGGGCCAGCGTAGTCCAAGGAGCGGGACCCAGGGTAAGAGGCAGGCGGAACGCCAGAGACTAAGACAGGCAGAGCGGAGGGAGATGACTGTACCGGAGCGTAGAGGCAGGAGCAGGAGCGGGCGAAGGCAGGAGTCTGGAAAGGTGGCAAAATCCAAAATGAGAACAAGCAAGCGGGTAACAGGAATGCAAAAAACAGAGCTGGAACATTCACGTTTTACACGCGGACGGTCTGGCCCCGAGTGTAGTCTGCCGAGTCTTCTTATGCGCCACCACAGGTGAGGGTGATTGCGCTAATGCGCTCCAGGTGTGAGCAGAAGGAGTCAGAGACTCCGCCCAGCTCCAGACAGACAGGTGAGGGAGGGGGAGAGAGAGTACAGGAGGGCAGCAACAAACAGACATCATGACACTGGAACTGAGGAGAGTGAGACAGTTTGCTGTGGACCTCACTCTTGACCCAGACACAGCTCATGTTAACCTGTCTGTGTCTAAAGATTTAAAGCAGGTTTATCACACAGATCAGAGGAACTTTACAGATGGTCCTCAAAGATTTTCTTATTACAATGTTTTTACAAAGCAGAGTTTTTCTTCAGACAGGTTCTACTTTGAGGTTCAAGTCAGAGATAAGACTGTGTGGGTTTTGGGAGTGGCCAAAGAGTCTGTGGACAGAAACAATAGAAATCCATTGACCACTGAAAATGGATTCTGGTGTTTAGATATGAAAATAAAAAAATGGTTTGTGCATTGTCTGTGCTGAGCCTTGTGTCCCGGTGTCCCTGAAGAGTCTTCCTCAGAAGGTGGGGGTGTTTGTGGACTATAATGAGGGTCAGGTCTCCTTTTATGATGCTGATTCTGCAGATCTCATTTACTCCTTCACCGACTGCAGCTTCAGCGAGAAACTGTTTCCATTTTTAAATCCTTGTATTAATTGTAATGGTAAAAATTCCACTCCTCTGGTCCTTACTGCAGTGGAGAAGTGACTCTGTCATTCAGATGTGACCAATGATGATGTTATTTAGTGAGCTGTTGGTATGAACTGAAGGCTTGAACATTGTTGTAAAGATGGATTAAAATGTCTTGAGTTTATGACATTAGATTAATCAAATCAAGATTGAAAGAAAAAAAAGACTGAAATTTTTGAAATACCATAATTTCCACTATAAAAAAGAAAATATCCAGTCTTATTAAAAATACTGCTAACCCTGTAGTATAAATATCTGTGATTCTTGTATTATTTTGTCACCTCTTTTTTCAGTGTTTTTGTTAATTCTCCTGGACATGTTTAAAATGCGAAATTTGAACAGAATTATTTTATTAAAATAAAAATCACACATCGAATCACAATCTCAAAGTTTGTCAGAAAAATCGCAATTCAATATTTTTCCCAAATCATTAAGTTCTACTCGGGTTCACTAAATATTTCCCCTTTTTAGATTGCATCAAGATGTCAATTTCTTCTCATGATACGATTATTGGTCGATCATTGACCAAACATAACTAACTGTGCATTTGCAAGAACATTTTAAAGTGAGTGGAGACTTGCCGTTTATTCTTTAGTAATGTTTTCAAAAGCCAAATGTGTTTTGCTGTAATCAAAATATTATCCCCTCCCTTTAAAATAAAAATCCCTGGACACTATTTTCACTGACAATTACTGCAGAAAACGGTAACAAAAAGAAACATTATTTATTAATTTTTTTCAAAACTGAGATATCTGTTTTAACAAATAAACTCTTCATTTGTTTGTGATATACACCAACTGACTCTGTGCCAGACACGCCCCCAGAACCTGAAACAGGACACTCCTAAGACTTTAACTGATCGCACACTCACTTCCTCAAACACACAATCCTTTTTTTTTATCAAATAGACGACACAAGGACCAAAGTACAGCACTGGACTCATCGATAGCACTGACTGTGGTGAGTAAAGCTGTGATTCAGGACATTAGAACACAAATGAATGAAGTTATTCACAAAAGTTGCAATGATTTATTTGATATAACACACCTCTGTGGAGAACTACATATCGATGGTCTCTTAATATGTATAAAAGCTGTCCTCTGTAAACATGTTTTGAAAGGGACTACTGCTAGAAATGAATCAGCTAACACTTTTACATAGTTTGATGTTGATTAATGTTAATTATTCAGTACACATTCAAACTCAACTACATGTCAACATTGTGTAACTAAAGGTAAAAGTATTAAAGGTCTTTCTCAAGATTTTGAAAATCAGTCGACAAATGTGAAATTGTATTTTATCACTCAATAGTAGCTTTCCATTCTCTCTCTTTACATAGATCAGACGCCTGTCCCCTTAAGGCCGTGCTGGTCTCTACTTCAAACAAGTAGTTTTAAAGTAGTTTCTATGAAATGTTACAGTGAGCAGCATTTTCCCCCTGTGTTTACAATTTTTTATGGTTTTAAGGACTTTAAGGATGAGTGAAAAAAAGAGTTCAGACCATAAAAATGTTGAATTTAGTTTCACTTTGGCTTCACAGCTCAGTTCGGAGACATTTACAGGTCAGCATAGTGTCCTGTCGCTTTAAGACCCTGCTGGTCCCGCCCACTCCTCGCACTCAGCTCTAACTTGGGTGTTTCCCAGTTGCCATGATCCTCTGCCTCTGAACCACAGAGGAATCCACGTCATCAGAGCTTCACCAAGTGGTGTTCCTATTCCCCCAGAGCCCTCACGTCCTCTGCACCTCGACTCCTTCATTTGGCTCATTTACCAAGGATGCACCTGTGGATCGTTGGCCCCCTCAGAACACTGCAAATTTCCCACAATGCACTGCAACTTTCAGTTTTTATAAAATTTATTTAAGCAGTAAAATGCAATTTCATAAAATAAAATTCATTACACAATAAAATAGAACAAAATGTTTTGCTGTGGAGGTGTGAGCAGGACACTTGACTCTGCTTTGAATGAGCTGACTCCAGAGGAGTGCTACAGAGTGACCTTTGGAGGAAGGACCCTGGGAATTAAGATTCCCCACTGACTGTAAACAACAGAGTTACAAGTGGACCATCCAATCACTGAGGTAGTTTGGGTTTTGGGCCATAGTCCAATTTTCACAGCTACATCCCCTCGCCTTCACGTTCTGCTTATCATCTGTGCTGCTCACAAACAGTGACTGTCACATTTCACAGGATCAGCTTCATTTGAAGCATTGACACTTTTTCCTTCTGTCCTCAGGGTCAGAATGGCTGCTGTGAGGTCTGAGGACCAGTTCCTCTGCTCCATCTGTCTGGACCTGTTCACTGAGCCAGTGACCACACCATGTGGACACAACTTCTGCAAACTCTGCCTCTCTCAGCACTGGGACACCAGTGCCCCCTGCAGGTGCCCCCTGTGTAAAGAGCTGTTCCACATAAAGCCAGAGCTCAAAGTGAACACACTGCTTTCAGAAGTGGTCTCTCAGTTCAAACAGGAAACAGGAAGTAGCTGTGAACAAGAGCCCAGAGCAGGAGAAGTGTCCTGTGATTACTGCACCAGTCCCAAACTGAAGGCGCTGAAGTCCTGCCTGGTCTGTCTGTCCTCATACTGTGAGACGCACCTCCAGCCTCATCTGAGTGTGCCCGGGCTGAAGAGTCACCAGTTGATCCAGCCTGTGTACAACATGGAGGAGAGGATGTGTCCACAACACCACAGACCTCTGGAGCTCTTCTGCTGCAACGACCAGACTTGTGTCTGCACCATGTGCTCTGTTTTAGAGCACCAGTCTCATAAGTTTGTGTCTCTAAAGGAAGAGAATTTGATCGGAGAAAGGCCTCACTGCAGCAGACTCAGGAGCAGAGCTTGGACATGGTGGAGCAGAGAAGGCTGAAGATCCAGAAGCTCCAGAGCTCAGTGGAGCAGAGTCAGACAGCATCCCACACAGAGATGGCCACAGGGCTGGAGGCCTTCAACGCTCTGATAGAGTGTGTTCAGAGGAGCAGAGAGGCCTTCATACAGAAGCTCCAGGAGAGGCAGAGGCACACCCAGAAACAGGCTGAAGCCCTGATCCTACAGCTACAGCAGGAGATCTGTGCTCTGCAGCAGAGAAGCACTGAGGCAGAGACACTTCAACGCTCTGAAGACCACCTGCACTTCCTCCTGTACTGCACTACACTCACGCCCCCTACTGGACTGAAGGACTGGAGCAAAGTGACACTGGAGACAGAGACGTATGAGGGCACTGCAGGACGGGCTCTAGCTGAGCTGGAGGACAGTCTGAAGGAGACACTAAAAGACATCATGTCTGAAGAAAAAATGAAGATGATTAAGGCTGAACTGAGGAGAATGAAACAGTTTGCTGTGGACCTCACTCTGGACCCAGACACAGCTCATGTTAAACTGTTTGTGTCTGATGATCTGAAGCAGGTTCAACACACAGATCAGAAGAACTTCACAGATGGTCCTCAGAGATTTGCTTGGTGCAATGTTTTAACAAAGCAGAGTTTTTCTTCAGGCAGGTTCTACTTTGAGGTTCAAGTCAAAGGAAAGACTTCATGGACTTTAGGAGTGGCCAAAGAGTCTGTAGAGAGAAAGGACATAAAGGCTCTGACAAGTAACTATGGTTACTGGTGCCTCTATATGAAAAACATAGGTAAGTTTGAGGCTTGTTCAGACCCTGCAATCCTTCTGTCTCTGAAGTGTCCTCCTCAGAAGGTGGGGGTGTTTGTGGACTATAACGAGGGTCTGGTCTCCTTTTATGATGCTGATTCTGCAGATCTCATCTACTCCTTCAGTGGCTACAGCTTCAGCGAGAAACTGTTTCCATTTTTTAATCCTTGTAATAATAATAGTGGTGAAAACTCCACTCCTTTGGTCCTTACTGCAGTGGAGAAGTGACTGTCATTCAGATGTGACCAATGATGATGTTATTTAGTGAGCTGCTGGTATGAACTGAAGGCTTGAACATTGTTGTAAAGATGGACTCAAATGTCTTGAGTTTAAGGCATTAGATTAATCAAATCAAGATTGAAAGAAAAAGAAAGACGCAATTAGCAAATTCCAGAGACTGAAATTTTTGAAGTACCATAATTTCCACCATAAAAAAAAAAAAAATCCAGTCTTATTCTTCATAAAAACTGCTAACCCTGTAGTATAGATATCTGTGATTCTTGTATTAGTTTGTCAGCTCATATTTCAGTGTTTTTGTTAATTCTCCTGGACATGTTTAAAATGTGAAATTTGAACAGAATCATGTTATTAAAATAAAAATCACACATCGAATCACAATCTCAAAGTTTGTCAGAAAAATTGCAATTCAATGTTTTTCCCAAATCATTGAGTTCTACTCGGGTTCACTAAATATTTCCCATTTTAAGATTGCATCAAGATGTCAAATTCTTCACATGATACGATTATTGGTCGATCATTGACCAAACATAACTAACTGTGCATTTGCAAGAACATTTTAAAGTGAGTGGATACTTGCCGTTTATTCTTTAGTAATGTTTTCAAAAGCCAAATGTGTTTTGCTGTAATCAAAATATTATCCCCTCCCTTTATAATAAAAATCCCTGGACATTATTTTCACTGACAATAACTGCAGATAATGGTAACAAAAAGAAACATAATTTATAAAATTTTTCATAACTGAGATATCTGTTTTTACAAGTAAACTCTCATTTGTTTGTGATATGCACCAACTGACTCTGTGCCAGACACGCCCAGAATCTGAAACACAACACTCCTAAGACTTTAACTGATCGCACACTCACTTCCTCAAACACACAATCCTTTTTTTATCAAATAGATGACACAAGAGAAGGACCAAAGTGCAGCACAGGACTCATCGAGAGCACTGACTGTGGTGAGTACAGTCCCTCATCTTCACATTCTGTTTATCATCTGTGCTGCTCACAAACAGTGACTGTCACATTTCACAGGATCAGCTTCATTTGAAGCATTGACACTTTTTCCCTCTGTCCTCAGGGTCAGAATGGCTGCTGCTGTGAAGTCTGAGGACCAGTTCCTCTGCTCCATCTGTCTGGACCTGTTCACTGAGCCAGTGACCACACCATGTGGACACAACTTCTGCAAACTCTGCCTCTCTCAGCACTGGGACACCAGCGCCCCCTGCAGGTGCCCCCTGTGTAAAGAGCTGTTCCACATAAAGCCAGAGCTCAAAGTGAACACTCTGTTCTCAGAGCTGCTCTCTCAGTTCAAACAGGAAACAGGAAGTAGCTGTGAACAAGAGCCCAGAGCAGGAGAAGTGTCCTGTGATTACTGCACCAGTCCCAAACTGAAGGCACTGAAGTCTTGCCTGGTCTGTCTGTCCTCATACTGTGAGACGCACCTCCAGCCTCATCTGAGCATGTCCAGACTGAAGAGTCACCAGCTGATCCAGCCTGTGGACAACATGGAGGAGAGGATGTGTCCACAACACCACAGACCTTTGGAGCTCTTCTGCTGCAACGACCACACTTGTGTCTGCATCATGTGCTCTGTTTTAGAGCACCAGTGCCATAAGTTTGTGTATCTGAAGGAAGAGTTCCACCGCAGAAAGGCCGCACTGCAGCAGACTCAGGAGCAGAGCTTGGACATGGTGGAGCAGAGAAGGCTGAAGATCCAGAAGCTCCAGAGCTCAGTGGAGCAGAGTCAGACAGCAGCCCACACAGAGATGGCTACAGGGCTGGAGGCCTTCAACGCTCTGATAGAGTGTGTTCAGAGGAGCAGAGAGGCCTTCATACAGAAGCTCCAGGAGAGGCAGAGGCACACCCAGAAACAGGCTGAAGCCCTGATCCTACAGCTACAGCAGGAGATCTGTGCTCTGCAGCAGAGAAGCACTGAGGCAGAAACACTTCAACACTCTGAAGACCACCTGCACTTCCTCCTGCACTGCACTACACTCACGCCCCCTACTGGTCTGAAGGACTGGAGCAAAGTGACACTGGAGACAGAGACATATGAGGGGACTGCAGGACGGGCTCTGGTTGAGCTGGAGGACAGTCTGAAGGAGACACTAAAGGACATCATGTCTGAAGAAAAAATTAATATGATTAAGGCTGAACTGAGGAGAGTGAGACAGTTTGCTGTGGGCCTCACTCTGGACCCAGACACAGCTCAAGTGAATCTGTCTGTGTCTGATGATCTGAAGCAGGTTCATCTCACATATCTGAGGAACTTTACAGATAGTCCTCTGAGATTTACTTGGTGGACTGTTTTAACCAAGCAGAATTTCTCTTCAGGCACGTTCTACTTCAAGGTTCAAGTCAAAGATAAGACTTCATGGTATTTAGGAGTGGCCAAACAGTCTGTGAACAGAAAGAACACGAATGCTCTGACCAGTAACTATGGATACTGGTGCCTCTATATGAAAAACATAGGTGAGTTTGAGGCTTGTTCTGACCCTGCAGTCCTTCTGTCCCTGAAGTGTCCTCCTCAGAATGTGGGGGTGTTTGTGGACTATGATGAGGGTCTAGTCTCTTTTTATGACGCTGATTCTGCAGATCTCATCTACTCCTTCACCGATTGCAGCTTCAGCGAGAAACTGTTTCCATTTTTAAATGTTTGTAATAATTTTCATGGTAACTCTGCTCCGCTGGTCCTTACTGCAGTGGAGAAGTGACAGCAGCATTCATAAAATAAATGCTATAACCATTAATTAACCAAATAATAACAGAATGTGGTTAGTCTTGCATGCCTACTTGTGTGTATATTTTAAGTAAATGTTAATATCTTGTTGTACCTCCATTGACAAACTTCTAATAGCTCTGGAAGTGTCTCCTCTCTTTCTATCCTATAATCCTTTGCTGCCTCCCTGGGTTTTTCTCTGTGTCTAAACTGGTCCTCCACAGTTAGCTCGCTCCATTAGCCTGTCTCTGCTGATTTAACTGTGACTAACGGGGGTCAAACCTTCTGAGGAAAATCTTAATTAAGGCTAAAGAGCCCACAAACGCATCACAGCTGATGGTGCCTTCACTGACACTCCTGCTCTAAAGATGCTTTTATTGACCACATCTGGGAATGACTTGGGACTAAACTTAGTGATTACTCAAAACAAACTCAACAAAACCAACAAAAAATAAATTCAATAGAATTTTTTATGTTTTTGTATTTAGTTTTTATAGCTGGTTGGGTGCAGTTTCAAGATTATGTGCCAGTGATATATACCAAATATATTTAAAGTGACACCATGTAACTTTCTGGAGGTGGTACATGACATGATTTTATAGAAATATGAAGTCAAAACGATATGTTGGAACATTCTCCATGCAGGGACAGATAATAACAGTCAGGTTTGTGGAGATGCAAGCCTGCTCTCAGTAAGGGCACATCTTTTTCGTTTTATTATTGCACTAAAATTATTACATTTTAGTCTATTTTTTGGCTAAAAAGTTACACAGTGGGGCTTTAAAAATACTTTAATTCAATTTAACGTTAACATTTTCTTTACATGTACCGTAAATTTCGGACTACAGAGCGCACCTTGATATAAGCCGCACCAGCTAAATTTGAAGAGAAAATCAATTTTGTACATATATAAGCCGCACCTGAATAAAAGCCGCAGGTTTTCATATTGTAACATGAGACATTTACACAGAAAAACTGTGCCTGAAAATTGGCACCAACACGACATCAACACGGGATGAACACATCTGCAGGTTTATAAAATAAAGCTGCACCAACACGGAAAATCTGCTTTTATTTCCTCTGAAAACTTTTGTCGTCTTTTTACATTGACCAAGTTGGATTCATTGATGTCGAGCTTACGTGCAGTGGCTCTATTTCAGGGGTCGGCAACCCGCGGCTCCGGAGCCGTATGCGCCTCTTTCAGCCTTATACTGCGGCTCTGCGTGGCTTGGGAACTGACACAGACACAGCTCACAGTCCTGCGTAAAGAGCCCTGATTTTCAGACGTTGTGCGCACAGGGGTCAGGAGCAACTTTGGCCCGTCCCTAATGACACACTAATAAGCTCGTCCGTAGATGTATCATGAAAATCCTGCTGGAAATCGCCACAGAAATCTATTTAATGTAGTAGCAAGTATATTATCTGCTCTTGTCTCCGCGGTGACGTATCACGTATAACACATCAGACACGACGCACAAAAGTAGAGCCACAAGCGAGTGAAAATGAGCCAAAACAAAAGTCTTTAGAGATCTTTTTAACAAAGGGGAAAAGGACAACTGAGGAGCCAGAAGAGGAGACTACGACCTCCAAGAAAAAGAAAGATAAATTTAACAGACAATGCCTACTTAAAATCTGGGTTTGTCGCTGCAGGTGACTCACGCGCACAGTCCGCTCTACGTAACATACGGGAAAAGCAAATAAAGCAATGAAACCTTCAAAACTGCTTTGGCACATGGAGAATAAGCACCTGGGATTAAACGATACGCTACGAGTTTTTTTGTTGTTGTTTTTTTAAAGAAACTGCGGAGTAGAGTAGACATAATCACATAATCAGCGCAGGGCTCCCTCTGATGCAGCGGTTTGGTGAGTTGTATTTTTTTAATGCACTTAAGTTGTTTTTGCCATATTTATCTGCCACGTGTAGAAGGCTTGTCCGTGAAAGTAAAACCTACATTATTCCGTTACATTATTGTTATTATACAGTGTTATCTTCATTTTAGATGTCAAAAAGTATTTGCGGCTCCCAGTGTTTTATTTTACGTGGAAAGTGGGTCCAAATGGCTCTTTGCGTGTTAAAGGCCGACCCCTGCTCTGTTTCCTTTCTGTTTCTTTATCTTAAAAACTGCATCATATCCATTTCATGATGCGCAAAATGATCGTTCAAAATCAAAACTAGTGAATTCTTCAGAGCAGAATCTTTCCCCACGTCTGTCTCACTTTTACGTTTACAGCTAGAGAGCGCCCCCCAGGGGCCGTTATCCAGTAAAATTCCATATATAAGCCGCACTGCTGTAAAAGCCGCAGGGTTCAAAGCGTGGAAAAAAAGTAGCGGCTTATAATCCGAAATTTACGGTAATATACCTGAAGGTTGTTTGTAGAGTGTTAAATATTGTAATGTTTTATTTACTTACTCTGTCTAAAATAAAAACATACATCACAATTTATGGTTCTATTTTTTTTTGATAAAACTGGAAATCTTTTTTTTTTAAAGATTTACATTGCTTAATTATCAACTGTATTAGCTGGAAATTAAATAAAATTGTTAAAAGGTTATGTAATTAGTGTAATAACTTTAACCCCAGATGTGTAGAGTAATACGTTTAAGGTCAGGGCTAAACAGTTCTTTTGAAAATACAGCTTTGACGTCACAGCTCCTGCTCTTCTCCCTCTGTCTGTTAGACCTAGACTATGGTATCGTCCTGGTTTAGCCCTGTAATTTAAAACTGGTTTAGTCCTGCGTCAGACCTTGTTCAGTCCTGGTTCAGTCTTGTTTGTCCAGCGCTGTACCTGTTTTGTATCTTAAAAACATGAAAAACAGAATTAGTTCATTTTAAACGGTTTGCAAACGTTTCCCTCACTTACCTTATGCATTACAAGCATCCTAATACTTCACTGAGATAAGTTTGTAATCGCATTTTACAATTTTTAGAGACAAGGCCGTCACGGTATAGTTAACAACAACAACTAGCATGCTAACCACGCACTTCCTGATTCTCATACAGTAAAAGTGCTTTATATTTAGATCCAGAAAGTGCACAACCACCTCAAGAGATTAAATAAATGCAAGATAGGTATTTTTAATGCTATTGACCTTATTCGATATTGTGTAAAATGTTCTATGTTCAGGTGCGCCAACAAATCAGCACTGCACTGATTCTGCTTTAAAACAGCTCTGTAGTCTTATTTGTTGTCAAAATCAGCAGCCTCATACAAAATAGTACAACCCAAATGACGACGGAAACTCACAGAATAAGGTGAATATTGTGTAGCATTCGGGCAAAGCAATAACAAATATTTGTCGGACACCCACACCAGAAAGTTAAGCAGCGCGACTTTAAAGAGTCCTGTCCCAATGTCCCCTCTCAAAAGGTTAGGACTAACTAATGTAAAGGTTAACTCATTTGCTTCCTTTCCCTCTAAATACTTCAGAACAGTCTCTATCTGTTTCAGTTTTCAACCAAGTTAGTTTAGCTCTGGTTAAAAAGAGCATATTATCAGCATGTTTTCTAATGTCCTTACATCCAAATGTCATGTAATCGGACTGTAAAAATCTAACATGTGGACTCACTGGACCTGCTGCATCTGCCAGAGCATGGACTTTATTCTATACACACGAATTAATTTACCAGGATTTACAATATGTTTAAAATGGATCCAATATAAAGGATTATTTTAAACCGGTATTACACCTTATTCTTTAGCAATCTGATGTGAGAATTTACCTGCATTTTGTCATGTGTGAGCAAAGCCTTGCATTTGTGATCTGGCAATTTCCCAGTTAAATTACAGAGAATATGCAGGAGAGGCTTATGCGTGAATACAGCCAGAAAAAAGCCAGAACTACCACTTGCCTTCCTTGGTTACGAGCTTGGTTTCCTTGGTTACCAGTATGGTTTCCTGGTTACGTTCCATTCTCATTCAATTTAAATGATGAGCACACAGAGCCAAATGCAGATTATGTGTGAACAGAGCTGACCCGGAAATGATCTGGGACTGGTGCATGTATGAACTGTTGAGTGTTCTGACATTTTGTGAACGGGAATTTACTCAGAATGGGGTTTTGATCTCTAGTTAAGTCTAAATCATTTATAAGAATAGACACTATGCACTCGACCTACTAAACCTGACTTTTAATTTCCTTTTTTATATGTAGAATACTTCAGTTTGTGGTGCTGTTTTAATATTGATTATGCCTCAAAATGAGCATTAGCGTTAGCATTGGGACACAAATGTCTCTTTCTAAACCTACAAAAGTCCTCCGGTGAAGTATTAATTTTATTTGAGTAGTGTTTAGTGCAGTGTGTAGTGACATCCACCTGCAGCTTTGTGTCCAATGACTGATCTTTAAATATTTATTCATTTTAGCGTGACTCTGGAAAAAAAAACTCTAAAAACGGCCGTTAGGACTAGGAATCCCAGGGTCTTTCAGGATAAGATACATGGTTCATACATGTCATAATCAAGACTTCGTGATACGTGTGATAACTGATTTATTACACATGGAAGTACATTTTAACAACAGTACAGTCTGAAGTGTATTCCTCACCACTTTATGCATTCTGAGGTTATAAGAGCTTTTCAGCAACACACACTTCCTGATTATCGGCCAATAAAACACATTATAATTAGATGCAGACACTGTGGGCTTATTTTGACTTCAAGAGCTATATATACAATACAATAGATCTATACTAGAACCGGACAGTTATGCTTAAATACAAGGGGAAATATCAGGTATAGGGCTTTTAATATGAAAAACACTAATTTTAACTACCAAAACAGTGAATATGTCAAAACATATTACATAAACAAGCTTCCTTTCTCTTAAGAAGCAACAGAACTGTAGCGCTGTCACAAAAAATATATTCTTTAATACACAAAAAACATGGATGTGAATATTGATACAGCAGTGGAAGCATACTCACCAAAATTAGTATCCCTGTATTGATTATTAGAGATCAACCAGGCTTTTTTTATGCCCGATGCTGATATTGATTGTTTAAATCCAGGGCAACCAATGGTAGTAACTTATGCTGATGTTTTTGGGCTGATATTTAGGACCGATCTTAATTATCGTCCCCAAATTATGTAATTTACATTCACTCTAAACTCATACACACCTTTCTTTCCTCAAACCTTTAAGAGAGCTGTGTAGTTACGTCTTGTGCAGTGTCCTCTTCGCGCTGAAGTGTTCAAATAAAGCTTTGTGTGTATTCTGTGTTGTGTTGAAAATTTATGTCCGGTAGCTGATACATGAAAAACTACAAATATCTGCCATATCTCTAGTCTATCTCTATTAATTATTCAATATTTTAGCACACACCTGTCAATGTACATTTAAAAGTGTTCACTTTATTATATGAGTGTCAGTGACATAGAAATACTGTTCACACACATCCTGGTTTGATCATAGGTTCTAGTCCATAGTCCAGTTCTGGTCTAGTCCAGGTTTATTTTGTAGTTTAGTCCCATTTATAATGTAGTTTGTGCAAGTGTGAGTGCAGCCTAAGGAGAGATGCTGGAGACTGGATCAATGGACGGGTCAATAGGAGTCCTCATAGGGTTTTATTCAACCATCGTAATGGAATATTAACAACTACAGGGAGAATGCTTGGACACATTGCAGGGAAATTACACATGTCAGAAAATGCAAGAACTGTCTCATCTCTGTGAGTGAGGGGTCGGAGCAGGTTAAACAGACCCCGTCAAATTAAGGCCACGCTACAATGAACAAGCTTTTATTTTGAAAGCCTCCTCCCGTTGTCTGTCTGTCAAATCGTCCGTCACGGTCATCAGTGGAATCCGATCTGAATTTCTATTGAATTTGTTACATAAGCAAAACCAACACAGAAAGAACTGACAACCTCCTTAGCCTTTTCCCCACAACAGTCTGTACATCTGGTCACCGCTCCCTCCCTCACGACTTGAGCCAGAACCAGACATGGCCGTACATAATTCCATGAAAATAGAAAGGACAAATAAAAGTCAGGTTTGTGGAGATGCAAGCCCGCTCACAGTAAGGACGCATGTGTATCAGTGCAATAAACACAACCGAAATGACTTTTAAAAACATGCTTTTATTATAGTCTTCTTTTTTGACAAAAAATGTACATACTGCGCCTTTAAAATAACAAATAGATCTGTAATTGCTGTAACACTGGGTGCGGTTACATGCACACCCAAATCTGATTATGTGATTTTTGGGCCTTTAAGATTATTTATAGGGCCCATATTACGCTATTCTCTGATCTATGTTATAATATTTCCTCATCACAAACATAACATTCACACAAGTTTAACACACAAACCCTGCATATTTAGGCTGAAAACAATTCTTATATTGCTCCACTGTGTTTTTAAACTCCATACACCTCCACTAGAGTCATTTTTCAGCCCTGGAATCTCTACTGAACTAATAGTAAAGGTAACTGTTAACTTGAAAACTACCACTTGCTCAAACATGTGATTTGGGCCCCTCTAATTAGAAAATTTGGCTGTTTATATGGCATTTTAATTATCTTTTAACTCCAAAACTCTCATAGAAAATCAGATGTGGAGTGTGCATGTAACCACAGCCACTGTTTTGTTGTCAGAAGCCCATTGAGTTGGTCTGATTGTCATAGTGCAGTCTCGTCATGGCTGTTTATCACTGTAACTGATCTCATTTGTTGTTACTGTAGGACTGTGTGTTCACTGACAGGCTTCTGCTCAGTGTGCACCAAGCGCCCCCTACTGTCAAAACAAACACATTGGCCTGCCATGTCTGAATAAAACACACTGAACACTTCATATACTACAAAGTAAAAATAAAATAAGAAAAAAAATGGCTAAACACTGACAAAATGTAAAGGGTGTTCAAGACAAAAAATAAAGGAAATAGAAAATAGATAGAAAACTACTCATACCAAAAGACTAGTTAAGAATAATCGTAAATTAAAGCCGCAAGTGGTGATGATGGCCCTTGCCCACGCGACCCCCCTTCAGAAAAATTTTATAAAATTGGAATCGGAAAAATGCCCCATGCCGCCTAACTCGACGGTGCCACCTAAAATTTGATCCTTATGGGAGAGGAGGCTGGTTGGAATACACTCACAAAAATCAGAGCAGTGATGGAGCACAGTGAGACGAGCATAAAAATGAATTGAAGGACTGCCCTGTGATGGACAGGAACTGCGTGAGTGGCGAGCGCCAATCATCAGAACAAACTGCGGAAAGGCCACTCACAAAGTGAGTGGCAAGGGCCAATTACAGGAAATGCAACAGGAACCCGTGAAAACGTTAAGTGCCACATCTGAAAAGACATCTGCTGTAAAAAGCCATGCCATTATCATGTACAAATTTCTGCGCACGCTATCACTATGATCACTCTATAAGTAGACTTGTACCGTGTATGTCAATGGCTAGTCGAATTACCATTTTAGGGTAAGGGTCTGTTTGCACCAGCAACCTCATGCATAATACAGGTATGGTGTATTTGACTTTTTTGCCCCTTTTGAGATCCACAAATATCTCCCCAAGTTTCATGCCAATCGGACAAAGTTGTGTCTTTTAACTGTACTGTAGGGGGCGCTATAGAGGTCACTAGCCACCTGCTCATTATGGTTTTCTATTCACAGTTTTATTCTGCATCAGTGATTAGAATTTGAGTGCTTTAGGGTGATCCATTTGTCTGTGAGCGGGAATCAAAGAAATAGGAGATGAAGGCATTATTCGGCGGAGGTGTATAGACAAACGGCGTGGAATTTGGAGAAACGTGGATGTTTTATGAAAACCCATGTGTCTGGATGTGGCATGTGAAATCTGAGCTCATTTGGACCAAAAACCTGGGACTAGAAACATTTTGAAAACACGCAGCGAAAAAAGATGGCAAATATTCGATCCAATATGGCCGACTTCCTGTCCGTCATAGAGCAGTGCTTCAATTCATTTTTATGCTTGTCCCTCCATTCTCTATCACTGTTCCGATTTGTGTGCGTGTATTCAAAAATTTACCAGCCTCCTCTCCCATAGGGGTGAAATTGTAGGTGGCGCCGTCGAGCCGGTGGGCATGGAAGATTTTTGAGATGCCAAATTTATAGAATTTTTTGCAGAGCCGGTCAATTCTATACCCCCATGTGAGACTTTTCGTGCATGTTCAGGGGGTGAAAAATGCGATTGTTTGGGCAGAAAAATGAAGAACAATGTTAATATGCAGTGTGACCCTGGGCTGTGTGGCCCTGGCTCCATATGAGAGGGGTCTGTGGCTTTGCACCGGCAACCGTGTACATAATACAGGTATGGTGTGATCGACTTTTTTTCCCCTTTTAATGCCCACAATTATCTTTCCAAGTTTCGTGCCAATCGGACAAAGTTGTGTATTTTACCAATACTGTAGGGGGCGCTATAGTGTTCATTTTGATTACAATTAATAGTGCATTCTATTAATACCCTGATATCACATGTGTGATGAGAATTTCAGCTGTCTAGAACAATGTATGTGCGTGTAAGAATTTTTTTAATGAATTTTTTTTTTTGTATTTGCGCCCCTGGTGGCCAACCGTGGAATATGACTCATGGCCATAATGTAATTTTTTGTTTCTTCTGATGCCATCGATTTATTCCCTGAATTATGTAGCAATCCGATAATGTTGGCGTTTCACCCCTACGGTAGGGGGCGCTATAGTGTTCATTTTGATTAAAATTAATAGTGCATTCTATTAATGTCCTGATGTCACATGTGTGACGTGAATTTCAGCTGTCTAGAACAATGCATGTGCGTGTCAGATATTTTTCAATTATTTTTTATTTTTTTTGTCTTTGCGCCCCTGGTGGCCAAGTGTGAAAAATGACCTATGCCCGTAATATTATTTTTTGGTCCACGTCATGCCCCCAATTTATTCCCCGAATTTCGTAGGAATCCGATAATGGGCCAATAATCATAATGGTAACCCTGTAGTTCAGAGCTGTACAAACATGTTCAGAAAAACATGGGATTCTTGTAGTTGCCAGTTCATACGCCTATTTGAATGTTTTTGTTAAATCATTTTAGTTTGTTTGATTTCAACCAGTGATGAGTCAATGGAATCATTTTGAAATAATTGAAACTTTTAAGCGAAATGATGTTCTTCTTGCACAAATATATGTCCACGTGACAGGTTAGACTACACTTTACATTAAGTTTTAAAAATATAAAACATCAGACTAAAAATCCTGCCGTGTCTTGTCTTGTTTCAACAATTCTGATGAAGTTTATCATGTTACTTCCTGGTTGGACAGTGGTGTCAGATTTGACATACGAAGAGGTAATTCCATAATATCCATAATATAAACAAGGGCTTGTCTAAATTACACAATAGGGATTATTGTGCAAATAAAAATAGATGACCACACCTTTATTTTGTTAAATGAATTTTTAAATCGACAAAAAAATCTCTTCCTTGTGTTCCTGCCTTATAGAATTTTCCATGTTGCTGACATAGGTAAAGGGATTCTGTTTTCGTACTTTTTTTTTCACAAACTGCCACTTAACAGATGTAAAACTATGATAAAGATTTACCACCAAATCATAAAGTTATAAACAGAAAAACATGAAAACCTGTCATATGCTCTTTCACTGTTTCCCACAAGGTTATACTGAGACTATGGTGGTACCAGCAATCCATATTTAAATCATTTTATTCGACCTGTAAAGAATAAATGTGACTTTTTGGCTCTGCTGATTAAAAAATAGCTAAACTAAATAATAAATACAGATTAAATATAGTTACTTCTATAAGTTCACGACAATACTACAAGGTCTGTCACTATAATCACTATATCAGCTTATTCAGTATGAAAGCAGAAAGAACATATTTTGGGCTCAGTATTTATCATGAGTACATTTTTTCAGTATTTTAGTTGTAATACCATTTGAGCTGTAGATGGTTGAAAAATTTACTTCTGCAGCTAAATATTGACTAATTCTGCAGTTTATTTATTGCAGTTCAGGCCTTTTAATGAGATTATCTATTGAAAACTGAATCACTGGGAATTTCCTGCATTATTTTTATTATGTGAGTGGCATAAAGTTGTTTGAATATTATCGTTTATCGCAGTAGATATATCGTGTGGTGATATATTGTGCTTTGTTATCATGACAGCTCTAAATACTACAGGCAAAAAGTATAATGCCAGTTTTTTGTTCAGATTTGTTTTAGACTATGGGGGGCACCATAGTCTTGGGAAACACTGCTCTTTAATCTTACTTTATTGAATTCCTTTTTAAACATTTCTCAGGTTATAAATCAACATGTGTGAATTTTACCTATACCTCTCAAACTGCATTCACTGTCACAGGTAAATGATTAATGTTTTCCTTCAAATACCATCTCTTTGAATACTCCCAGATAGCACTATTCACAAGATATTCAAATCGCCTCCCTCATATTTCCTTTTCACAGCACATTTGACACTTCTGACACTTTTCTGCCCGGTAACAGGACCCAGAGCCGCTGACCTATGACCCCGGCGTCGCTCATTTAAATACAGTGAATAAAGAAGGCGAAGACAGCCGCGGACAGGGGAGATCTGCTTATAATAAAATAGGAGAGGTCTTAAACGGGGGTGTTTGACAGTTGGGATCTGAAAAGGGGGCACGGATGGATGCACAAAGGACAGAGGAGGAGGGAGGGGAGGCTTTATATTATGCAAACAAAGTGCTATGAGGAGGCTATGCAGAGGGGCTTGTGCGGTATCGATACTTTGCAGTGACATCACGCTGGCGTGTGGGGGGTTTGCATGTATGCGTATGGGGGAATGTTCAGCAGTTACCATAGTGACACAATGAACACATGAGCAAACCCTGTCTGATACATTTTTAGAAGAAAAAAGTACACAATAGATTTTTCAGAAGCCTGTGATCAATACAAGTGTTCATGGTACTGTTAGGTTAGGTGTTTGACAGCACAAAGCACAAATCAGCTCTCATGTTGTAATTCCAACTCAGTCAAAGCTTAGATTAAAGTCTGATCAAATGGAGCACTTAAATGAACCACATAGCTTCAGAAATTAATTGCATAGCATTTTTTTACCATTTGTAAACCTTTTGTGCCCTTATTTGTAATCTTATCTTGCAGACAGCACGAGATAAAATAAAACAGGGCCTCTGAGGGACCCCAGAGGGTTTTGCATTCGGAACCTACCAAATGGCGCCCCCTGCTGGTAAATGAAGTCTCGACCACCAGTTTAAAGACAAACCCAAGCGTAAGGTGCGCAGCTCTGTGCAGACTGTAGCAGAGCTGCTCATTGTTCTTCAGACTCAATCGAAAAATGTTGTGTCTTTGAGATCTGCATGGAAGAAAGTAAGTTGGTTAGCGATTCTGTAAACGCTGTAAAAGTCTGCTGACTTGTTTATTTCATTAAATTATTTTAGATCAATATCGCGATTTAAAATGTCCAAATGACAACATAACGTAATGATCCAGGGGTGTCATAGATTTTAACTGTACATCAGACACAAGCACAGTATGTCTGCTTTAAAACATGTGGAACATTCCAACCAAAGCCTAACATCTCCATAGGGACAAACAGGTGGTGGACCCTAAATCAGAAAACTGTCTTAGTGCACCTTGAAGTTAAATATTATTAAAGGTATAGTTCTTTTAACCAAAAAGACCTGTTATTTCTACCTGTTTTACCCTTTTATATATTAGCCTAATGATGAGTTGACTGATGTGACGTGTGGACTTGTACATTGTGTAATTTGTGAAGCTTGTGATATATTTAAGAACCACGGGGCACAGTGGGAACGTTTGGAGGCACTCTCCATTTTACTAGTTAATAAAAAAATAATATAAAATAAGATCAATTATGTGCTGCTATTTATCAATCTATCTACAGTGGAGAAAATAATAGAGTTAGCATCTCCCTGCACATCTTTACATGAATAAAGCAATATAAAACAATGTAGCAACATCAGAGCTCATTATCAACTGAAATTTAACTTACATTTAATTATGTACCATTATGCACGCCTGTAGACCCAGGCCTGGTTCAACAGAATGACATGTGGTATTCGTTTAAATAATTACCGTTGTCCAGAATTTTGAGATAATTTAAATCATTTTAGTTTATTCTTATCCGTCTACAATTTTAGACTCATTTATTTAATCTGTAATTAATCTTTTTTTTTTTTTTTTTTTTTTTTTTTTTTTTTTATTAATGAGTATATTTTAGTGAAGTTAGGTCCACGCAGGCAAACTATCCAAATAAACAATATTAAACCTGATTTTAATACTGTAATTAATTTCATTCCACACTGAGGGGTTTGCGTGTCCTGAGCTCAACAACTACATTTCCCACTATACCATGCTGTTGTGGCGCACGCGCAGTTTTGTCTTAACAACACGCGCGGATGTTTTCTGTAGCAACCGCTCATCTCAAGTGAATAAACAAATTTTCAAGACAAATGTGACTTTTCAAAACGTTAAACTTGTTGGAGATGGGACTGTATAAACAAGATAAAGGCGAAGATTGGTGCTGAGACTTGTTCTCAAATAAAAGGTAAGCTTTATCTCGCAGATGCTGAGACCTTTGGAGATGACGGGCACAAGCTAATGCTAACAACATCCGTTACTCCTGGAATAAATAAAGGACATTACCAGGTTTATATCTTAGTCAATCTTTAAAACCCAGAAAAAAGGAAAGTCACTTGAATGAAATAAAAAAAATAACACGTCATTCATTTAAATGTATCTTAGAGTGCTCAGATTTAATGAAGCATGAAGCATTAATATTTTCATTGACAAAAACAACTAACAGTCAATATATGGTTATTGTTATTACCGGTATCTATCTGACACATTAACAAGTGCTCAAACGCTTTTATAATGTACCACCAGAGTACACACTAAAGCAGGAGGCATTTTGACTAAGAAAATACATCAGCTCATCTGATTCTACATCTATATTTGAGAAAATGTTTTGGGTTTTAGTCAGTGATGGAAGAAGTACTTATTCAAAGTAAAAGAACAAATACTGAAAAAATAAAATAAAATAAAGCAAAAGTACCACGTCAAAAAATGTAATGATGAAGATTTTTGCTGACTTTTTTTCTGCAGAAGCAATTGAATTGATAGGGTTTTTTTTCTAGCTGTTGTTATTTGTATATTTTGTTTCCTCAAACTGCAAACATTAAAATATAAACCCCTCAGCCTTTTCAGCAAGTCTCCTACAATAATGAAAAATACTTTTACTTTCAGTCCAGTTCAAAAATGTAAAAAGTAAAACCTACAGATACCTTATCTCAAATGTAGTGAAATAAAAGTAAAAAAGTATCCACTTCAAAATTTACTTATCTTTATTTTCTTACCTTTATCTAGTCACTGGCTGTAGTTATATGCACAGTTAAAATGATTATGATTAGTTTTTTTAGATTATTAAATTGAAATGTAAACAGCAAAATCAACTAATTCTTTCCCGATAATGGTCCCAGTAATTACACACATCAGATTTTGCGGTTTGCATGTCATTTTAATAGGTCCAGATTTCTGGAATGTGTGGGTGTGAACATACCCACTGTGAAAACCCCTCTAACTCAGATATGAGACAGGCTTTCTCCTCTCTGCCATGGTCCAAATAAATCCAAATAATTAAAATAAAACCATTTGTCAACTAATGCAAAGTTTGGTCAGCTAACATATTAACTAACGGTCTATTTGCTAACAAGTAGACATTACACCATGACTGTGAGTGTAGTCCACTTTCTCTGTCAAAAATATCAAATTGTGATTTTTCTAACAAGAATTGGAAGTTTTTTCATTTTAAACATGTCCAGAAGAATTAACAAAAAGACTGAAATATGGACTGACAAAATTATTACAAGAATCACATTTCAAAACATTTGCGCAGATCTAAACTACAGGGTTAGGAGTTTAAATGTATAATCAGGCAGGATATTTTGCTCTTTGTGGGGGAAATTATTGTACTTCAAAAATATGATTTGTTTTTAATGCTGGTTGCTGTGTTTTAGGAGGGATCATGTCGTTCTTTGATGACACTGCTGCAGACGCTCCGGTCAGGGATGTACCTCTGAATGTCCCCCGACTCACTCTAGGTCTGTCACAACCTTCTATGCTCTGTCTGTTACTCAAGTTAGGGATGGGCCATGACTAGTCATGAGAAGAAATATAAAGAAGTGACACTGATGAATTACGAAAACAGTGAAAAGTGCTCATTTAAATATGTTTTTTCTGTCAGTTTATTGAATTCTTGAATTATTAACATGTAACAGGAAACTCAAAATGTTAAAGTCCAATTAGAAAAGGAGTGGGATTAAAAAAAATTATAATTGTTCTTCCCACTCCTTTTTGGACATGAAAACTTGCAGCTCTGTAGCCTTTGTATATCTTTCATTTTGACTTGTGACTGCTCTTGCGTCATTATTTGTGACATGTTTGCATGTTTGAGATAAATTAATGAATTCATAATAATCATATTCTAATTGTATTTGGATAATCATAATCTGGACTGTACAGACTGGAAAACATATGTCAAAAGTCCAGTTCAAACTCACATAGATGTGAGTCTAGTTACTGGTTTTCAGATGAGTTAGTTGAATTATTAACATTTATGACACAGTAGTTTGTTTTACTATGTAGTGTTTAATGCTGGATATTTTCTTTCTAATAAGATTAACTGGTTTAGAGTAATTGCGTCAGTGGTATAAAGCAGTTTAAATATTGTTGTTTATTGTGATTTATTTCTATAGTAATATATCGTGCTTCAGAATTTGACACCTTTTTGCTGATAACATTCTTTGCAGATACTTCTGGAGCAGCGAATGCCCGAGTGCGTCAGGACGTACTGCGGATGTCCCGGGAGGAGCTGGAGGACAAGTTTCTTAGGCTCAATGATGAAAACCTCAACCTCAAACAGCACATCAACAAACAGGATGACAAGATCAAGAGGTCAGGACCACATTTCTGTACTGTTTTACTGTCATCTTTGGGATTAGGGCTGAACCATTTGAGAAAAGCATTACGATTATGATTAGATTTGTGATTTATGTTTTAATAACAGTTTAATTCTGTTGAAAGTTCACATTTAAAACACGTCCAAAAGGTTTGTTAAAAAGTTTGTGGTGGAAATTATGGTTGCACTCTATTAAATTTGCAAAGAGTGTTCATTCAAATTGTGATTTCATTTCAATAAGTTCAGTTAATTTAAAACCAAAAGGACAAAACCAAGACCAACCTAAGTGTAATGTAGAACTTAAAGTGGAACCTAAACAATGCCCACAACCATATTTCAAATAGAGCCGCTAAACTGAGCAGTAATTGGAGGACTAAAAAAAGTGAGGGGGGACAGGGGCAGGGTCCTGGAGGTTTAAGGAACAGTGTGATTGGTCTAACAGGTATCCACACTTCAAACTCTGCCCCTGCAGCCAGATATTTGTAATCAGAAACACCTGGCTGTTATTAAGGCAGTTTCTTGTGATGCCACCAACTACTCGAAATTGCAATGACCACAGGAGGCAGCACAAACTTTGATTTAGGCTTTTCTTACCAGAAAGCTGCAAATTTACCAAGTTTGCATGAAAGCTGTCAGAAAATGACTAGGAACTGCAGATAATGCTATTAAAACACCATGTGCACGGTGTATTAGGACACTTTTATTAGATTATTAGAGGCCAAACTAACCAATAAACTGGAAAAAACTGGTAAAACAATGTAAAAATTACATTAAATATTATACATGTTCCTTCAGACTGGCCACAAAGTTGATGCGCTTGGTGAAGGACCGCAGTCGCCTGGAGCAGCTGGCCTCTGGAGCAGCAACTCAGCCCGGCCCCAGAGGGAGGGACGTGGGGATGGAGGAGCTTATCGAGGACCTCCAGGACAACATCCGGAGTCTGCACAGCGAGAACGAGGGACTCAAACAGCGCCTCAGAGTGGCCAAGCAGCAAATCATACACCAACAGAGCAGAGGGACCACCCCATACAGCCACATCCACTCACGCATCAACTCTGGGATAAAGAAGCTCAGGGACATGCCCTCCCCCTCTCCTGTGAGACCCAAAAGTAAGTCCTAACATTATCATTACATCTTTATATCTATGATGTTGGGTGGTCGCCTGTCCCCCTTTTGGCTGTCCTGTCCCTCCTCTCACCTATTTAGTAAACTGAGCTGAGTCACCAACATTCCCTGTTGATGAGCTGGTTTAGCTGGAACTACGACAGGGGAGATGATTTGTGCTGTTAAACAAGTCTCTCTCAAACAACATTACAGTCACAATCTGGCTAGCATTAGCCAACAGTTTTTCACTTTCACCTTTTTGTTGAAAATCACATACCTAAACAGGACCATGAACACTTGTATTGCTCACAGGCTCCTGAAAATTCATTTGGTATTTTTTCTTGAGTTTTTAGACCATCTTAAAACTTTTTTGGCAGTGTTTGCTAATGTATGCATTGTGTCACAATTGTAACTGCTGTGTTTTTTTGATTTTTGGGTGTACTGTGCAATATGGTCAAGAAATTCTAATTGTGATCTCAACCCTGTAAACATCTATTATTTTGGTAAAATTGCCATATTGTGATTCCCTGCTTTTTTATTTTATGCAGCTCTATGCTCTAAAGTACCACCAAAGAAAAGAATTGACTTTTCGAGTACCACTAGATCTAAATCAAGTACATACCGGTAACAGGACTATTCCAGGTCTAATACAGGAGAAATCAAAAACATAATGACATGTGCGTGGATTTTAAGAGTTGTATTGGGTAAACAAAGTATAATTTTTAAAATAACTCTATTATAACTTTTTTGTGTGCATAATTTTCCTCATCAATACCTCCATAGGTGTGAACAATCAGGAAAACATCAGAACAGATGTAAGTGGCTGTGGTTACATGCACACTCTAAATCAGATTATTATCAAGTTTGTTTGAGTTGTAAGATTATTAAAATGACATGTAAACAGCAAAATCATCTTGTTTATTTCTGATCTTGGTCCCTCTGACCACTCACATCAGATTTTGTGGTTTACATGTCATTTTTTAATGTTCAGAAGTCATGTATTAATCAGATTTTGGCATGCACGTGAACACTGTTCATCAACAAAAAAATAAAAAGTTTATGTGTTATAACCTGTTCTGTTTTGTTGTCTGTAGGTGCGAGGAGTTCAGAGGAAGCAGGCAGACCCCCGACCGGTCAGCTGCCCCGGTACGGGCACAGCTTACTGGAGGAGGCCAGGGCCGAGATACGCAACCTGTGAGTGCTGCAAACTTACTGTTCTTATTTGTAAAATGGACTTTTTTGAGCATTTAACTATGTTATAACAGTGTTCCCTCATCATTATCGTACTTAAAGTTGTATTTTGATTGATTCATGCATCTCTGAGTAATCTTCTATTGTCCTGTTGGAGTTGAGGGGGGTAGGCGAAAAACAGACTTAGAAAATGTCTGTTTTCGACTACCCCCTGTCTCCGCCCACTGATCTGTACATTCTTGGGATTATTAAAACAATTCAGGCCCTGGCACATACACAAAGGGTTAACAAAATTGTTCTACAATAGAAACAAGCAAAAATCTCCTGATGGCTATGATGCAATTTCATTTTGGTTCTGTAGTTTCAAACATGAAGTCAGTGGATCTGTTTCTGGTTTCTGTTATTAAGTCCTGTTAGATTAATGTTGTGATTTACAATGAACAAAATGTAAAATCGTGATGTTGGTATGTTATAGTTAAACAAATACCTGTCCTCTGTAAACATGTGTGTAAAAATCTTGGATTATTGTTTGTGCTTCAGAGAGAATGTGATCGAGTCCCAGAGGAGCCACATGGAGGCGCTGGAGGGAGATGCTCAGCTGCTCCGAGACGAACTGAAGAAGAAGGAGACAGAGTTTGAGCAGAGACTTTTGGACGCACGGCAACATCAGACCTCCAACCTCCGGTACAGAGCATGTCTGTGAAGAGGCGGAGAGTCTTAAACCCACTTTATTCTATTTAGTTAAAGGTGCACTATTGTTGGGTTTCAGGTGACATCAAAACATTCTATAGGACAGTCATCTTTAATACAGGTGGGGGCAGCAATTATGAATATTTTTCAAATGCTTTGTAACAATATGAGTTCTAGGATCCAGTAAAAATAAAAATGATCAGGTTCACCATTTCCAAATTTATCTTTTAGATATTTCTATGTAAAGTACCGTATTATATCAATAAAACCTGTCTCCCCCCAACTGGGAAGATGACATCATCGCATTTTACAATTTGAACACCTTCAATATAACTTTCTGGTGGAGGGTCCAGCACCTGTTTGTGTCCATGGGAATGCTATTGCTTTGCTTGTAGCATTTGTGGACCTCTTAAAAGAAAAGTTAATACAGTATTGTTTATCTTTAATATTCTATATTCTATATTAATATATTATAGCATATTTCTCTCACTGGAAAAGTCCAATTCTGTCCAAACACATACTAGAGGTAAACAACGAGTGTCAATCTAGTTATTTAGGCAATTGGCTCTATGCACAACACCACCAAGTCACACTAAAATTAATAAATATTTAAAGATTAGGCAGTAGACAGTGAGTTGTTGGTGGATGTCATTGTTACATGTTAAAGCCTTTACATATCAGTTTTTAAGCATAATGAATATTAAAATAATTCCACAAACTGAAGTAAAACAATCGAGTTGTTATGACTTTGATTAATTTAATTAATTTGCTTCTTGTTAAACCAAACTCATGCACTGGTCCCCCTTTTAAACACTGATCGATATCTTCTGCCTGCTGCACCATTGATTGTTTTCCATTGGGTTTCTTCATTAAATTTAACAGTGTATATCCACATTTACCCTGTATTTATTGTTTGAACATGTTTTGTTTGTTTGTGTCTGGTCTCAGGACACATGTGAACAGCAACGTGAACATGATCAAACTGCAAAAACAACTGGCTGAACGCTCCAACGCCATCACCCAGCTGGAGGGGAGGTTTCTACAGCTACAAGAGGTGAGACACAACAACAACAACAATACTGTGTCAGTGGGGATTGATCAACGGCTTCCTCACAGCTGTGGACTGGAGCTGCTGCTATTGCAGAGTACAGTAAAGTAAGGCTTGTTTCTAAGCCAAGTACAACTTTCTCCAATAGGCAGGCCTAACTGAAAGAGTTTTGGTGAGATTTTACTGTCTAGTATCAGAGATTTAAACAAACCATAGCCTTGAATAATGGGCTGATTACTTGTATTATAGTATATTTTCATGTTGTTTCAAGATTTTTTTAAAGCACACCATGAGCTGGTAATATGTACCTAATTTATACATATTTTTCCATATTTGTAACAGCTAAATATTCTTGTTTTCTGCAAAAACAAAAAAACAACAGAGTACCTTACAAGGTAGAAAAAATTGAGTAGTTGTTAGACTGAGACTTGGTCTGAGGGTATGTGACCTGCTTGACTCCAATGAGATGACATTTTTGCTTGGAATTTTCCACAGTAAACTTTGAGATGAAACATAGCTATTGTCATGGAGACAGCAAGTGATGCCACTTCACCAAGTTATAGATCATATCTGTGTAGGGGCCTGCCCACAGTAAGAATGCATGCTATTTTTTAAACAATAAAAACAGAAGTAATTTAGTAAATGCAAAATATGGTCTCTTGCCATAATGTGGAATATCCCAGGCAAAACATTAAAATCTCCACAGGGGCAAGCAGGAAGCGCACCCTCCATTAGAAAAGTTACATTTTACACCTTTAAGTTACTTGGTTAGACAAAATCTAACAGGAGAAGGAAGATTCTTTATGTTTTACAGTCTAAACCAGAGGAGCCCAAACCACATCTCAAAACCACAGACTGGTGATCAATGCAGTGCAGAGCTTTACACAGCTTTGTTTGTTAATAAGGCTTGAAACACATTCATTTTAGGTCTGTGTCACAATGCAATGTGATGTTTGAGGTTATAGTGGTAGAAATAGTTTAATTTGCTGTTAAATGGTGCACTAACTATGGCCCCCGGGCCATAGTTTTGATACCCCGGGTCTAAACATATTGAAGTTGTGTTTGTTGTGTCCCAGAGCCAGCAGAGGCTGAAGGCGAGTCACGACTCTGCTCTGTCCAATGTGGACTCTCTGAATGTGGAGCTGAAGGAGGAGCGCCTCCGCAGCCTGGAGCTGGAAAAGCAGCTACAGAGCTCCACCGTGTCCAGCAAAGCACTACATCAGGTCAGAGAGACAATAATATTACATACACACACAGCAGGTCAGACACACATCCACGACAATTCCTGTGTAACAGTGGATACATTTACGTAATCAAAAACACATGGTGACATATATAATTTTTTTTTATTTTTTGAGTAACTGCAGTTTGGAAGATAAAGTACAGAGCAGAATTTCAGTCTTTAGCATTTTCTCTTCTATTTCTTATCTGAAAGCAGATTTTTGGTGTGCATGTACATATAGTCTCTGTGTTGTACAAATGAATCTAAATCTACTTTCCTGTTTTTTAGCTTCAGGAGCAAATCTCTGAACTCGAGCAGGAGAGGGACCTTCTGAAGGAGAACAACAACAAACTTCTCAACAGGTCATTAGCATTTATATATACCAGGGTACTATACAATTGTAAACAGAAAGTCAGTGAACTTGTTTCGAATTATAAAGATATAGCAAATTGTATAATAATGATCTACATATATTATACTTAAAGTTGAACAAAACATTAAATAAACTTGTTTTTTTGCTACTAAACTGTCTATATGTGTTTTAATAGCATTATCTACTGTTCTTAGTTATTTTTGGCAACTTTAATGCAAACTAGGTACATTTGCATTTCTGGTCAAATATGCCTCAAAAGGTTTGTGCTGCTTTTAGTGGTCACTGCAATTTCAAGTACTACCTGACGTTGCACAGAATTCCCATGATCACAGCGAGATGTTTCTAATTACAAACACCTGGCTGCAGGGGCAGAGTTTGAAGTGTGGATACCTGTTAGACCAATCACACTGTTCCTTAAACCTCCCCGCCCCTCCTCCACCTCACTCTCCCCTTTAGTCCTCCAGGCACTGCCCAGTTTAGTTTGAAATGTGGTAGTGGGCGCCATTTAGGTGTTTAGTTCCACTTTAGATACTAAATACCCGCTTCAGAAAAAAGCATGATTTGTCTTCTCTAAATGTTTTGGTTGTTTTGTGCTCGTCTGCAGTGCCTTTGACGTGTCACAGCAGCAGAAGTGGCAGCTTCAGGAGCAGAAGTTGAAGCTGCAGATTTCACAGTTAGAGACAGCCCTTCAGGCTGACCTCGTGGACAAGAACGAGATCCTGGACAAGGTCAAGGCTGAGAGAGGTACTTACAATGCTTTCACTGTGAAGACAAACCAATAATATAACTGTGGGTTTTTATAATGGTCATGATTTTTTTATACGTTTCGTCTTGACTGTTCTGTAGAAACCAATGAGAAGTTGACAGAAGAGAATAAAAAACTGCACATTCAGTTTTTGGAGCAGAAGCAGCAGCTGGAGGAGATGAAAGAACAATTAAAAGTTTATAGCAAAGTAAGTTCATGCTTCAAAATTTAAATCATACCACTTTCTTTTATATTACTATGTGGTCTTTTTCTTGTTCTGATACAGCTCACACAGCTCAAGATCATTCTAAAACTATACAGGAAAGGTTCATTTCTGTCCAGTGGTTTGATTTTTTAGGATTTATACCTGCTACTTACTAGTTTTAGTATTTCATCACGATTTATGTAGACTTATTATATTAACTATAGTTATAGTAAGTTGCCATCTGCTTCTATTAGGAGTTCTGGCTTCACTGTGATTGGTTGAATCAACCTGTCACTCAGAGCATGACAGAGGCCAACTAATACATGGATTTCAGCTTCCATTTCGAGGACTTTTCACTTTCGAAAGATATCCCATTTTGTTTTCAATTGTTAGTTACTATGGCAACAGTCCTAATTTAGCATCCGTGCAATTTTGCATCTGATACCCATTGATAGGAGGAGTGGGTAAAAGCATTTGAGCACAGAGCTGCTTTAAACCTAGAAACATGACACAACCAAAATAACTGTCACAATGATTACAGCTAGATTTTTATTTTATTTTATTGCCCAGCCCTACTCTGAGTTGGCACTGCAGGTGCCAAACGTCACTTGTATTTGTAAAGTTTTTTTGTTTTTTTTTTAGGATAGCGACTATGATGTCTCTGAACTGACAGAGGCTCTCCTGCTTGTCAAAGTAAGTGTATATCGGTACTGATCTTAATTTTTAAAAATCTATTCAACATTGACTATCATATTGTATTTATTTTGTACTTTTTTCCCATAGAAGCGTAAGTCCCAGAAGTGCGGGGAGCTGGCTTTTCTCGAGGTCGTCAGAGATGAGGTAAATGTGGACAATGAGGTTAGGGAGCTGAGAGCAGCTCACGCGGAAACCATCCAGGAACTGGAGAAGACCAGAAGCCTTCTGAGTGTGGAGAGCCGCATCTGCAAAGGATACAAGGTACACCACCTTATAGACACAGTTTGCCTTTATATGAATGTTTTGGGACTGATTGGTAGTCACACTTTGGGGAATGAAGGTATAGTACACATGTGTCAAACACAAGGCCCGGAGGCCAAATGTGGCCCTCCACATCATTTTATGTGGCCCTCGACAGGGTAAATTAAAAGGCATGATGGTCTTAAAATGTCATTTTATCAGGAAATACGCAGTTACACAGCCATATCTCTACATCTAGGCAAATGCATATGCAATATTTGTAACTTGAATAAGCAATAAATACAGAAACAGTTAATTAAAAAGTTTAAAAAAAGTAGTTAAATTTATTTTACATCTGGCCCTTTGAGGGCAGCCATTTTGCTGATATGGCCCTCGGTGAAAATGTGTTTGACATCCCTGGTATAGCAGATCTCATCTGATCTTAGAAGATGGCCCTGGTTAGTACTTTGATGGGAGACTGCTGGGAATACCAGGTGATACAGTAGGGCACCAGTGGCAAAATTGTTGTGTCCTTAAGCAAGGCTCTTCGCCCACCTTGCCTAATATGAGTGTAGTGTGTAAGTGTTGGTGGTGGTTGGTGAGGCCAATGGTGCAGATTGGCAGGCTATTTTCTGTCCTAGGGTAGCTGTGGCTACAATAGTATCTTACAACTACCAAGTGTGGAGTGAATTAATAATGTACAAAATCAAAAGTTCTGTATAAGATTAATGCCAATTGAATGCCTTTGCATTTGAAGACAGACGCTTGAAACTCGTTCATGTGCATAGCAAAAGACAAAGTTTAAATCTGTCAACTGGACAAATCATTGTAGGAGTGAAGAGGCTTCGGTGCTCATCCAAGCCTCTTCTTCAGTCCCTGTCAGATTGCTGGTGGACACTGCCTTATATCTATCTGAGGAGAGGGGCTAACTACACTGAAACTGTAAACAGCTACTTGTCTCCAGTTTCAGCTGAAACTACCCTATCCTTTAACGACCCTCCTATTGTTCTCTTTGCTTGTTTTGGGTCTGAGGAGTTATAGATGGAAGAGAGATGCACTGATGCGCAGCGAATTTTGACGAAAGTTCAACATTTTCAACTCTGGCGTCTGAGGAAACATTGGATCAGCCTAAACGTACATCTCCCATAGACTTTGCCTGTAAACCGCCCCTGACGCTGCGATTTGATTGCAGCATAATGCATAATTATTATTGTTTGAGGTCTGCTGTGAATACAATGCATCAAGTGTTAGTATTAAATTAAAAAGCGACCCAGTGTCAAAAAAAAACTGATGCTGTTGTGATATTGGGCTATTGGGATATTGGAAGTTTAATAGAAAAAAATATATATATATATTATTAATACTGTTATACATATTTAAATACTAGTCAATAGAATAGATAATACACGATGAGAGACACATAACATTTAGTTTGATATAACTATTGGACAGATTTAGTCTTCCAATCCACATTGTTGTATTTCTCAGGAAGAGCTGGACACTGTGTCATTGAAGCTGAAAAGTGAGCGCATGGAGCTGGACCAGAGACTGGAGACTCAGGCCAAACTCCTGGACTCAAGAGCCGCCAGGATCAAGAAACTAGAAGGTTTGAGGAGGATTATTCTATTTATTTTTGTGCTACATGATACTATAGCATACAATGTGCTGTGTTGTGTTGATCAGTTGTCATTTTGAACATTTCATATTTTATTCTGGCTTACATATATAGCATTATGTTGTGTGTGCTGTTCAATACAATAAACTGACTGCTAGGATAACTTTTTTTACTTACTTATCAGTACAATAACAATAAAGCCAAATAGCCAAACTTGTAGCAAAAATAAATACAAGGAGTGCTGCTAGGTTACCTGTCTTATCTTTCTATGTGGAGTTTGTTTTCCCTGTGTCTGGGTGGGTTTCTTCCGAGCACTGTGGTTTCCCCCATCAACCCAAAACATGTGCCATAGGTCAAATCCTCCAGCTAAGGTAGTCCCAGTGGCATTGAAGGATGGGTCAAATGCAGAGGACAAATCTCCCTACAGATAGTACCTTAACCTTACCTTTCATCATTTTTCATCATTCTGCAGTTTTGATTTTTGATATTTCTGATTTGTAGTGTATAAATTATTGTGAAGGCTTGTCGAAGGTTACATGCGATTTCTCTTGTTCTGTCCCTCCAGCTCAGCTTAAAGACATTGCTTACGGCACCAAAGCTTACGTTTTCAAACCCGACGTGACCGATGAGGAGGAGACAGATGAGTTTAACGAGAGCCTCCATCTTGAACGCGGGGAGAATGTTTTGGAGCTTCAGATCAGCAGTGTGTCCCTGTCTCCCTCCGCTCTCCAGTCACTCTCTGACCCAGAGCCCTACACCTTTTGCACCTACCTCGTCCATCTGTATGACTTCCACTCCACCCCTGTTGTGAGCGGTCGATGCCCACAGTATGGCTTCACCTCTCGGTACGTGGTGCGGATGGACCAGGCGTTTCTGGACTATTTGAGCCGGAGCACGGTAACTGTGGAGCTGCACCAGGCTCTGGGACTGGACTGGAGGACTCTGGCTTCAGGGCAGATACGACTGCAGCCTCTGATGGAGCAGGAGGGGAAAATATACGGGACCATTCCTCTCATTGGTGAGTTTAGGGCTGCAAACAATGATTATTTTAGTAATCAACTAGTCAGTGGTTAATTTTTCTAGTAGTCAACTTGTCAAATTATTACTCAGCTTGTCAAATTATTATTTCTATTGCACCTTGAGACATGATCACCCAAATAACAGGTAGAAATATGGTGACTGAAGATATGAAAATATTTAGGAATAAGGTCTAGTTTTGATGAAAATGAGAAATGAATCCAAAAACGTTTGTGTTGTCTTCGTTTATACTTCTTTTATACATTAGCTAACTTGGGTTCTTACTAATACAGAGTAGGAGGTGTATTTACCTTGTTGACATATTGACATTGCTGCTAGCTGCAAGCCGTCCTCAGAACTGCCACCTGTCTTGGAGTTGATATTAATAAAGCTCCTGTCTTTGTGTTCATTTGTGTTTAGAGTCTGTAGAGTTCAGCAGTCAACTCATCACAGTTAGTCAATTTAATTGCACCAGGAATCTTAAACGGTGCTGCTTTAAGTAAAAGTAATTTGCCTCATTTGGGCTTTACAGACCTTAAAGTTATCCTCTGTAATTGTATTTATTTTTTGTGACCAGTACCGGGCCCCTCCCTCCTCCCCTCATCTGGCCCTTCCCCTTCACCTGGCCCTTACCCTTCCCCTTACCTGACCTTTGTTCAGGCTCACCTGTGCTCTCTGGTCTTCTTCTGTCAGCCCAAAGCTGGCACACTATCAGACTGCAGTTGTGTAGATAGCATTTAAGTGAAAAATAATTTCTCTGTATTTCTCTCCCCTGTCCCGTGTGTTCAGGTACATCTGAGGAAGCGCGCTCCTTCGGCTCTCTGGATTACTGGTTCAGGCTCCGGATCCCCATGACACAGACTTTGCTCTTGTATAAAGAGAAGCTGCGGGCTGTGGACTACGTCAGTTCCAGCTCAAAACAACAAGAGATACAGGTAACTAGACCAAACACATTTTGAAGTGGGATATATTGCTGAGTAAATATAAACAGTAAATGATAATATTGAAACTACTTTATATCACTGACACAACCCTAAAGCAGGATTATCCCTACAATAATATACTGTTTCTGTTAAAATACTGTGAAAACATGAGCGACTGGAAAATACATAGCAGAATGAGATACTTTAGTAGTTAGTATTATCATTAATCAGTCAAAGAAATTATTTATTTAACCTTCCACACCTCAAATCATATTGTAGTGCAAAAAAAGTATCCACAATAAATATTGACACCAAAAATGATTATCATCAAAAATCTACATTTGAACAGTTTAGGCCTGTTCGTAGCAGCAGGAGTTTACATATTATGGTGGCAAGAGCTATATCATAAAGTTAAATTATTGTATATGTTTAATTTTATTCATATTCACTATCCATAAAGGTCTGATTGCTGGATAAGCTTTAAAGGCAAAAGATATCCAATCTATTGATGTAGCACACTGGTGGTGGTTTACATATATGTTTATGATGAAATGCTCAGCAGTTAACATGGAGACACAATGCAGACATTAGCAAACACTGTCAAAAACATTTTTAGATTGTCCTGAAAACTCAAGAAAAAATACAAAATGGATTTAAACAACACATTTTTAGGACCCTGTGATAAATACGAGCGTTCAAGGTTCTGTTTAGGTGTTTGTTGGCTAATATGAGCGAGCTTGTGACTAATGTTGTGTGTGAGAGGCTTGTTTAAGACCACAAATCAGCTCACCTGATGTATTTCCAGCTAAATCAGTTCTTTATGGTCAGATTATGTTAAAACAAAGCTCAGAGTAAAGTTTAACTTGAGTATTGTAAAGTATCAATAAACTTCATCACATATGCGTCTGTCTCTTGCAGCTACCCCTCTCAGGCGACTGGAATGAGCTCTGTGTCACGGTTCAAAGCTGCAGTGACCTCAGGTGCAGAATTTCCTCCCCTCCCAGCCCGTACGTGGTCTACCGCTTCTACGACTCCCCAGACTACCCCTCAGACACTGTCCCTGACTCCACCCACCCACAGTTTAACGACTCCAAACTCTACTCTGTACACATGGACCAGAGCCTGCACCGGTACCTCTGCTCTGAAGACATGCAGTTCTATGTGTTTGACTACAAAGAGGAACAGATGGATGTGTACCTGGGCAAAGCCAAGGTTCCACTCACTTCACTGGCCCAGGACAAAGCCATCACTGGTGAGACAGTGAATATTCATCATATTTCTACATAAAACAGTGACTAGATAATAATTTAATACAGATTTCATCACTCATGTTTTTCAGGAATCTTTGAGCTTAGGGACCAGTCCGGACTCCCTGCGGGGCACATCCAGCTCTCTCTGAAGTGGATGCTCTCGTACCTGCCTCCTCCAGGGTCAGAGGTCACGGTGGAGGAGCCCAAATTCATCACTAAACCCACAGCGAGTATGGAGGAAACGGAGAAACAGGAGAAACTGAAACAGGAGCAGCCGATACCACCAGAACTGCCACAGACAGAGCCCAGTGCTAAAGAGGAACCAAAGCCTGAGAGCAGAGGGGGTCCTAGTGCTCCCATGGCCCATCCAAAAGTGGGGCCAACCAAGGTAAGGGTGTCGAGAGTCATACATTTGACATACTATAGGATTAGCTTAATGAAGTATAAAATAAAACAGGTACACCATATTTATATATATATTTCATATATATTTTACCATACTGATTTTTACTGTCTTAAACATGAAAAACAAAACAAGTTCATTTTAAACGGTTTGCAGTGGTCCAAAGTAATCCCTCACTTACCTTATCTCCTCTGAACATCCTGAATATTCACTGCAAAGAGTTTATAATCGTCCTAAAGCCTGGCCAATCCTGGGACTTCATCTGCGGCTCCATCCATCCATTTTCTTCCGCTTATCCGGGGCCGGGTCGCGGGGGCAGCAGTCTAAGCAGGGACTCCCAGACTTCCCTCACCCCGGACACGTCCTCCAGCTCCTCTGGTGGGATCCCAAGGTGTTCCCAGGCCAGCCGAGAGACATAGTCCCTCCAGCGTGTCCTGGGTCTTCCCCGGGGCCTCCTCCCGGTGGGACATGCCCAGAACACCTCCCTAGGGAGGCGTCCAGGAGGCATCCTGAGCAGATGCCCGAGCCACCTCAACTGGTTCCTCTCAACGTGTAGGAGCAGCGGCTCTACTCCGAGCTCCTCCCGTGTGACCGAGCTCCTCACCCTATCCCTAAGGGTGCGCCCGGCCACTCTGCGGAGGAAACCCATTTCAGCCGCTTGTATCCGCGATCTTGTCCTTTCGGTCATTACCCAGAGCTCATGACCATAGGTGAGGGTAGGAACGTAGATTGACCGGTAAATCGAGAGCTTTGCCTTTGGGCTCAGCTCCTTCTTTACCACAACGGACCGATACAGCGACCGCATCACTGCAGACGCTGCACCGATCTGCCTGTCAATCTCACGCTCCATCCTTCCCTCACTCGTGAACAAGACCTCGAGATACTTGAACTCCTCCACTTGGGGCAGAGACTCACCACCCACCCGGAGAGGCAAGCCACCTTTTTCCGGTTGAGAACCATGGCCTCGGATTTGGAGGAGCTGATTCTCATCCCAGCTGCTTCACACTCGGCTGCAAACTGCCCCAGTGCCTGCTGCAGGTCCTGGCTCGAAGAAGCCATCAGGACAACATCATCTGCAAACAGCAGAGATGAAATCCTGTGGTTCCCAAACCAGGCCCCCTCCGACCCCTGGCTGCGCCTAGAAATTCTGTCCATAAATATATTGAACAGAACCGGTGAGAAAGGGCAGCCCTGGCGGAGTCCAACATGCACCGGGAACAGGTCTGACTTACTGCCGGCAATGCGAACACAGCTCCTGCTCCGGTCATACAGGGACCGGACAGCCCTTAGCAAAGAGCCCCGGACCCCATACTCCCAGAGCACCCCCCAAAGGACACCGCGAGGGACACGGTCGAATGCCTTCTCCAGATCCACAAAACACATGTGGACTGGTTGGGCAAACTCCCATGAACCCTCAAGGACCTGATGGAGAGTATAGAGCTGGTCCAGTGTTCCACGACCAGGACGAAAACCACACTGCTCCTCCTGAATCCGAGGTTCGACTATCGGTCGGATTCTCCTCTCCAGTACCCTGGAATAGACCTTACCGGGAAGGCTGAGGAGTGTGATTCCCCTGTAATTGGAACACACCCTCCGGTCCCCCTTCTTATACAGAGGGACCACCACCCCGGTCTGCCATTCCACAGGTACTGTCCCCGACTGCCATGCGATGTTGCAGAGACGTGTCAGCCAAGACAGCCCCACAACATCCAGAGACTTGAGGTACTCGGGACGGATCTCATCCACCCCCGGAGCCTTGCCACCGAGGAGCTTGCCAACCACCTCAATGACTTCAGCCAGGGTGATGGACGAGTCCGCCTCCGGGTCCCCAGTCTCTGCTTCCTCCTCAGAAGACGTTACAGTGGGATTGAGGAGATCCTCAAAGTATTCCTTCCACCGCCCGACAACATCCCCAGTCGAGGTCAGCAGCTCTCCACCCGCACTGTAAACAGTGTTGGTGAAGCACTGCTTCCCCCTCCTGAGGCGTCGGACGGTTTGCCAGAATCTCTTTGAGGCCGTCCGATAGTCCTCCTCCATGGCCTCCCCGAACTCCTCCCAACCCCGAGTTTTTGCCTCTGTGACTGCACGAGCCGCGGCACGCTTGGCCGGTACTCATCGGCTGCCTCAGGAGTCCCACGAGCCAACAAGGCTTGATAGGACTCCTTCTTCAACTTGACGGCATCCCTTACTTCCGGTGTCCACCACCGGGTTCGGGGATTGCCGCCACGAGAAGCACCGCAGACCTTACGACCACAACTACGAGCAGCCGCATCGACAATAGAGGTGGAGAACATGGCCCACTCAGAGTCCATGTCCCCAGCCTCCCCCGGGATGAAGGAGAAGCTCTCCCGGAGGTGGGAGTTGAAGACCCCTCTGACAGAGGGCTCCGCCAGGCGTTCCGAGCAGACCCTCACGATGCGCTTGGGCCTGCCAGGTCTGTCCGGCTTCCTCCTCCGCCAGCGGATCCAACTCACCTCCAGGTGGTGATCAGTTGACAGCTCAGCCCCTCTCTCCACCCGAGTGTCCAAGACACGCAGTCGGAGGCCAGATGACACGACAACAAAGTCGATCATCGACCTCCGACTTAGAGTGTCCTGGTTCCACGTGCACCGATGGACACCCTTGTGCTCGAACATGGTGTTTGTTATGGACAAACTGTGACTAGCACAGAAGTCCAATAACAAAACACCACTCGGGTTCAGATCAGGGAGGCCGTTCTTCCCAATCACGCCCCTCCAAGTGTCACTGTCATTACCCACATGGGCATTTAAGTCCCCCAGGAGAACAACGGAGTCCCCAGTTGGTGCACTATCTAGTACCCCTCCCAGGGACTCCAAGAAGGCTGGGTACTCTGCACTGCTGTTTGGCCCGTAGGCCAACACAACAGTGAGAGACCTGTCCCCGACCCGGAGGCGCAGGGACGCGACCTTCTCATTCGGAGATCTGGTCGTCGAGGTCCCCGCCTTCGACTGCCGCCCAGATCTCTCTGCACCCACCCCTGCAGCTACCACACCTTAAAAGGACTCACCCCCTTATGTTACACATTTTACTTTGTTGTGTCTCTTTTTGTTAACAGTTGTAAATAACCTTTTTGTTTTGAGTCTTTTTCTTAGATGTACCTTTATATTCATTTTAAATAAATTATAACTTCAGTATTACCATTTTAGTTTTTGTTTCTTCCCCTGTCCATAGTAGAGCTGGGTCATAACACGCAACATGGCATTACACTTATATCTTGCATTTATTCAATTAAAGATTGTAATATTGCTCAAAAATGCCTTGGGGAAAAAAAAACATTCTTAATGTGAAGGGGTTATGCCGCTCCCCAGATCTGACATGTAACTTTGCCTAGTGAAGTCACTTTGGAGTATAATACAATACAGTGTACATTTTAGCAAACCAATCTCCATAGCAGACCATCTTCCAGAAACATGTAGGGCTGCGCAAGCAGTTTATTCAGATTTTAGGGATCATATATATATATGATATATCATATATCATATATATATAAAGCCAGTTGTATGATGCACTTTCCTTGATTTTTTGAGTTCAGGCTCCACTGCCAAAGCTGAGACAGAGGACGCTGCTGAAGGAGGGGCTGGCCACTAAAAAGGTCACATTTGTGGAGGCATCGGAAACAGAGACACAGGTTTCATCATTATCATTTAAAAAAATTAAATAATAATTATTTTATATACATATATATGTGTGTGTGGGTGGGGGGGCTTTCCTGAATAGCTTTAGGATGATCTTGAGCTGCATCAGAACAATTATAAGACTAGTGTATTATAAGTCTGCTAGTATAAACCCACGGACCACTATGGAACCAATCTGGACAGCTGAGGGATTATATAAAATAATAATATGAATGACAGTATTATATATTAAACTGTAAAATATGTAAGTCATTATTTTACATGTTTTTCATTGTTAAAAAAAAAAAAAAAAAAAAGCTTTGAAACAGTAATTTTACTCCCTCTCCGGCTCTAGCCTGTCCCTGAGGTGCTGCCCCCTGCTGGTGACGAGGAGGAGTCGTCGTCTCATTTCTCTGACGGACAGATCCTGGCCTCCAGCTCTCAGTCTGATGACTCAGACCAGATCTCAGACCATATGGAGGGTACAGTCCAATCATATGCTTATAAACGTCCACTCTTCAAATACAAACTCCCCCAAAAAGACCAGCGCTCTTCTCCTGTTGGAGCAATTACGTCAGTGCATGGTTAAAATTTCACCTGATCAGTTTCTACTTGATTCTTTTGTAAGTTTTATAAGCACTGGTGTAAAGAGTTTGAAATGTGTCCATTGAACATTACCAGTGTAAATACAAGCAGACCAGTATATTTTCAGTCTGTTTCTTGAGCAGAGACATGAATACTTTATGATGCAGTCAATAATTTTGAGCCTTAACTTAAAATATGGACTGGGTCCCTCTGACAGGCCAGGAAGTACCACCACAGCTTTATGTTGTACCAGTAATTATCAGTTAATTTCTTCCTCCTTTGCATCTCTTCTGAATTAAACATATGAGCATCGCATTACACTATTATAACATATCTCCCAGTGGATTTTCTGATTCTGTTTTTGGTTCCTCGCAGATGTTCAGGATGTCCGAAAAGAGGATCAGAGTCAATCTACCGACAGTGATGACTGCATTGTACAAGCGCTGGCCACAGGGAGGAAGGTGAGTGGGCACAAGATAAATTTTGCATAATATAATTGCGAAAGAAGAATGAATTCTGTTAAGTGAATAACTTTGGTAGTAATCATTTACTACAGTCATATTAATATTCTTTTAGGCAGACAACCTTATTTACCTTGCCATGTTTTGGCTGCTAGCTGCGAGACATCCTCAGAGTTCTGAGATTTGAAACATGTCTCACTGATAAAATTGTTTTAGATTTAGATTACCCATTAGGAGCAAAATATGACTCAGGTGACACTTTATTGTCCCTATAGCGAAATTAGTCCTCTGCATTTGACCCATCCTTAATGTCACTGGAACAACCTGTCAAAAGTATGGGGAGCCAAAACTTGAGCTAATCTAGGTCAGAACTACCTTAGCTGGAGGATTTGACCTGTTGTGCAGGTAATAATGCAAAAAAGAAGCTGTGAGCGAGTTTGTAGTCAAATTAACTTACAGAATAAAAAAATTAAAAACTCAAAATCAAGCCTTATATCTGCTGAAAAATATCAGCAGATCTTAACGGCCATCGGTAAATCTGGATCCTAAACAATCAGCCTTAGCCATGAAAAAATACATACTTAAGAACAACATTATAACATGGTAGAAAGCTTCAAAAAGTCAATTTTGCAGAATACCCCCTCTCTTTAATATTCAGTAGTATTAGAACAGGAGACTACATGGCTGGATTTTGGCTGCTCGGAAAAGAGGTAAATTATTAAAAAATGGTATTTTGTTGTGTCCGAGTCGGGGCACAGTCTTCAGGGAAGAAACATTGGGAAAACCAGGTGCTGATTGTGAAATGATTTGTGTTTTGTTTTTGTTCGATTTTACTGCACAAGCAGACAGTTGTTTTCTGAATCATGTTGCTTTTTTTACTGCTCTAAACAGAACAATGTACTGGATCGAACTAACCAAGCCCAGACTGTGTAAAATATAAAACAAACATGACGTTAATCAATACAGCAGTGTACATAACAAAAGTACTGGGAAGTGGGAAGAGACTGTTGATTTTTATTATTGGTTTGTTACACTATAAATAATTAAAGTTTGTTCAGGTTGAAACTCATATTTGTGCCTTTTCTCAAGACAATTGAGTGCACTTATCAAAATTGCAATACATAGGAATTACAATCAAAATCCATGACGCAAAAACTGATATTAGGGATGGGACGAGACACAATGAATGAGACAAGATGAGATGTTGACCTAATTTCTAATTGATACTTTGCAGTGAGCTGTGGTGGTGGTTCTAGTATATGTATGTGTATGGCGGAATGTTCAGCAGTTTGCTGATCTGTGCATTGTCACCCCCATGGTGACAATGCACAGATCAGCAAACACTGCCAAAAAAGAGTTTTGAATAAAATTCAAGAAAAAAAATTCATAATGGTCTCAAAAAATACAAAATGGTCCCATTTTCAGGAGCCTGTGGTCAATACGACCGTTCGTGGTCCTGTTTAGGAGTTTGATTTTCAAGGTGAGTGACTAACTGTTGGCTAATGCTAACTAGCTTGTGACATCTATATTATTTGAGATAGACTTGTTTAACAGCACAAATCAGCTCACCTGTCATAGTTCCAACTAAGTCAGTTCTTCATGACATTAAAGCTTTAGACAGAGCCGTGCCTACATTAGCATGAAGACATCAGCTGCAATGGATCAATAGTATACTATACAATAAAATTGTTAATAAAATTACATTACTGCACAAAAGAGGTAATATGTTTGTACCAGGCTAGTTTTTACCTGCCCTCCCTGGACAGGCTGATGTCAAATGACCTACATGCCAACAAAATACAATGCAGTCAATGAGTAAAACTAGTCCTATTCAGTATCAGTCACAATAATAATACTATTTTGATATTAAGGAATAGACTTGATGCTCTATACAGATTAGATACCACAATGATGGTAAAATGCACTCTTTATTTAGACAATAGAATGTCATTTTCAACATTAAGCTGTAGAAATCTCTTTAATATTACTATGTGGACTTATATCTGTGTAATCCCGCAGTTGTCCACGTAGGTTCATTGTGGTCCATGGGTGTATTCTAGTCTATGTGTCTTATACTTCTTCTGATACAGCATAAGATCATTCTAAAGCTATTCAGAAAAGCTTCTTTTCTGTCCTGTGAATGTGACTTTTTTAGTATCGATATTTGCTCAAATGAGTAGTTTCGATACTAGTTTGAGTATCGATTATGTGGCATTCATAAAAAGCAGTTTAATATGTAACATGTTTGTTTGACTAGAAGCCATTGCAAACATTTCATAATTTATACATGATATGATTTCATTTGGGAGGCTCTTCCGGAGGCTTGTGGGTCCAATAGTTTACTTTGCAGCTGATGTCATCAACATTCTCTGGGGGTTGATGCTAACTGTAGGCACTGCTCTGTCTTAGACTTTAATCTGAGTTTTATTTTAGCACAATCTGACTGTAAAGAACTGACTTGGCTGTAACTACAACAGGTGAGCTGATATGCAGTTAAAGTTCCTCTCAAATAATATGAAACTAGTTAGCATTACTCAAAATTTTGTCACTCTCATCTTTTTTGTTGAAAATGAAACGCCTAAACATTGTTTGTACTGATCAGTCTGTTAAATATGTGTGGTTTAAATGTATTTAATTTTTTTCTTGAGTTTTCAGACTATCTTAAAACTTTTTTGCCTGTGTTTGCTAATGTGTGCATTGTGTCACCATGGCAATTACTGAACATTCTGCCGTAGCCTAACATGCAGAACACCCCCAGCATGACTTGGGGGTCATCATTCTCTTATAGATACTTGCAAAGTATCTATAAAAGAATGATGAACCACCAAAAGAGATTCTGCATTTCCACACACTGCACTTCCTCACTGATTTCCCCATCCCTCCCATCAGGCGTTGGATCGTCTCCGTGTGGAGGTCGTGTCTCTGTCTCTGCTCCCTGACTCCCGAGTTTCCCAGGATGCATCAGTGGTGCGACTTTATGTGGAGTACTCACTGCTGGATGTACCCACAGAGGAGACCCCAGTGTCACTGCCCAAACCCCTCCCAGGCCACAGCATCAACTTCAACTACAGCAAAGGTACAGCAAATGGGTCGGCTGTGATAACAAAAATAATCAGGATTTTTGCATTATATTGATGATTATCCAGACAAAAATGTGCTTGTAAATGTCTTGGGTGAGGTTCAGGTTTGTTGTGACTCAACTGGGAGACTAAACAAATGCAGAAAGATTACCTTGTACATTTGTTGTACACTAGATTACAATGCACGTTTGTGTTTATTTTTAATGTGTTTTGCATTCTTTTTAAAACAGATTATATACTTGATATTATTTGGCTTTCTGTTTTTAACTAAAACATATCTTATTATGCTTACTTTTACTTACCCTTTTATGTACATTTCCATCATTTAGAAGTGTGCCAGAAATTATAGTAAAATAATTAGCATGAATGAGAACAAGTGTGCTTATGATAGACAGATAAGTATAAGGCTATCATTAAAATTCTCTTATCAGACTTGGACAAATGAGGGATTACACCGTCTTGTCACTGCGATGCTAACCACCACTAGCATGCTAACCTCACACCTGTATTGCTTCCTGCTTCACAAACAATAAAAACACTACTATTTAGATGCACACAGCTGTCTCAATTTAAGATGCTGCCGTCTCTGTCAGATTCAGTATCTCTACTATTTGTATAACTCACTATAATTCCCTCCGTCCACTTTCTCACGTGATTTTGTGATCTTTCCCAGTGATCCCAGTCGACGCAGAGAACCACAGTGAGAGGAGGCACCTGCTCAGGAGCGCCCTCCAGGGGAAGAGCCCTGACATGGAAATGTAAGGAGCTGGAGAGAAAGAGGGGAAGAGAGATGGGGAGAGGGGTAGAGTTAAAGAAGAGACTTAGAAGAAGAAGAGGGTGGGTAGGCAGAGTGGGTGAAGAGGAAGAGGGGTGATTACTGGGATTACTGGATTACTGAGAAAAGGGGGTGAAGAGAGGAAGAGAGAAGTGAGAGACAGCTGAAAGGGGGAGAGGGAGGGTGAGTGAGTGGAGAGAGGGAAAGGGGTCAAAAAGGATAGGCAAGGGAGATGAGGCTGATGATTAGTTCTTTTTTTCTGTTGTTTTTATTGGGAAGCACTTTGGTCACCTTGAGTGTTGTAAATAAAGAGTGGGAAATAACACATCTCAAATCTGAAACACGGGAAAGAAACCACTCCCAACTACTGCCCATAAAAACAACATATCACTGTTATTTTACTGTCAGATGAGAATCATAACATCTGGTCTAGCCACCCTCTGGAGAAACTATTTACACAAATAACAGTTTTTAAAAAGTTTTCTTGACTGAAGTTTATACTGTAGATGTGTGTTTAACCAGCTGTGTGAGCCAGTGTTCCATCCGTCTTCTTCTGATTATCTTGGGTCGGGTCATGACGGAGCAGTTTAAGCAGGGACTCCCAGGGACTTTTCACTTTGCAGGCGTTCCCAGGCCAGCCCAGTCCTGGGTCTTACCCTGGTCTGACATACCCGGAAAATCTCCCCAAAGAGGCGTCTAGGAGCCACCCAGAACAGATGCCCAAGCCACCTCAGCTGGCTCTTCTCAACGTGGAGGACCAGGGTTCTTCTCCTGCGTGACTTAGCTCTTCACCCTATCTCTAAGGGAGCGCCCCGCCACCTTGCAAAGGAAACTCAGTTTGACCGCTTGTATCTGCGATCTTGTCCTTTTGGTCATTACCCAAATCTCATGACCATAGGGGAGGGTAGGAACTGTTAGGCATGTTCTATCAAAAATGACGACTGGATTCGATCAGTTCAAATCACAAAAATGTATTCCCCTAACAAATACAATCCTAATATAGAGCTCTGGGGTCAGACTGTGTCCCTTACGGCCTACGTATGCAGGACTTAAGTCAGGTGCTCAGACTGCTTGCCTCGCCCTTGACCCAAAGGTAAAATACAACATGAATATACAAATATTATGTTGAGCAGGTTGATGCCTTGGTTCCTCCTTCCGGCCTCACCTCTCTCGGACATCCCCGACTGTACCGGTCTGTTTTTCGGCCTTGAGTCTCCTCCGGCTGTCTTATCTCTGTAAAGGAGTTTCAGTGCTAAAATATTAAAACAGTGTTCAAATCAAACATGTGACTTCATGAAACGGCATTCAAACAAATATATGAATTCAGTGTTTTGATATATACGTGTAATGCACCTAAGAAGCTTTATTCAAACTAATATATGAATTCAGTGTTCTGATATATATATATATATGTGTGATGCAGAAGAAGCTTTATTACTTGATATACCCTTCAGAACGTAGACTGACCGGTAAATCATGAGCTTTGCCTTTCAACTCATCTCCTTTACTTTGAAACAGCAACCTCATCACTTTATTGCATAAGGAGGAATAAGAATTGAGGCCAACGCATTTCAACCAACTGGCTGGTCTTCGTCAGGGCATGAAAGTAATAAAGGGCACACAGGTGTCCCTAAATACATACAGGGAATCATGTGACTAGCCATGTGACCACAGGAAAAAGAAAAAGCGAGCCAACAGATAGCTCTTTTATTAAAGTACACAACTAATACAGGTTTATGTACATGTGTTGATATATTTGAATGGAAATCTTTATGTATGTTTATAGGATCCAGTTCACTGTTGTGAGTGAGCCTCTAGAGGAGGAGCAGCAGGACAGGGAGTGTGAGGAGGTGGGCGTGGCTTTTCTACAGATCCCAGAAATCCTTCAGAAGCAACGTGACCTGACCGAATCGCCGCTGAACGGTGTGGACACAATATTTATCTTCTTTAGAATGGTCACAAGTCCTCAAAATGGTGTCCATAAAGTGAAATATAATGTGACTGAAATCCACAAATAGATGTGTGACTCATTTGGATAAAAACGCAGATCATAACCAGGCGCAGTGCTGAAACATGTGTTTAAATGTATTTGTTGAGGTTTATTTCTACAAAAGTACAGAAATATCACTTTATACTCATTTGGAAGTTTATAACATCATTTCATCATACATTTCATTCTCATTTCTAATCAGTTCTTTTAAATCATATGATATAGTCTATATTCAAATTTAGCATATGTTCTAATTTAAACTGCATTCACGATAATAGCATTTTTTTCGACCACATCCATGACATCTACAATGAGGAGACAAAAAAATTTAAACTTGATTTTGTTAGATTGTTTTTTTGTTTTTTTAATACTTTTATTACTGTTGACAACAGGTAGAGTAGTAGAGTATAACAAACATAAATGTGGGTTTTGTTGATGAAGTACAAAGTGAAATGTACACAATCACTGTCACATAGGAAAGAGAGAGAGAAAAGGAAATAGAAAAAAGGAAGAGGACAATATAGGTGGGAGGAGGCATTATACAGATTATTATCAGTGTAGTTTATGGAGTACATTTAACGCATTGCAGATCTCTATAGTTTTTGTGCCTTTTTGTTTTCAGACGCTTCAATTGAAAGAATGTACTGTTTTAAACTATTATAAAAAAGAGTGAAGCATGACTTCTTCTCTGAAAATTTACAGAAGTGAATGTGGAATTTAGACTATCCGTTTGTTCTGTATTACAACAGAAATCTGCATTTTAACCATATTCATTTTTGCTGACCCATCTGTATTAAACATTATTGCTGAATTGAATATTGTGATGTCATCTGAAATCCAGGAATAGATTTTGTTAAACAGTTTGTAATGTGTCTCTATGGTAGAATTGGGGTTAGGTTGAGATGTGTAATTAATGGTTTAGCAATACAATGATTTTAATAAATGTGGCGCCAGAATTCCTAAGGATTCAAAACGAAACCATAAGAATCAAAACTTATCCATTCTCTCAGTCTGAAGGGTAAATGTACCTGGGTATTGGCAGAATCTCTCAACCAGTCCTATGTTTGATTTTCTGTTCTGACGTTCTGATGTTTTTGATTGTGCGCAGTGTTGGATGCAGAGGACCAGAGCGAGGTGATCGGGGTTCTCACTGTGTCTGTGGAGGGACTGGCCGCGCTGCAGTCCATCATGGAGGATGCACAAATCGACTTATAATTTTTTTTAATAATAACTGCGTTAGGTTTAGACGTGCAGATTTTCAAACACTTGAAATACGTAGTTAGTTTGCATTTGTGATGTTTGACAATGCACACTTTTTCACATTTTGACATTTTTACGATGTGATTTAGAATTTTTGTTTTAATAAAGTGTTTTGTATCACACATTATCATTATGGGTATTTTTGTTGTTAGGTATTCCCAAACAGCCACTTTGTTTACCTGTCCAGTCAGAACGACACACTTTGACAAAACCGTGCAAAGATGAGAGGGTCTGGAGCCATAACCTCTCTCCTAGATTCTAGAGGGTGTGATTGACAGACGGAGTAACCAATCAGAGATGCACAGTCCGTTTTTAGAGACGTGTGATACTAAGCGGCTGTGGTTGGACCGGCCCGATGTGAGAACAGAGGTTTTTTACCCTCTATGGTCCAATTCCACACCCTTCTGGATTTGAATTGAATGTAGACCGGACTGGCTGATCAGGCAATCTGTTGTTGTTTTTTTTGTTGTTGTTGTACTTGTCAGAAAATCACAGTTATTAATAATCAATAGGAGCTTTGCCAGAACTTTCTCTAACTATTCATCTAGATAAGAGAATAAAACACAGAAGGCAGGTACTAGTTGTCCTGCACAACCCGAGCGCTGCATCCTCAACCACAGGCTTTTATTCACATAAATTTGCATAAGACATAGAGGTGTTAACATTTCAATAAGGGGTGGAAATTTACTGAAACAGAAAAGTCAAGAAGAGGAAGTCTGTCTGTAGTTTGTTTTTAACTGAAAGCAGTGTCTGGGGTAGAGTGCAGATGTTAGCAGAAGTCATAAGTCACATGGTCAGAGCAGTTGTAAAACATGTAAAAAACACTTTGATAAAATAAGCAAAAATAAGCATGGTAAAATATAAAATCCTTTACAGTACTTTATTTAACTACTCTTTCTTAAATATTGCTTCACAAACACAAAAACGTTAAAATGTGTCCTAGAGTTTTGTGTACTCATCACATATTGTTCTGGCTCAAAGTGGTGAATTTTTTTTTTGTTAGCTTTATTTTTCCTTTATTGCTCCTGTCTACATTTCCGAATTGGGAATCTTTTGATGACCACATACCAATTGGTTGAGTTCATGTGGCATCAGCACATTGTAGAATCTCTATAGTTTAACCAGAGCTGGAGACAGGTCAGACTTTGAGTTGAGACTTGGGTGGAGTTTGCTGTTTAACTGTCAGATGCAGATGTGTGGACCTGGTTTATGGTTAATATCTCTATAATTACTGGGCTTATTCACATGAAACAAAAACTTGCACAAAAAGTTCAACATATTCTCTATCAGTTTAAAACAAAAGTGAAATTATGATTTTATGGTAGCTTTAGAAACTGCCATTATTCTACTCAAAAGGCATAAGTGTTGCCAGCTGGAAGGATCTTAAGATGTGAGATTAATATGGTTGGAGCCAATCCAAAAACAAATAAACATATGAAATTGTGGCCGAATCTCCTTGTCAAAGCCTGATCTCATCCAGGCAAGACACTTTAATTTTGTTATTAATTTCAAAACCGATAAATCTCTCGTCGAGTTATGGCCCCTGCCCTCCTCCATCTGAAATTAGGACATCATCAAATTCTACAAAATGAACACAACCTATTTAAATGACTATAGTGGTTCTACACTGACATTGTTTTATTCATGTTATTTTAGGAGGGAAAGGTTCAGTTCAGTTCTGATCCAAAGTGTGTGCCAATGATGATTGTGAGCTTAGCTGGTACAAACTTAAACATTTAACAGTTGTAGTGTTTTATATTTGCTATTACGCTGTAGCAGCTCTTTCACATTTTAGATTTAGTGTTTAGAGCTTTTACTGAAGAAAATGCCATTACTCACCACTGACACTCATAACTTTGCTACTCACTAATAAAGTTACAAAGGTTGTGATGTTGTTTGCATAACCTTTATAGTATAACTACTCACAATAAGGACAGATTGTTTTTTCCCTTATAAAAAGTCTCTTACACAGTTAATCATGTTGTTCTGACTGTAAGATAGCTTCTTGACACATTTTGTTCTTATGAGATTTCATGGAAATTTAATTGTGTAAGTCAGTATGTATTTTTCTAACAGTTTTTTCTTTCATCTGAACTGCCCGTGCATGCTTCCCTATCCCACTGTGTACCTGCTGCATTCAGTACAGGTCCACTGATAGTATAATCCCCCAGTCTTCCAGATCTGATTCGTAGCAAAAGATGGAAGTTGTGAAGATGTGACATTCAGATTTTAGCCAGAGAAAATAAATGGTTTCCGAGGTGAGTTAAATAAGCTGTTTTTGTTACGAAACACAATCCTTCCTTAAACAGGAATGGGGGCCTCATCTATGATTCATCCTCAGACCCAAAGCAAACAAAAAACAAAACAGAACAATAGGAGGGCTATTAGAGGTTGAATAGGGTCGTTAAGGCTGAAACTGGAGATCATTTTACTGTTTACAGTTTCAGTGCAGTTAGCCCCTTCCTTCAGACAGATATGAGGGAGTGTCCAGCAGTAATCTGACCAGAACTGAAGAAGTGTCTTGGATGAGCAGTGAAACGTCTTCACTCCTACAACAATTTGTCCAGTTGACAGATTTAAACTTTGTATTTTGTATTACAGGTTGACTATCAGTTTTCTTGTTTAGGATCTGCCCTTGCTTGTCTCCATGGAGATGTTATTGCTTTACCTGGAATATTCTGCAGTATGGCATTAAACATAGCCATCTCCAGGTGACGCCACCAGGCCAGGTTATAGTTCAGATACATGGAGAGGCAAGCCTACTTTCAAGCATATTTTTAAGCATATTTTAAGCTATTAAAACACCTGTATCAGTAAATGCCAGATAGATAACTTGAATGCCATACTATGGAAAATTCCTGGGAAGCATCTCCATGGAGACGGCAGAAAGGTTACATAGTTACCTAGTTACAGGTTGCATAGTTAGGTTACGTATAGAATATTTTTGCTTTAAAAATAAGCAGCTGTTACCCCTTACATTTTTTCTATAAGTGACATAGTAGTACGGTTCTTTGCATTTTAGCCTGTATTTTACATAGTATTAAACGTCCTATATTATGTAAAATTTAAGCCATTTTATAAAGCTGTTACCTCCTCAAAACACACCTGGAGTTAAATCAACAGCTCCTTTTACCTTTAGTTCAGGAGAGATTGGCAATTCCAGGGCTGAAATGATCCAAATGAATCTAGTGAAGGCTTATGGAATTTAAAATCACAGTGGAGAACTTTCTGTTTTACCACATGACATCACAAGGTGGAACAAAGTGAGAGAAGAACTCAACCTAAATATGCAGGGTTTCCATATTTAAACATGCAAACATCCAGGTCTGTTTGTGATGTGGAAACGACATTATAACAGAGATCAGAGAATAGTGTAATATGGGCCCTTTAAGTTATTTTCATTTGGATAAAGCCGTATATCTGTAGTATGCACGGCCCTGGTCTATTAACCTTCAACTTGTATCTCAAAACATTTTCCTTTGCCCCACCCCCTACTGCTACTTCTTCCTGTCTCACTGTTTTTGTAGCATTTTCGTTTGGTTTTCCTGGCCTACTTGTATTGTGTATTTACTGCAGGATTTGTAGGTGTGGTGTTTAAGGGCAGTGGAAAAGCGGACGCTCGGTGGATGTCAGACACAGCTGCCACAGACACAGAGAGAGGAGGAGAGAGGACAGAGGCTTCAACTGGAGACGGGCTCTGCTACTCACAGGTAAAACGATTTCATTTGACTTTTGCTTATTGTAAAATGACAGGAAAAAACTATGGATAGAAAAGTGTAAAAGTGAACTGTCACATTGTTAACTACCCAAATGCCATAGTGTGGGAAAATCCTGGGAAACATCTCCATGGAGACACCAGAGAGAGACACTAAAAATGAAATGTACCACTTACCACTTGATTAATAGAAAGTGGTTGAAGTGACATACAGGGAGGGAATCTGACACCACAGGGTTTATGTAGAAAAAACGTTGTTAAATATTAAGGTTTGTTGTAAGAAAAAAACAAATGGATCAGACCTGGACGACTGAGGACACAGACACTTGTTGTACGACTTAGATATAGAATCACTGGCAGCAGTTACATCAGATCATGTGGGTTGTGTTTCCTTTAAAACATCTTAAAGGTTCAGAAATCAGATCATACTGAGATTTTGATGTGCGTAGTGCTGCTTACAGGTAAATCTACTTTGAGCTTTACCTAGACTGTAAAATGAAATCCGTCTTTATGTGTCATGTATGAGCTGTTGCACTGAAAGTTTATCATAAGAACTGACAGACCATTTACAAGTTTTAAAATGTTACACTTCTTTATTGAAGTTCCTTACATAATCAGTCACATTTGAATGAAGTGTCAAAAATCAGATACAAAGCGATACTAAAACAACCCGACCAGTTTCAGCAGAACTAGTGTAAGACCCAGTGGTGATGGGAATGAAGTAAAAGTGTCATTTGTAGATATAGGAAATTGATTGAAGGTAGTCGTAACAGACAGTTGGGAGCGTCTGTTGTAGGCAGAAGTCCTGGAGCGGGTCGTGGGTCACAGGGTCAAAGGTTGGGGCGTTCATACTGGACATGGAGAGTTGGGCCAGAGACAGAAGTGCAGGGTAGGAGTGGAATCACGGTGGATAGACAAGCAAGTAAACCAGAGCATGACATGAAGGCGACACGACGATCTGGCCCTAAGTGTTGGATCCTCCGTCCTTTTCTACTCGCAGGTGAAGACTTCATTACCTGATGAGAAGCAGGAGTGCGGAGGTGGTCCCAGAGTCTCCTCCCAGCTCCAGGATTAAACGCAGAAGGGAGGGAAACAGCACAGAACACACAAAAAAAAAACCAAATTCTGACAAAAAGTACTGAAGTACTATACTTAAGTACATGTTTTAGGTCTGTGTATTTTATTTAAATCAGTTTGACAGTTGGCTCTTTTTGCTTTTACTTTATTACATTTGATAGAAGGTATTTGTACTTTCTACTGCACTTTTTAAACTGGACTGAAAAGTAAAAGTATTTTTTATTATTGTCTGAGACTTAATGAAAAGGCTTTAAGGTTTATCTTTAATATAAGAGTAAACAAAAATATACAAGTAAAAACAGCTTGGGAAAAATTATAGATTCATTTGTTTCTATTGAACAAATTTCAGCACAAATCTTTATCAAAATCACTACATTTGAAGCTTTATTAGTTCTCAAAATCTGTGTGAAATACTTTTACTTTTTACTGTTCAGGAACATTTTTAAACAGGTACTTTAATACTTTTACTTAGTAGACTTTTTCATGTGATACTTTTACTTGAGTTTTTTTTTCTTTTTTTTTTTGCTCCAGTATCTACTTTTACTTAAGTAACGAAATTGGGTTACTTGAGTACACCACATTGTATAAAAAACAAATACTATTATTTTGTGTTGAAAATGACGATATTGTCTAAAAAAAAGAGCTTTTAAAATGAGCGTTGGGTCAAAATCAATATCGAGTATCAAGTCTATTCTTCAGTATCAGTGTCAGTGTTTGAAATTTTAGTATCGTGACAGTAGTTCAATGACAAATTCAACGTCTTTAAGAAATTAAACTATAATGTTAAAAATAGATCAAACTTACATAAAGTTTATATATATATATATATATATATATATATATATATATATATATATATATATATATATATATATATATATATATATATATATATATATATATATAAAATCTATAATGCTGTCACTCAGATTTTGAAAATAGCTGATGTACTTAAAGTCGGATAAGGGAACAATTTTTGAATGTTTATTTTTGTGTGGGTGTGTCTGTGTATTTTTTAGTTGAAAGTTTATACATATTTTGTGGATGATGTGCAAGCTGAGTTTTGAAGGAGGAGGACGCTGAGGTTCGAGCTGCAGGAAACAGGAGGTCTAACATCTTGAATGGTAAATGGTCACATTTTTCTATAGCAAGGCCTTCAAGGCACTCAAAGCGCTTTACAACAAGGAACCCATTCACACACACATTCACACACTGACATCTGTGTGAATTAGAATCGCACCGCCAACCTATGGATCAGTGACCGCTCAACCAATGATTTTTACAGGATTTGAACCGCCAACCTTCGGATCAGTGGACAAACACTCTACCAACTGAGCTACTGTTAAAGGTTTTATATTACACAGAATTGATTCTCATGAGCTTTAATCATGTTATAATGCTGTTACCGCCTCAAAAACATATCTGGAGTTGTGTTTTGTTTCATTCATACATGTTTGAATAACCTTTTATTATCAGTCTGTCTACATCTCCAAAGCTCAAAATGCTCTGTTCCACCTTGTGATGTCATGAAGCAGGAGTTTGTCAAGTTAACAGCTGCTTTTACCTTTAGTTCAGTGGAGATTCCAGAGCTGAAATCATCCAGGTGATTCTAGTGAAGGTGTGTGGAGTTTAAAAACACAGTGGAGCACTTCCTGTATCACCACATGACATCACAAGGTGGAACAGAGCGTTTTGTATTTGAGAGAAGAATTCAGCCTAAATATGCAGGATTTGTGTGTTAAACATGTGAATGAAACAAAACACAACTCCAGGTCTGTTTGTGATGAGGAAACATTAGAGCAGAGAACCCAAAATAGTGTAATATGGGCCCTTACAAATATTAGAATAGAGCAGGATGTAAATGAAAACTATTTATTTTTCTTGTACAGTATATAATATTTATTTGTCTGTTAAGATGTGTAAGACTAAATTATCTTTGTCTGGGCTCCCTGTCATCTCCTGGCGGACTTTGCAGTTCAAAATTGAATCAGTTTAGATACTTATATACTTACATTTTTCAGCCCCCCTGCGCGGGTCGAAGTTCTGAAAGCATCTGACACACAGGGAGGGCATCTGACACACACGGACATTTCAGAACACGTTTGTAGAGGTCTAAACTACAGGGTTAGCAGCTTGTACACAGAACAAACAACATGGAGACACAGTTTCTATTTGGCACAGTCTTGCAGCTTCAGTTTTGTGGTGTGTTGCCGGGGGTCTGACATCACCATGGATACGCCTTGAATGAATGAACTGTTTTTTTTTTTTCTATCTGAGTGGGAACTCTGCAGGACTTCTGTGTATTTACAGCTGTTTGTGAAGGAAGGGCTTTTAAACAGTGAAAAAATAACAAAAGACGGTCTGAATAAAGCGTCTGAGAGGGTCTGTTTGGATAATGGGTGAATAGTGTCACAGAGGAGGAGCAGATGCCACTGTCTGAAAGCATCCTTCTGTCTTTCATTAGAGCCGCTCAGTATACTGCTAAAATACCAACTGTGCAAAAGTGATTCTACTGTGTGGAGTTTAAAAACACAGTGGAGCACTTCCTGTATTATCACATGACATCACAAGGTGGAACAGAGTGTTTTCTGTTTGAGAGAAGAACTCAGTCTAAATATACAGGGTTTGTGTGTTAAACATGTGTGAATGAAACAAAACACAACTCCAGGTCTGTTTGAGATAAGGAAACAACATTAGAGCAGAGATCAGAAAATAGTGTAATATGGGCCCTTTAAGTATAAATTTGAGTTACTTTCTACTCCGCTACATTTTTGAACAGGACTGAAAAGTAAAAGTGTTTTTATTATTGTTCCAGACCTGCTGAAAAGCCTGAGGATTTATTTTTAACATGTTCATAGTTTGAGCAAAACAAAACTATACAAATAAAAACAGCTAGAAAAAAATATTGATTCAGTTGTTTCTGTTGAAAATCTGCATGAAATACTTTTACTTTTTGTTCTTTAAATAACAAATACTTTTACTTACATAGATTTGTTTCATGTGGTACTTTTACTTTTACTTCAGTATTTTTTTGCTCCAATATTTGTACTTTAACTTAAGTAACAAAATTAAGTACCGATAACAGGAAGTCAATTATCTGACAGAAATATAGTTTTTTTGAAAGTAAAAAGAGTCATATTTATTATTATTAATTTTGTCTTTTTGTGTTTTAATTCTAATTTAACTGAAGTTATTGAGTCACAAATAAATACACTCGTTAATAATAATAATAATAATAATAATAATAATAATAATAATAATAATAATAATAATGCATTGTTCATAAGTACCACATTTCATTCTCATTGTGTATATTTTGATTTGAAGGGTGTTATAACATTCTCCTTGTTTCTGATTGGGTTTCCTCTGGTTTCCCCCATCAACCCAAAACACAAACAATTTCTAGCCTGATCCATACACACATTAGGATTCATTAAACGTTTACTTTGAAGGTTTTATTTTCTTTGGCTAGTCTCTTGCCAGTTCTCAGAAAAAAGCTATGTGTTTTCACTGCACTGCACTATTTAAACAAAGATAACCACAGAAAAAGAAAAGGCTCTGTCAAATCTGAAGCCAAAACAAACTCTCTGCCAACGTAACTTTAAACCCATATTTCTTCTGTGTGTGCAGCTCCCAACATGAGCGTGGACGAGGATGCGCGCTGGCTCGAGTGGGTCACCAAACAGTTTGAGAGCATCGCTGGAGACGACAAAGAGATCGACCTGGATGAGTTTAAGACTGCACTCAAAGTCAAAGAGGTCGGGCCTAAGGATTAAGTCAATGATTGATTATTTTAATGTCAAATATGACAGAACACATTAAAATAATATAAAAAGAAAAAACATTAAACAAGGATGCCCCGATCTGATACTGGTATTGGATATCAGCACCGGTACTGAAAGATTGGCTGGATCAGATATATCGGCTTCCAAATATCGGTTTAGCTGATATCCTGTTTGGGCCTATAAACTGGTGAAATGAGACTATTCACTGTTTGCCCAGAAAGTCTCATAATGTTTGATTTTTTAATTTATGCAAAGTTCTTCAGTAGTTACATGAGGGATAAATAACAATTACACATTACATCTGGATCAGTTTGCACTGAAATGCACTGCACTCTGCACTGGTATCGGTTAACACTGGATATCGGCAGATACTTAAAGCTTTAGTATCAGAACTGAAAAAGCAGGATCAGCAGGGTATACAAAAAGCAACATTTAAAAAGAGGAAAAAAGACAAAAATGTGTCCATATGTTCATAATGGAGTGGGAAGAAGTTTAAACTTATTTAAAGGTCCTATATTAAGCAAAACTGACTAGTCAACTTTTAGTCATGTTATAATGTTGTCACCTCAAAAACAGACCTGGAGTTGTGTTTAGTTTCATTCACACATGTTTGAGTAATCCTGGATTATTAGTCTGTCTGCATCCCCAAAACTCAGAATTCTCTGTATCACCTTGTGATGTCATATAGTGGTAGTTTTAAAGTTAACCACTTGTTACAACCCAGCTCTGCTAGGGAAAAGGGGAAGTAACAAAACAAGATGGAAATTTGTAAAACTAAAGTTATAATTTATTTAAAAGGAATGTTAAAGTTAAATTTAATAAAAAGAGGCTCTAAACAGAGTAGTTTTCAATGTGCAACTTAAATACAGCTAACAAAACAAAAATTACATTAACACAAAACAAACAGTCTCTGAACTAACTGAAGGTCTACAAATGTCTCAATTTACAAAGTCAAAGATACAAGTATCATACAGACACAGCGCAAAAATGGCATGCTGTTCTTGACAGAACCCAGCACCCAGGAGTGGCAGGGGGCGGGTCCTTTTAAAAGGGCACTGCCACAGGTGGGATGTCATGATTGGCCAGGCTCTTGATTGTTGCTCCAATCAGAGGCAGGGCCCTGCTGTCAATCAGCAGCCAGCTGGAGAAGCACCACCTGAAGAGGCTCATGGAGAGACAGCAGGGACAACACATAGGCATGTAGGAGCTGAAGTCCTAGGGCCGTAACACCACTGTTTTAGCCTCAGTTAAACTGATTTACTCTTCAGGACTCTAGAATAATCTTCAGTTGTTTTATTTATTTTTGAAAATTTATGTTTTACCTTTTGTACAGTCAAGATTGTCAATAGAAAGTCTCTAATATGTGCTGGTGCAGCGAGGAGTGAAGCAGTTTCAGTGAGGCTGAAACAATAGCTGTAACTTCAAAGTTATGCAAATCCAGGACTCCAAATGATTCTAGTGAAGGTGTGTGGAGTTTAAAAACACAGTGGAGCACTTCCTGTATAACCACTTGACATCACAAGGTGGAACTGAGTGTTTTCAGTTTGTGTGAATGAAACAAAACACAACTCCGGGTCTGTTTGTGATGAGGAAACAACATTAGAACATAGAAAATTGTGAAATATGGGCCTTTTACTACCGTCTTCGAAGTAAATGTTGCGTGTTTGTTTTTTAGTAAATGGTGAAATCAATAATATCAGTTTCAATTGTTATTATTACCTCAGATGGGATTTTATGTTTTTTACCAATGTTTCTTCAGGACCTTGTAAAGGGCAAAAAACACAACGTAAATGAATCTGTCCAAAAGGGAAAATGAATAGACTTTAGGATGTATAGTACTGTAAATAATAATATTTAATTTGTCCTAAAGAGTGCCTCTGTGACTTTTCTGGTGAACGATCTGCCAACTGCTAATCTGTGTGTTGGTGCATATTGCTTTGGTTTGGAATGTTCCACCGTATGGCATTAAACTTATCTATCTCCATTGGGTAAGTTGCAAGTCAGATCTGTGGAGACACCACTCACAATAAGAATACAGGATTCTCAATGTATTTTTTAGGAATAAAAGTGGTATTAAAATAAATGTTAGATATACATGTAATGCTGTACTGTGTGCTACACTGAAGGTAAAGCCAAAACATCATTAAGTAAACAGGCACAGGCAAAGCACAATAGTAGTAAATACTGTAGTTAAGTACAGATACCTAAAATTTGTACTTAGGTACATTTTTAAGTGGATACTTTTTACTTTTACTTTGCTACATTTGAGAGCAGGTGTATGTACTTTCTACTCAACTACATTTTTGAACTGGACTGAAAAGTAAAAGTATTTTGAGACCTGCTGAAAAGGATTTATTTTTACCACATTTAATTTGAGATAATAATGGCTTACACTTGTAATGCACTTTTTCAAAGCCTCTCAAAGCACTACACTATAGTCATTATTCATTCATTTCCACACTTGGTGATGGTAAGCTACTATTGGCTACTATTGTAGTGTATTGTAGTGTATGGCCCCTCCGACCACCACCTATCATTCACGCACACACCACTTTCATACTAGGCAATGTGCGTGAAGTGTCTTGCCTAAGGACACAACGACAGAGCTTGGTCTGAGCAGGACTCGATCCTCCAACCTTCAGGTCAGGGTAAAATAGTTTTTAGTCTCCAGGCCCCGTGACAACATAGAGATGTCAACAAACCTAAAAAAACTACTTTCACTGCACTAATTTAAAAGTGTACTATATGCAACTTTTCTAGTGGAGGATATACCACCTGCTTATCGCTATGGAGATGTCATGGGTTGCCTAGTACATTCCATAGTATTGCATTAAACTTATCTTGCATGAATTCAGTACAAGATAATGCAATATGTTTTATCAATATATTAGTAAAAACGTGTAATTTCATTGTGGTTACATTTGTCTCTTGTGTCCTCAGTCTTTCTTTGCAGAGCGGTTCTTTGCGCTCTTTGACTCTGACGGGAGTAAAACCATCAGCCTGGACGAGCTGCTGAAGGCGCTGGACCTGCTCATCCACGGCTCCGAGACCGACAAACTGCGCTTCCTGTTTCAGGTGTACGATGTCGATGGTCAGTCACAGCGCCACCTCCAGACTGTGGTGTCAGTATGATTCATTTAGGCGTTTGTCAGCGATGTTTAAACAGTTATTTGCGATGTGTATCTTTGTTCCACTCAGATGTTCAGTGGAAGCCTTGTTCCATCACATCACATGTTTGTCCACATTATCAGTAATCATTATTATTGAATTAGTCATTGATTTTTTCAATAGTTAAAATATGTCTGCTTAGATGTGGCAGCCCTATTTAAAGCACATCTGCTCAAATAATCTTACACTTCATTGGCCATTATTAATACATCACATTAATGTTTGTCTCTCTCTGGCTGTGACAGGTGAGATTGCCCCATTGACATAGGACATAGTTGGGTATAAAATGTGATTGGACTGTCTCCTGAATTCTCTCAGCTTGCATAATATTAAAGGCCTTATATTCTGCCAGTACATATCATTAGCATGTAGTGTAGCATCTTTGATGCTAGCTGCAATTGGTTTCAACCATAATAATAATAATACATTAGTCTTATATAGGCTAGTGCTTTTCCAGACACACTGTTTTTTAGTTTTTGCTTCGAAAGTTCCACGAAAAATATTTTTTGGCTATAAAAACACCCGTGATTGAATAAATGAAATATATACTTTTGGTCATATTGTGGATCTTATAGAAATGCAGTAATGACATTTTCATGATTGGATCAGTGCAATTTTAATCCAAGGTGCTTTTCTTCTCTGCTGTGACATTCATAATAATCATGAACTGTAACTACTATCATTTCTATACAATCGATTGCATAGAAGTTGTTTTTTCATCTGTTGTTGTTGATTGACAGGCAGCGGCTCCATTGACCCCGATGAGCTGCGCACAGTCCTGAAATCATGTTTGAGGGAGAGCGCCATCTCTCTGCCGGAGGAGAAACTGGATGACCTGACACTGGCTCTGTTTGAGTCTGCAGACAAAGACAACAGCGGCTCCATCACCTTCGAGGAGCTGAAGGCTGAACTTGAGACCTTCCCTGAGGTCATGGAGAACCTCACAATCAGGTGACTCCACTAGTGTCACTATATGGAAATGACAGATTCCAATACCATGATGATAATTTAAAAAAACTCTTTCTTTAGACAATAGAATGTGATTTTCCACATTAAATGGTAGTACTTTCTTTAAATTCCCATGTGTCCTTATATCTGTGTAATCCCTCAGTGTCCAGTAGGTAAATAGTGGTCCATGGGTGTATGCTAGTCTGTGTGTCTTATACTTATACAGCTCAAGATCATTCTAAAGATATTCAGGAAAGGTTTGTTTTTGTTCTGTGAATGTGACTATTTTAGTATTGATACTTGCTCAAATGAGTATTTAGTTTTGATAGTTTTAGTATCAATTACTAACTGATTTTCAACACTTTGGACAGCCCTAAACTCCACTCCATGTTATTACTGTTTTTCCTCATCATAAGCACAAGTTTGAGTAGTTCTGAAGATAGGTCAAATGGATAGGTCAAAGCGAGAACAATTTTAATGTGATGAAACATGGGAACATTTCATAACATTGGAGCTCAACAGCACTGGCTTGTTTCTGGTTCTCATTTTCTTCTTATACAGACCAGACCTAATATTATCTTGATATTGCCATCGGGATAAAAAAATGCATTAAAATATATATATATATATATATATATATAATATATATAAAAATATATATATATATTATAGCCTTTCTCCCCCTCACTCTCTCTCCCTCTCCCCGTCTCTCCTTGCTCTCATTGTCCTCTCTCTTTTGCCTTTCTTCTTCCTTCTCACACTTTCTTTCTCTCCCTCTCTCTCTTCCCTTTTGCACTCTTCTCTCTCTCCCCCTTTCTCCCCCCTCTCTCTCCCTCTCTCTCTCCATCAGTGCAGCTAACTGGTTGAAGCCTCCTGTGGTGGACCAGAAGAAGCGACAGACTCCCCGGTACCTGACAGCCTCATATTGGCACAACAACAGCCGCAAACTGCTGTTCCTGATGGCATACATGCTGCTCTCTATCGCCCTCTTCAGTACGGCCATGTGGAGGAGCAAAGAGGGAGGGCCCTGGTACATGCTGGCCCGGGGCTGTGGACAGTGCCTCAACTTCAACTGTACGCTCATCCTGGTACGGCAGAGGTTTTAAAGAAGACACATTATGTTTGTGTTCGCTACGTACTTATAATCTATGATACCTGTGGACCATTATGTTATAATTTGCACTTTTTAAATCGCAATATTCATCTAAAATAAAATAAACAAGTTTGCTGACCTCCTCTCCGCTGATGGTGAAAACAGGAGTTTATTGGCAATATGGCGTCTTGAAAATAAGTGATTAAAGACCGCTCAAACGTGCACAAATCACTCCAAATACAACCTCAGGTGAGTAAATGGTGAGGGAAAACAACTATAATATGGTTAAAAGTAAAACTCCAAATGGAAATTACGCCATTGAAAGAAGAGGAAAAGGTTAAGTAAAAGTAAAGTTAAATACCAAATTGTGGTCTAAGAAATGATTGAAGTAAGACAAAAAGTATTTGTGGAAACTACAGCTCAAGTAAAAGAGTAACTGTTTCGGGTGTGGCGTCTGACTTATAACCTGAAGTATTGTAATCAGAGGGACAAAATTTTCAAATGATATACACATTTGAAAGAGCAAAATCATACCCAATGGAGCGGTGCAAGAAACACAGCTGACATCACAACATTCCACAGGACAATAATATTTAATACAGATGTTTAGAGGATAAAATCAGTATTGTTCAAATGTATTTTTTGTTGAAATACAGTGAGTTCTTGGGTCTAGTCACTAATAGAAATAATCAGGTTCAACATTTGTGCATTCTTATTTTGGATTTTCATGCCAAGTACATGGTAATCATACTCATACGCCCACCTGGGAGTATGACATCATCGCTTTCTAGAGTCTGAAAACCACCGACAGACCAGCTTTATGAAATCAAACTTTCTTTCCCACGTCCCAGGTCCTGATGTTGCGGCGCTGTCTGACTTGGCTCAGAGCCACGTGGGTGGTTAAAGTCCTGCCTCTGGACCAGAATGTTCTTCTGCATCAGATCGTGGGCTACGCCATCCTCTTTTACACTCTGCTACACACCTGCGCTCACCTTTTCAACTTTGGTAATGTACAACCAGGTTTATGAAGCCTGACGTTAAAGGTGCACTATGTAACTTTTCCGGGAGGGTCCGTCACCTGCTTGTCTCCATGGACTTATTATTTATCTATGAAGGAACAGCTGAAGTTCTATTTTTATCTATCTATGTTCCACAGTATGGCATTAATCATATCTATGTGTCTTATTTTTAATTAGATATCATAATTCATTTTATTATTCAGACCTTGAAAAACATGTATTCTTACCATGGATTTACCTCTCCACAGATATGACCTGTAATTTTGTGTATGGCAGAAAGGCATTAAATATATGTATCTTGCATCCATCCAGTTACAGGGGAATTTATTGCTCAAAAGTATCTTGAAAATGCAGTATGTGGATTTGGATCAACTTGCTTCTCCACAGATCTGACCTGTAAAGCAATAATATCTCCATTGAGACAAGCCCCCTCCAACAGAAAGGTTAAAGGGTCCGTATTACACTATTTTCTGATCTGTTCTAATGTTGTTTCCTCATCACAAACAGACCTGGAGTTGTGTTTTCTTTCATTCACACACGTTTAACACACAAATCCTGCAGATTTAGGCTGAGTTCTTTTCTCAAGCACTGATGTCATTTGTTAATGCAGGAAGTGCGCCACTGTGTTTTTAAACTTCATACTTTGTTCCCAGAATCATTTGGATCATTTCAGCTCTGGAATTGCCAATCTCTGCTGAACAAAGATAAAAAAGTAACTGTTAACTTGAAAAGTACCACTACATGACATCACAAGGTGGAACAGAGCATTTTGAGCTTTGGAGATGGAGACAGACTACTGGTAATAATAAAGTGTTACTCAAACATGTGTGAATGAAACAAAACACAACTCCAGATATGTTTTTGAGGAGGTAACAAGATTATAATATGGCTCAAAGCTCACAAAAGTCAATTTTGTGTAATACAGAACCTTTAAATAGTAGAAACTAAAGCAGCCATAGTAAAATACAAACCTGCTTTTACTGACCTGTTGTTTTAAAAATGTGTAAATGCTAACATATTAAGAATAAATTATGTACATTTATAGAAGAAGCCATATACTTGATGCAAAAAATATATAAAAATGTATCTTTTCAGTTAGAGGTGATTTTATTATTCAGAAATACCTAGAAAAATATGTATTCTTACCATGAGTCGACTTCCCTCTCCACAGATCTGACCTGCAATTTAGTCTTGTGACGTTACTTGCTTATTCCACAGCATTTTGTCAAACATTATCACCTCCCCTGATAATAACACATTGACTTTCACTTTCCTCTGCGCTGTAGCTAAACTGTCTGAGTCTGGAGAGTTCAGTTTCTGGGAGTACGTGTTCACCACCCGCCCGGGCATCGGCTGGGTCAAAGGCACAGCGTCGGTGACCGGAGTCATACTACAAGTTCTCATCTTCCTCATGGTCATCTGCTCTATGACCTTTGTGCGCCGCAGCGGCCATTTTGAGGTCAGAATGAAGACTATCTCACTGTTTTTGTTTGTTTAATAATTAGATATAAATGTTCATCCACTGAAATCAACTTTTTTGCTGCTAAACTGTGTACATGGAGTTTTAATAGCATTGTTTAGTAGTGCAGGAGTTTGAAGTGTGGAGACCTGTTAGACCAATCACACTGTTCCTTATACCTCCTCCAGACCCTCACCCCCTTCTATGATTTGGTGAAAAAGTTCCACATACCTCACAGCTGCCTCCTGTGGTTCTTAGGTGTTTTACTGGTCACACCTCTCATACGTGTGGGTCTGGACTCTTCTGGTGATACACTGTGCTAACTTCTGGAAGTGGTTTGTGGTCCCTGGACTGGTTTTCCTTTTGGAGAAGATCGTCGGAATGGCTCGGTCTCGAATGGGAAGCCTCTACATCACCGAAGTTAACCTGCTGCCGTCCAAGGTGAGAAATAAAATGTAATGGATGGAGCAGAAGAAGCAGAGCAGAGGGTCAGATGGAGCAGAAGAAGCAGAGGAGAGGGTCAGGTGGAGCAGAAGAAGCAGAGGAGAGGGTCAGGTGGAGCAGAAGAAGCAGAGGAGAGGGTCAGGTGGAGCAGAAGAAGCAGAGGAGAGGGTCAGGTGGAGCAAAAGAAGCAGAGGAGAGGGTCAGGTGGAGCAGAAGAAGCAGAGGAGAGGGTCAGGTGGAGCAGAAGAAGCAGAGGAGAGGGTCAGGTGGAGCAGAAGAAGCAGAGGAGAGGGTCAGGTGGAGCAGAAGAAGCAGAGGAGAGGGTCAGGTGGAGCAGAAGAAGCAGAGGAGAGGGTCAGGTGGAGCAAAAGAAGCAGAGGAGAGGGTCAGGTGGAGCAGAAGAAGCAGAGGAGAGGGTCAGGTGGAGCAGAAGAAGCAGAGGAGAGGGTCAGATGGAACTGTCAGTATAATAAATGATCTGTTGATTTTGCAGGTAACTCATCTGGTGATCAACCGCCCTCAGTTTTTCCAGTTCAAACCTGGTGATTATGTTTACATCAACATACCGGCCATTGCCAAGTACGAGTGGCACCCCTTCACCATCAGCAGCGCCCCCGAGCAGTCAGGTACGGTACTGCAGTGTCTCACAAACCGAGCTGACAGGTTAAACTTCTCCTTTCACTTAAATGTAATTATTTGATTCAAGATTCAAAGTAAATAGATAAATACAGAAATAAATAAAAGGTTTTGTTTTTTTTACAACTCTCTGCTACTTCCTGTATTTTTTTTTCCCAGCAGACTACCACTTAACTGATGTAAAACCATGATTAATATTTAACATAGGTGCTATGCCTTTCCCAACATATTACCAAATCAAGTAATAATTAGAAAAACATGAAAACCTGTCATATGAGCTTTAAGGGAACCAGTCCTTTTAAAGAACAAACATTATGCATTATTTGTATTGCTATTGGCCTTTAAAGATGAGTACCTTTGCTTTGGCATTTCATGATTTTGATTTATGGACTTTAAAACACTGCAGGAGGCCAAGGACATTCACCTGTGGTGTAACAAAGCTGGGAATTTAAAAATTGCACGTTTTTATGGGGCTTAGAGGGAGTGGGCTTACTAACTACTCAGGTTTCATCAACCAAGCATGAATAAAGCAAAATGCTGCTCCAGGTATGTTTTTGATGAGGGATCAATGTTATAACTTGGTTAAAAGCTCAACAAAATCATTTTTGCATAACATGTTCTCTGTAAACTGCTCCCTCTTCCATTTGCTCTTCTCTCAGATACCCTGTGGCTGCACGTGCGCTCCCTCGGCCAGTGGACAAACCGTTTGTACGAATACTTCAGACAACCAGATCTCCACAACAGCCCCAAGAGACTTAGCGCCAGCCTCAGGAAGAAGAGGCAGGGATCACAGGTCCAACTCACGCTGTTACACCACAAACACATTTCTATGGTCCAAACCTTATTCTATATATATTTCAAATGTTGTTGACTCATCATTAGCTTACTAGGAGTTGTATTTCAAGTGATTCATGCATGTTCGAGTAATTCTGTATGCATGAGTTCTAAGAAAGTTTCCATTTTGACCTGCTCCCTAACTCCGCATAATTCTTTGAACTTACTTGTGATTATTGGGAAAAGTCTGGGTTAAAATGTACGGTTATAAAATGTCACATAAAACAGTAAATGAAAATCTTTTGCTTGTCATGGTGGATGCAGAGGAGAGGGTCAGATGGAGCAGAGGATGCAGAGGAGAGATGGAGTTGTTAGTATAATAAATGATCTGATGAGACGGTTCTTCCAATTTTTGACATTTTGAACAGGAAGTCACTGGACATATTTCTATTTTTAAACCATTCAGATCATGATTGTGGTTTACTATAGACAAAATGTAACATCGTGATCTACTTATGTGATATTGTTTCATGATAAATACTCCAAAAAGCTTAATGTCTTGTTTAAGATGAAGTTCATGTGTGAAAAAGTTTTCAAGCTTTGAGTTGATCAGCTGTTTCAGAGCCAAGATCCTAGTGTCTGACGCCTTCTGCTGGAGTGGAAGTGAAAATATTAGTTTACATTTAGCTGCTTTGCTGATATTATTGCTTTGCTGAAACGATTTCACAGCATGGCATTAAATTTGTCAATGTCCATGAAGAATTGTAGGTGACACAACCAGGCCATATTACAGGTCAGATCTGTGGAGATGCAGTTCTGCTCACAGTAAGGATGCACTTTCAGCAATATGAGCATCTGTAATTGAGTAATTGCATGATGTGTTTGTTTAATGTTTATGTTTAATGCCATATTGCCAAATTTTTTAAGTTTAATGCCATATTGTGAAACATTGCAGACAAAGCAATAGCATCTCAATAGATCTCCCACCAGAAAAGTTACAAATTGTGCCTTTAAAGCATAAGTTACTTTGACTGTGTAATATTGTAACACTCTTCTTCTCTGTTAGGAGGTGCTGTTCTGCTCCACAGACTGTTTGGGGACTGTGGCATCAAACGAAGACCAGGCTGTAGAGCTAACAATGTACCGACACAACGGAACCAGACCAGAGCTGTCTGAGAATGGGATCAAATCAGTCCAGAGTCCAGAGACTGAGACTGGACCCATCCAGAGTCCAGAGACTGAGACTGGACCCATCCAGAGTCCAGAGACTGGGACTGGACCCATCCAGAGTCCAGAGACTGAGACTGGACCCATCCAGAGTCCAGAGACTGGGACTAGGGCCAGTAAGACTCCAGAGATTTGGACTAGACCAAACAAGAGTCCAGAGACTGAAACCAGACCCAACCAGAATCCAGAGACCGGAACCAGTCCAGAGGAGCCCATGGGAGGCCTAGACCAGCTGGGGCAGACAGAGAGAGGAGAGGCACTCAACCACAAAGAGGTCAGAGAGGATTTACAAAGGGATTAAATGTACAGAGCAGTGGGACAGACAATTTATATATTATATAAATGTAATGTATTTTATATATTTTAAATATTTTATTATCTTCAGGTGCCTTCCAGGTTTGGAGAAAACCACAGATTCTGCAACATCAAGGTAACTGCAACCTCTATGAGACAGACATGTACACATCTTGATATAATACTATAAGCCCATAATTGGTGGTTTTCATCACAAGGAAAACATACTTTGCACAGATTTAAATGTTTATGGAGCCAGTCTATAACAAAAATGGGTATTATTTTATTATAACTACACCTTAATAACTTTAAGCATGACCATAGGATATTGTGTTTCCCACAGGTTTATACTGTTATATAAGAAGACTATGGTGGCACAAGCAATCCATACCTTTTTATTGAATTTAATATTTTGGTGTATAAATGTCACTTATTGCCTCTATTGAACTGATTACAAATGGTAACTTTATGATAACACTACAAGCATAAAGTATAATTTGTTTTACCAGTTTTTTGCTCAGCTCGTTTTTAGACTATGGGGTCATACAATGTTGGTATCATAATGTAACTATGTATTGAATGCTGAATAATCTGAAAACATTTAATTCTATGATTCTTTTGTTTTTTTTTAGTGTTATGTGGATGGACCATACGGGACCCCCACCAGACAGATCTTTGCTTCCGAACACGCTGTCCTCATCGGGGCCGGGATCGGAATCACCCCCTTCGCCTCCATCCTCCAGAGCATCATGTACAGGTAACACAGACTCTGCCACACAGCCAGGAGGTTTCAGGTTCAAGGCTCACACCAAGCCTCAACCTAAACAAAGTGTGTGCATGTGGCAGAGTGGTTGTCTTGTCTCCTCTCAGTAAAGAGGTTGTGGGTCAGACTCCTGATTTCTCGGGTGTATGTTTTCTACAGATATCGAATGAGGAAGCAAAACTGCCCCAACTGTAACTACTCTTGGTGCGAGAACATTAAAGATGGGGACATGAAACTGCGCAAAGTAAGAAAAAGTTTCACAAATTATAACAATATCCTTCTCATATTATCTCAATGACTTACAAATATGTTAGAATATTTAATACTAAAATAATGAATTCCTGATTATTCCTGATTTAGCCCTGGTTTTGTTCGATTTTAGCCTTTCTGTAGATTTTGACTGTTTGTGATTTAAAAAACAAAAAACAAACAAACAAACAAACATGTTCTTCACATGTCTAGCCAGATACTCCTGACCAAACCCATCTCTAAATATAGATATAGGTGCGTGCTCCTGACAGGTTTAACCCCAGTGGCCCCGTAGGATGGGTCAAATGCAGAGGACAAACCTACCTATAGTTTTAATCAAGTCTAATTTCACCTAACCCTTACATACCTGCTTTGTTATTTATTTAATGTAACTATTGAAGAGCAGTTTTCTCTGACTTTTGCCTCTTAAGGTAGACTTTATCTGGATAAACCGGGACCAGAAGTCGTTTGAGTGGTTTGTCAGTTTACTCACCAAACTGGAACTGGACCAGGCCGACGAAGAGCCAGAGGGTGAGCAACTCTGAAAGTGTTTTAAATAATAATCTAATTTTGTCAACGCATTTCTATTCTACTAACTATTCTATTAGCACTGCACAATATATAGGGATTAGAAAAATTAAAGATTAGAAAAACCTGCATCCTTACTGTGAATGGGCTTGCATCTCCACAAACCTGACTCTTACTTGGCCTGAAGGGGGGCCTCTTGCACACTAAAAGTCTGTATTATCTGTCTATATTATAAATTGATCATTGGTTTTCATGCTTCAGGGCGTTTCCTGGAGATGCACATGTACATGACATCAGCGCTCAGTAAAAACGACATGAAGGCCATCGGACTGCAGATGGCGCTAGACCTCCTCGCCAAAAAAGAGAAGAGAGATTCCATTACAGGACTGAGGACCAGGACGCAGCCGGGACGTCCCGAGTGGGGCAAGGTCAGACTAAGCTCTCTCATTGGTCGAGATAAGCAGGATGGTGCAGTGTTAAAAAGCACTTCTGCCCCATATCCAAAAGGTCCTTAGTTTGAGGCTTGGATTGAGTGGGTCTTTTTTATGGTGGAGATTCCATGGCCCACCCCTTCCATGTCTTTGTTGTGGGAATTTCAGTGGGACTTTCTTATATTAACTTATATAAACTTAAATAATTAAATGGGGCGACAGTAGCTCAGTTGGAGTGTTTGTCCACTGATCTGAAGATTGTTGGTTCGAATCCCGTTCTCGACATAAACATGGAAGAGCGACCGGATCCTCTGACTCAGTGGTTGGTGGTATGATTCCAGCTCCCACAGATGAATACTGTTGTTGTGTCCTTGGGCAAGACACTTACCCCATCTTTCCCTCAGTGTCTGTGTACATTGGTGTATGAATGTGTGGTGAGTGGTTTCTTGATCTAAAGTGCTTTGAATGTCTTGAAGGTGGAAAATCACTATATAAAAATGTGACCATTTACCATTCACCATAAAAGACTGATAAAATGGAAAGTTTTTGACATGTAATTGTAATTAGTTATATTTTTACATAGTTATGAACTGGTTAAATGGTTATAAAGGTACTTTGCAGCTGATGTCATCAACATTCCCCGGCGGGGCGCAGCTAACTAGAAGCACTGCTCTCTATCTGTTCTCTATCTGCTCTCACTGCTCTCTATCTCTATCTGTTACTCAAGTTAGACTTTAATCTGAGCTTTGTTTTAACACTATCTGACCATAACAACTGTCTTAGCAGAAACTACTGTCACATGTGGTATTCTTGAGTTTTCAGATGTTTAAACTTAATTTGCTAATGTGTGCATTGTGTCACCATAGTAACTGCTAGACATACATTTTACTAACCATCATTTCAATTTTAATCAACTCAATTAAGAAGTACAGTTTTAGCCACTAACATTATGTTGTGTTTCCAGGTTTTTCAGAAAGTGTCTGAGGAGAAGAAAGGCAAAGTGCATGTGTTTTACTGCGGCTCTCCAGCTCTGGCTAAAGTCATCAAAGCCGAGTGTGAAAACTTTGGGTTCAACTTCTACAAGGAAAATTTCTGAAAATGCATCGCTGTGTTTGGACTTTGTTTACTCTTGTATTACTGCACCTCATGGTTCTAATCATAGGGACAACAGAAGAAGTGCAAATAACCCTTTACCGGGGAGCAGGATTGACAAAAGTATCAGAAATCAGATACTAATCGATACTACAACTAGTATCGAAACTAGATACTTGTTTGAGCAGGTATCAATACTAAAACAGACACCTTCACTGAACAAAAGGAACCTTTCCTGAATAGCTTTAGAATGATCTTGAGCTGTATCAGAACAAGTATAAGACACATAAGTATGGACCACTATGGAACCTACTGGACATTGAGGGATTACACAGATATAAGGCCACATGGAAATATAAAAGAAAGTACTAGCATTTAATGTTGAAAATCGAGTTTGAAATTTTAGCATCATGACAACTCTGTCAGGCCGGAAATGGGATTATAAACAAGTTAAATTTTTAAGCTCCACTATGGTCTTAAATTAGATGTTACTGTTTTACCTGGGACGTTCCAAAGTATAGCATTAAACTTGTCTATCGTCATGCAGTAAGCAGGTGATGGTGAGGTATTTTTGAACAGTAACAACACCTGAACATGAAAGAAGATGGCAAATGCTGAAGTTTGAGCAATCAAATTGTTAGAATGAACCTTCAAGTTTTTTGAAGAAAAGCAACATTAAAAGAGTTTAAGCACATCACAGCCAAAACACACATTTGAGCAAACTTGGCCTTGCCCCAGCACAGAGATATTGTATAAACAGCTTTTGAGGTCAAAATAAGTCCGCCGTGTATTGTCTACAACTAATTATAAAGACTTTCATTGTGCAATAATCAGGACGTGCATTAGCTTTACCACTGTTGTTACATGATGGCCTCTGGTCTCTGAAAGTTGTGAAAAGCCCTTAAGAACTCACTGTGGTGCATAATTAGGATGCTCAGAATGCTAAGTAAGGAACAACTGTGTATCACTGCAAAATATTCAAAAAGAACTAGTTCTGTTTTTCATGTTTTTAAGTATACCAAATGAGTTAAAAGGGGTTATAATGCTAAATGGACCGTTAGGTGACGTTTACTCTTCAAAAAGTACCTATTTGTTCATAGATTATTATCTCGTTGGTGAGGGTGTCTACATCTGATGAAAGCATTTAAGTAAAACTACGTACACAGAAGATATAATGTAGGAAGTTAATCACAAATTTCTGTCATTTCAAAGCATCTGTTTTGATTATTATTGATAGAAGACAATTGTCTTTTCAAAGTGCTTTAATCCCTACTTTTACCAGCAGAGGGCATCCAAACCAAGCAACAAATCAATAACGCATTTGAACTTGAAAAAGCAAATGCCACAAAGAACATAATTTAATACAGTATTTAAAGTGACAGTATGTAACTTTCTGGAGAAGGTCACCTGCATGATTCCATGGAAACAGAAAGTAAAAAACATACTTTGGAACATTGTCCATAGAGATAAATGAGTCTGAGTCAGCCATACTGTGCAAAACTATAGACAAAGGATCAACATTTCCATGGAAACAAGCGCACATGGAGAGTCAAGTTTGTGGAGATGCAAGCCTGCTCATAGTATGGACACAGGAAGGACATTTTTCAATATGAAAAACTTAATTTCACACATTTACATATGTTTTTAATATAAAACTGGTTTGTTGTTGTTCAAAACATCCATCTTGAACCAACCCTTTGTCATGGCCTTATTAAAGCAGATACAGTGTAAATATGTAAGTAATGTCCTTGTAACATTTCTATACAGATCAATATTTGTTTTATTCACAAAGATGATATTGAACTGACGGCGAAGTGTTTCTTTGGTGTACAGTGTATTACACGTAACTTTATGTACTTGTTTCTGTATATATTTCAGTGTTTGTATTGAGCTGTGTTGTGTCTTGAAAAATAAAATACAGCTATTATTTTATAACTGGTACTGGGTAATTTGAGCTTTCTGAACTTGCCTACAGCTACAACAGTGCTTCCCAACCAGAATGAGTGAGTTAAAGAGGAAAAACTGAATAGTAATTGGATACAAAAATGACTTTGTAGTAAATGTATTATCATTAAGAGGGTTTAATATGAAGATTTTGGGCATCCTTAAAACTATATAGTACAATAGAAATGACTGACAATAACGGATTTATACATGTGACAATTTGAGGAACTGAGCTTTCACCATCAATGCCCTAACCCTCTGGAACTCTCTCCCTCTTCTCATCAGAAACTCACAAAACACTTTCAAAAAACAGCTCAAAACTCATCTATTCCTCATAGCCCACAAAGGGCTATTTCCTCACTACTTGTTTTGTCTGTCCTGTCCTTGTTTTGTGTTACACTATTGTGAAGCATCCTTGAGTTACCCTGAAAAGTTCTATATAAAACCAATGTATTATTACTATTAAACTTACAAAAACATAATAATAATGATGATGATAATAATAATAATAATAATAATAATAATAATAATAATAATAATAATAATAATAATTATTATTATTATTATTATTATTATTATTATTATTATTATCATCATCATTATTATTATGTTTTTGTAAGTTTAATAGTAATAATACATTGGTTTTATATAGAACTTTTCAGGGTAACTCAAGGATGCTTCACAATAGTGTAACACAAAACAAGGACAGGACAGACAAAAACAAGTAGTGAGGAAATAGCCCTTTGTGGGCTATGAGGAATAGATGAGTTTTGAGCTGTTTTTTGAAAGTGTTTTGTGAGTTTCTGATGAGAAGAGGGAGAGAGTTCCAGAGGGTTAGGGCATTGATGGTGAAAGCTCAGTCCCTCAAATTGTCACATGTATAAATCCGTTATTGTCAGTCATTTCTATTGTACTATATAGTTTTAAGGATGCCCAAAATCTTCATATTAAACCCTCTTAATGATAATACATTTACTACAAAGTCATTTTTGTATCCAATTACTATTCAGTTTTTCCTCTTTAACTCACTCATTCTGGTTGGGAAGCACTGTTGTAGCTGTAGGCAAGTTCAGAAAGCTCAAATTACCCAGTACCAGTTATAAAATAATAGCTGTATTTTATTTTTCAAGACACAACACAGCTCAATACAAACACTGAAATATATACAGAAACAAGTACATAAAGTTACGTGTAATACACTGTACACCAAAGAAACACTTTCGCCGTCAGTTCAATATCATCTTTGTGAATAAAACAAATATTGATCTGTATAGAAATGTTACAAGGACATTACTTACATATTTACACTGTATCTGCTTTAATAAGGCCATGACAAAGGGTTGGTTCAAGATGGATGTTTTGAACAACAACAAACCAGTTTTATATTAAAAACATATGTAAATGTGTGAAATTAAGTTTTTCATATTGAAAAATGTCCTTCCTGTGTCCATACTATGAGCAGGCTTGCATCTCCACAAACTTGACTCTCCATGTGCGCTTGTTTCCATGGAAATGTTGATCCTTTGTCTATAGTTTTGCACAGTATGGCTGACTCAGACTCATTTAATCTCTATGGACAATGTTCCAAAGTATGTTTTTTACTTTCTGTTTCCATGGAATCATGCAGGTGACCTTCTCCAGAAAGTTACATACTGTCACTTTAAATACTGTATTAAATTATGTTCTTTGTGGCATTTGCTTTTTCAAGTTCAAATGCGTTATTGATTTGTTGCTTGGTTTGGATGCCCTCTGCTGTAAAAGTAGGATTTAAAGCACTTTGAAAGACAATTGTCTTCTATCAATAATAATCAAAACAGATGCTTTGAAATGACAGAAATTTGTGATTAACTTCCTACATTATATCTTCTGTGTACGTAGTTTTACTTAAATGCTTCATCAGATGTAGACACCCTCCCAACGAGATAATAATCTATGAACAAATAGGTACTTTTTGAAGAGTAAACGTCACCTAACGGTCCATTTAGCATTATAACCCCTTTTAACTCATTTTGGTATACTTAAAAACATGAAAAACAGAACTAGTTCTTTTTGAATATTTTGCAGTGATACACAGTTGTTCCTTACTTAGCATTCTGAGCATCCTAATTATGCACCACAGTGAGTTCTTAAGGGCTTTTCACAACTTTCAGAGACCAGAGGCCATCATGTAACAACAGTGGTAAAGCTAATGCACGTCCTGATTATTGCACAATGAAAGTCTTTATAATTAGTTGTAGACAATACACGGCGGACTTATTTTGACCTCAAAAGCTGTTTATACAATATCTCTGTGCTGGGGCAAGGCCAAGTTTGCTCAAATGTGTGTTTTGGCTGTGATGTGCTTAAACTCTTTTAATGTTGCTTTTCTTCAAAAACTTGAAGGTTCATTCTAACAATTTGATTGCTCAAACTTCAGCATTTGCCATCTTCTTTCATGTTCAGGTGTTGTTACTGTTCAAAAATACCTCACCATCACCTGCTTACTGCATGACGATAGACAAGTTTAATGCTATACTTTGGAACGTCCCAGGTAAAACAGTAACATCTAATTTAAGACCATAGTGGAGCTTAAAAATTTAACTTGTTTATAATCCCATTTCCGGCCTGACAGAGTTGTCATGATGCTAAAATTTCAAACTCGATTTTCAACATTAAATGCTAGTACTTTCTTTTTATATTTCCATGTGGCCTTATATCTGTGTAATCCCTCAATGTCCAGTAGGTTCCATAGTGGTCCATACTTTATGTGTCTTATACTTGTTCTGATACAGCTCAAGATCATTCTAAAGCTATTCAGGAAAGGTTCCTTTTGTTCATGTGAAGGTGTCTGTTTTAGTATTGATACCTGCTCAAACAAGTATCTAGTTTCGATACTAGTTGTAGTATCGATTAGTATCTGATTTCTGATACTTTTGTCAATCCTGCTCCCCGGTAAAGGGTTATTTGCACTTCTTCTGTTGTCCCTATGATTAGAACCATGAGGTGCAGTAATACAAGAGTAAACAAAGTCCAAACACAGCGATGCATTTTCAGAAATTTTCCTTGTAGAAGTTGAACCCAAAGTTTTCACACTCGGCTTTGATGACTTTAGCCAGAGCTGGAGAGCCGCAGTAAAACACATGCACTTTGCCTTTTCTTCCTCCTCAGACACTTTCTGAAAAACCTGGAAACACAACATAATGTTAGTGGCTAAAACTGTACTTCTTAATTGAGTTGATTAAATTGAAATGATGGTTAGTAAATGTATGTCTAGCAGTTACTATGGTGACACAATGCACACATTAGCAAATTAAGTTTAAACATCTGAAAACTCAAGAATACCACATGTGACAGTAGTTTCTGCTAAGACAGTTGTATTGGTCAGATAGTGTTAAACAAAGCTCAGATTAAAGTTCTAACTTGAGTAACAGATAGAGATAGAGAGCAGTGAGAGCAGATAGAGAACAGATAGAGAGCAGTGCTTCTAGTTAGCTGCGCCCCGCCGGGGAATGTTGATGACATCAGCTGCAAAGTACCTTTATAACCATTTAACCAGTTCATAACTATGTAAAAATATAACTAATTACAATTACATGTCAAAAACTTTCCATTTTATCAGTCTTTTATGGTGAATGGTAAATGGTCACATTTTTATATAGTGATTTTCCACCTTCAAGACATTCAAAGCACTTTAGATCAAGAAACCACTCACCACACATTCATACACCAATGTACACAGACACTGAGGGAAAGATGGGGTAAGTGTCTTGCCCAAGGACACAACAACAGTATTCATCTGTGGGAGCTGGAATCATACCACCAACCACTGAGTCAGAGGATCCGGTCGCTCTTCCATGTTTATGTCGAGAACGGGATTCGAACCAACAATCTTCAGATCAGTGGACAAACACTCCAACTGAGCTACTGTCGCCCCATTTAATTATTTAAGTTTATATAAGTTAATATAAGAAAGTCCCACTGAAATTCCCACAACAAAGACATGGAAGGGGTGGGCCATGGAATCTCCACCATAAAAAAGACCCACTCAATCCAAGCCTCAAACTAAGGACCTTTTGGATATGGGGCAGAAGTGCTTTTTAACACTGCACCATCCTGCTTATCTCGACCAATGAGAGAGCTTAGTCTGACCTTGCCCCACTCGGGACGTCCCGGCTGCGTCCTGGTCCTCAGTCCTGTAATGGAATCTCTCTTCTCTTTTTGGCGAGGAGGTCTAGCGCCATCTGCAGTCCGATGGCCTTCATGTCGTTTTTTACTGAGCGCTGATGTCATGTACATGTGCATCTCCAGGAAACGCCCTGAAGCATGAAAACCAATGATCAATTTATAATATAGACAGATAATACAGACTTTTAGTGTGCAAGAGCCCCCCTTCAGGCCAAGTAAGAGTCAGGTTTGTGGAGATGCAAGCCCATTCACAGTAAGGATGCAGGTTTTTCTAATCTTTAATTTTTCTAATCCTATATATTGTGCAGTGCTAATAGAATAGTTAGTAGAATAGAAATGCGTTGACAAAATTAGATTATTATTTAAAACACTTTCAGAGTTGCTCACCCTCTGGCTCTTCGTCGGCCTGGTCCAGTTCCAGTTTGGTGAGTAAACTGACAAACCACTCAAACGACTTCTGGTCCCGGTTTATCCAGATAAAGTCTACCTTAAGAGGCAAAAGTCAGAGAAAAACTGCTCTTCAATAGTTACATTAAATTAAATAACAAAGCAGGTATGTAAGGGTTAGGTGAAATTAGACTTGATTAAAACTATAGGTAGGTTTGTCCTCTGCATTTGACCCATCCTACGGGGCCACTGGGGTTAAACCTGTCAGGAGCACGCACCTATATCTATATTTAGAGATGGGTTTGGTCAGGAGTATCTGGCTAGACATGTGAAGAACATGTTTGTTTGTTGTTTGTTTTTTGTTTTTTTAAATCACAAACAGTCAAATCTACAGAAAGGCTAAAATCGAACAAAACCAGGCTAAATCAGGAATAATCAGGAATTCATTATTTTAGTATTAAATATTCTAACATATTTGTAAGTCATTGAGATAATATGAGAAGGATATTGTTATAATTTGTGAAACTTTTTCTTACTTTGCGCAGTTTCATGTCCCCATCTTTAATGTTCTCGCACCAAGAGTAGTTACAGTTGGGGCAGTTTTGCTTCCTCATTCGATATCTGTAGAAAACATACACCCGAGAAATCAGGAGTCTGACCCACAACCTCTTTACTGAGAGGAGACAAGACAACCACTCTGCCACATGCACACACTTTGTTTAGGTTGAGGCTTGGTGTGAGCCTTGAACCTGAAACCTCCTGGCTGTGTGGCAGAGTCTGTGTTAACCTGTACATGATGCTCTGGAGGATGGAGGCGAAGGGGGTGATTCCGATCCCGCCCCGATGAGGACAGCGTGTTCGGAAGCAAAGATCTGTCTGGTGGGGGGTCCCGTATGGTCCATCCACATAACACTAAAAAAAAACAAAAGAATCATAGAATTAAATGTTTTCAGATTATTCAGCATTCAATACATAGTTACATTATGATACCAACATGTAATTACACTTAAATGTATGACCCCATAGTCTAAAAACGAGCTGAGCAAAAAACTGGTAAAACAAATTATACTTTATGCTTGTAGTGTTATCATAAAGTTACCATTTGTAATCAGTTCAATAGAGGCAATAAGTGACATTTATACACCAAAATATTAAATTCAATAAAAAGGTATGGATGCTTGTGCCACCATAGTCTTCTTATATAACAGTATAAACCTGTGGGAAACACAATATCCTATGGTCATGCTTAAAGTTATTAAGGTGTAGTTATAAAAATAATACCCATTTTTGTTATAGACTGCTCCATAAACATTTAAATCTGTGCAAAGTATGTTTTCCTTGTGATGAAAAACCACTAATTATGGGCTTATAGTATATATCAAGATGTGTACATGTCTGTCTCATAGAGGTTGCAGTTACCTTGATGTTGCAGAATCTGTGGTTTTCTCCAAACCTGGAAGGCACCTGAAGATAATAAAATATTTAAAAATATATAAAATACATTACATTTATATAATATATAAATTGTCTGTCCCACTGCTCTGTACATTTAATCCCTTTGTAAATCCTCTCTGACCTCTTTGTGGTTGAGTGCCTCTCCTCTCTCTGTTCTGCCCCAGCTGGTCTAGGCCTCCCATGGGCTCCTCTGGACTGGTTCCGGTCTCTGGATTCTGGTTGGGTCTGGTTTCAGTCTCTGGACTCTTGTTTGGTCTAGTCCAAATCTCTGGAGTCTTACTGGCCCTAGTCCCAGTCTCTGGACTCTGGATGGGTCCAGTCTCAGTCTCTGGACTCTGGATGGGTCCAGTCCCAGTCTCTGGACTCTGGATGGGTCCAGTCTCAGTCTCTGGACTCTGGATGGGTCAGTCTCAGTCTCTGGACTCTGGACTGATTTGATCCCATTCTCAGACAGCTCTGGTTCTGGTTCCGTTGTGTCGGTACAATTGTTAGCTCTACAGCCTGGTCTTCGTTTGATGCCACAGTCCCCAAACAGTCTGTGGAGCAGAACAGCACCTCCTAACAGAGAAGAAGAGTGTTACAATATTACACAGTCAAAGTAACTTATGCTTTAAAGGCACAATTTGTAACTTTCTGGTGGGAGATCTATTGAGATGCTATTGCTTTGTCTGCAATGTTTCACAATATGGCATTAAACTTAAAAAAATTTGGCAATATGGCATTAAACATAAACATTAAACAAACACATCATGCAATTACTCAATTACAGATGCTCATATTGCTGAAAGTGCATCCTTACTGTGAGCAGAACTGCATCTCCACAGATCTGACCTGTAATATGGCCTGGTTGTGTCACCTACAATTCTTCATGGACATTGACAAATTTAATGCCATGCTGTGAAATCGTTTCAGCAAAGCAATAATATCAGCAAAGCAGCTAAATGTAAACTAATATTTTCACTTCCACTCCAGCAGAAGGCGTCAGACACTAGGATCTTGGCTCTGAAACAGCTGATCAACTCAAAGCTGAAAACTTTTTCACACATGAACTTCATCTTAAACAAGACATTAAGCTTTTTGGAGTATTTATCATGAAACAATATCACATAAGTAGATCACGATGTTACATTTGGTCTATAGTAAACCACAATCATGATCTGAATGGTTTAAAATAGAAATATGTCCAGTGACTTCCTGTTCAAAATGTCAAAATTGGAAGAACCGTCTCATCAGATCATTTATTATACTAACAACTCCATCTCATCCTCTGCATCCTCTGCTCCATCTGACCCTCTCCTCTGCATCCACCATGACAAGCAAAAGATTTTCATTTACTGTTTTATGTGACATTTTATAACCGTACATTTTAACCCAGACTTTTCCCAATAATCACAAGTAAGTTCAAAGAATTATGCGGAGTTAGGGAGCAGGTCAAAATGGAAACTTTCTTAGAACTCATGCATACAGAATTACTCGAACATGCATGAATCACTTGAAATACAACTCCTAGTAAGCTAATGATGAGTCAACAACATTTGAAATATATATAGAATAAGGTTTTGGGACCATAGAAATGTGTTTGTGGTGTAACAGCGTGAGTTGGACCTGTGATCCCTGCCTCTTCTTCCTGAGGCTGGCGCTAAGTCTCTTGGGGCTGTTGTGGAGATCTGGTTGTCTGAAGTATTCGTACAAACGGTTTGTTCCACTGGCCGAGGGAGCGCACGTGCAGCCACAGGGTAATCTGAGAGAAGAGCAAATGGAAGAGGGAGCAGTTTACAGAGAACATGTTATGCAAAAATGATTTTGTTGAGCTTTTAACCAAGTTATAACATTGATCCCTCATCAAAAACATACCTGGAGCAGCATTTTGCTTTATTCATGCTTGGTTGATGAAACCTGAGTAGTTAGTAAGCCCACTCCCTCTAAGCCCATAAAAACGTGCAATTTTTAAATTCCCAGCTTTGTTACACCACAGGTGAATGTCCTTGGCCTCCTGCAGTGTTTTAAAGTCCATAAATCAAAATCATGAAATGCCAAAGCAAAGGTACTCATCTTTAAAGGCCAATAGCAATACAAATAATGCATAATGTTTGTTCTTTAAAAGGACTGGTTCCCCTTAAAGCTCATATGACAGGTTTTCATGTTTTTCTAATTATTACTTGATTTGGTAATATGTTGGGAAAGGCATAGCACCTATGTTAAATATTAATCATGGTTTTACATCAGTTAAGTGGTTAGTCTGCTGGGAAAAAAAATACAGGAAGTAGCAAGAGTTGTAAAAAAAACAAAACCTTTTATTTATTTCTGTATTTATCTATTTACTTTGAATCTTGAATCAAATAATTACATTTAAGTGAAAGGAGAAGTTTAACCTTGTCAGCTCGGTTTGTGAGACACTGCAGTACCGTACCTGACTGCTCGGGGGCGCTGCTGATGGTGAAGGGGTGCCACTCGTACTTGGCAATGGCCGGTATGTTGATGTAAACATAATCACCAGGTTTGAACTGGAAAAAACTGAGGGCGGTTGATCACCAGATGAGTTACCTGCAAAATCAACAGATCATTTAATTATACTGACAGTTCCATCTGACCCTCTCCTCTGCTTCTTCTGCTCCACCTGACCCTCTCCTCTGCTTCTTCTGCTCACCTGACCCTCTCCTCTGCTTCTTTTGCTCCACCTGACCCTCTCCTCTGCTTCTTCTGCTCCACCTGACCCTCTCCTCTGCTTCTTCTGCTCCACCTGACCCTCTCTCTGCTTCTTCTGCTCCACCTGACCCTCTCCTCTGCTTCTTCTGCTCCACCTGGACCCTCTCCTCTGCTTCTTCTGCTCCACCTGACCCTCTCCTCTGCTTCTTTTGCTCCACCTGACCCTCTCCTCTGCTTCTTCTGCTCCACCTGACCTCTCCTCTGCTTCTTCTGCTCCACCTGACCCTCTCCTCTGCTTCTTCTGCTCCACCTGACCCTCTCCTCTGCTTCTTCTGCTCCATCTGACCCTCTGCTCTGCTTCTTCCTGCTCCATCCATTACATTTTATTCTCACCTTGGACGGCAGCAGGTTAACTTCGGTGATTGTAGAGGCTTCCCATTCGAGACCGAGCCATTCCGACGATCTTCTCCAAAAGGAAAACCAGTCCAGGGACCACAAACACTTCCAGAAGTTAGCACAGTGTATCACCAGAAGAGTCCAGACCCACACGTATGAGAGGTGTGACCAGTAAAACACCTAAGAACCACAGGAGGCAGCTGTGAGGTATGTGGAACTTTTTCACCAAATCATAGAAGGGGGTGAGGGTCTGGAGGAGGTATAAGGAACAGTGTGATTGGTCTAACAGGTCTCCACACTTCAAACTCCTGCCACTACTAAACAATGCTATTAAAACTCCATGTACACAGTTTAGCAGCAAAAAAGTTGATTTCAGTGGATGAACATTTATATCTAATTATTAAACAAACAAAAACAGTGAGATAGTCTTCATTCTGACCTCAAAATGGCCGCTGCGGCGCACAAAGGTCATAGAGCAGATGACCATGAGGAAGATGAGAACTTGTAGTATGACTCCGGTCACCGACGCTGTGCCTTTGACCCAGCCGATGCCCGGGCGGGTGGTGAACACGTACTCCCAGAAACTGAACTCTCCAGACTCAGACAGTTTAGCTACAGCGCAGAGGAAAGTGAAAGTCAATGTGTTATTATCAGGGGAGGTGATAATGTTTGACAAAATGCTGTGGAATAAGCAAGTAACGTCACAAGACTAAATTGCAGGTCAGATCTGTGGAGAGGGAAGTCGACTCATGGTAAGAATACATATTTTTCTAGGTATTTCTGAATAATAAAATCACCTCTAACTGAAAAAGATACATTTTTATATATTTTTTGCATCAAGTATATGGCTTCTTCTATAAATGTACATAATTTATTCTTAATATGTTAGCATTTACACATTTTTTAAAACAACAGGTCAGGTAAAAGCAGGTTTGTATTTTACTATGGCTGCTTTAGTTTCTACTATTTAAAGGTTCTGTATTACACAAAATTGACTTTTGTGAGCTTTGAGCCATATTATAATCTTGTTACCTCCTCAAAAACATATCTGGAGTTGTGTTTTGTTTCATTCACACATGTTTGAGTAACACTTTATTATTACCAGTAGTCTGTCTCCATCTCCAAAGCTCAAAATGCTCTGTTCCACCTTGTGATGTCATGTAGTGGTACTTTTCAAGTTAACAGTTACTTTTTTATCTTTGTTCAGCAGAGATTGGCAATTCCAGAGCTGAAATGATCCAAATGATTCTGGGAACAAAGTATGAAGTTTAAAAACACAGTGTCGCACTTCCTGCATTAACAAATGACATCAGTGCTTGAGAAAAGAACTCAGCCTAAATCTGCAGGATTTGTGTGTTAAACGTGTGTGAATGAAAGAAAACACAACTCCAGGTCTGTTTGTGATGAGGAAACAACATTAGAACAGATCAGAAAAATAGTGTAATACGGACCCTTTAACCTTTCTGTTGGAGGGGGCTTGTCTCAATGGAGATATTATTGCTTTACAGGTCAGATCTGTGGAGAAGCAAGTTGATCCAAATCCACATACTGCATTTTCAAGATACTTTTGAGCAATAAATTCCCCTGTAACTGGATGGATGCAAGATACATATATTTAATGCCTTTCTGCCATACACAAAATTACAGGTCATATCTGTGGAGAGGTAAATCCATGGTAAGAATACATGTTTTTCAAGGTCTGAATAATAAAATGAATTATGATATCTAATTAAAAATAAGACACATAGATATGATTAATGCATACTGTGGAACATAGATAGATAAAAATAGAACTTCAGCTGTTCCTTCATAGATAAATAATAAGTCCATGGAGACAAGCAGGTGACGGACCCTCCCGGAAAAGTTACATAGTGCACCTTTAACGTCAGGCTTCATAAACCTGGTTGTACATTACCAAAGTTGAAAAGGTGAGCGCAGGTGTGTAGCAGAGTGTAAAAGAGGATGGCGTAGCCCACGATCTGATGCAGAAGAACATTCTGGTCCAGAGGCAGGACTTTAACCACCCACGTGGCTCTGAGCCAAGTCAGACAGCGCCGCAACATCAGGACCTGGGACGTGGGAAAGAAAGTTTGATTTCATAAAGCTGGTCTGTCGGTGGTTTTCAGACTCTAGAAAGCGATGATGTCATACTCCCAGGTGGGCGTATGAGTATGATTACCATGTACTTGGCATGAAAATCCAAAATAAGAATGCACAAATGTTGAACCTGATTATTTCTATTAGTGACTAGACCCAAGAACTCACTGTATTTCAACAAAAAATACATTTGAACAATACTGATTTTATCCTCTAAACATCTGTATTAAATATTATTGTCCTGTGGAATGTTGTGATGTCAGCTGTGTTTCTTGCACCGCTCCATTGGGTATGATTTTGCTCTTTCAAATGTGTATATCATTTGAAAATTTTGTCCCTCTGATTACAATACTTCAGGTTATAAGTCAGACGCCACACCCGAAACAGTTACTCTTTTACTTGAGCTGTAGTTCCACAAATACTTTTTGTCTTACTTCAATCATTTCTTAGACCACAATTTGGTATTTAACTTTACTTTTACTTAACCTTTTCCTCTTCTTTCAATGGCGTAATTTCCATTGGAGTTTTACTTTTAACCCATATTATAGTTGTTTTCCCTCACATTTACTCACCTGAGGTTGTATTTGGAGTGATTTGTGCACGTTTGAGCGGGTCTTTAATCACTTATTTTCAAGACGCCATATTGCCAATAAACTCCTGTTTTCACCATCAGCGGAGAGGAGGTCAGCAAACTTGTTTATTTTATTTTAGATGAATATTGCGATTTAAAAAGTGCAAATTATAACATAATGGTCCACAGGTATCATAGATTATAAGTACGTAGCGAACACAAACATAATGTGTCTTCTTTAAAACCTCTGCCGTACCAGGATGAGCGGTACAGTTGAAGTTGAGGCACTGTCCACAGCCCCGGGCCAGCATGTACCAGGGCCCTCCCTCTTTGCTCCTCCACATGGCCGTACTGAAGAGGGCGATAGAGAGCAGCATGTATGCCATCAGGAACAGCAGTTTGCGGCTGTTGTTGTGCCAATATGAGGCTGTCAGGTACCGGGGAGTCTGTCGCTTCTTCTGTCCACCACAGGAGGCTTCAACCAGTTAGCTGCACTGATGGAGAGAGAGAGGGAGAGAGAGGGGGGAGAAAGGGGGAGAGAGAGAAGAGTGCAAAAGGGAAGAGAAGAGAGGGAGAGAAAGAAAGTGTGAGAAGGAAGAAGAAAGGCAAAAGAGAGAGGACAATGAGAGCAAGGAGAGACGGGGAGAGGGAGAGAGAGTGAGGGGGAGAAAGGCTATATATATATATATATTTTATATATATATATATATAAAATATATATATATATTATAGCCTTTCTCCCCCTCACTCTCTCTCCCTCTCCCGTCTCTCCTTGCTCTCATTGTCCTCTCTCTTTTGCCTTTCTTCTTCCTTCTCACACTTTCTTTCTCTCCCTCTCTCTCTTCCCTTTTGCACTCTTCTCTCTCTCCCCCTTTCTCCCCCCTCTCTCTCCCTCTCTCTCTCCATCAGTGCAGCTAACTGGTTGAAGCCTCCTGTGGTGGACCAGAAGAAGCGACAGACTCCCCGGTACCTGACAGCCTCATATTGGCACAACAACAGCCGCAAACTGCTGTTCCTGATGGCATACATGCTGCTCTCTATCGCCCTCTTCAGTACGGCCATGTGGAGGAGCAAAGAGGGAGGGCCCTGGTACATGCTGGCCCGGGGCTGTGGACAGTGCCTCAACTTCAACTGTACGCTCATCCTGGTACGGCAGAGGTTTTAAAGAAGACACATTATGTTTGTGTTCGCTACGTACTTATAATCTATGATACCTGTGGACCATTATGTTATAATTTGCACTTTTTAAATCGCAATATTCATCTAAAATAAAATAAACAAGTTTGCTGACCTCCTCTCCGCTGATGGTGAAAACAGGAGTTTATTGGCAATATGGCGTCTTGAAAATAAGTGATTAAAGACCGCTCAAACGTGCACAAATCACTCCAAATACAACCTCAGGTGAGTAAATGGTGAGGGAAAACAACTATAATATGGTTAAAAGTAAAACTCCAAATGGAAATTACGCCATTGAAAGAAGAGGAAAGGTTAAGTAAAAGTAAAGTTAAATACCAAATTGTGGTCTAAGAAATGATTGAAGTAAGACAAAAAGTATTTGTGGAAACTACAGCTCAAGTAAAAGAGTAACTGTTTCGGGTGTGGCGTCTGACTTATAACCTGAAGTATTGTAATCAGAGGGAACAAAATTTTCAAATGATATACACATTTGAAAGAGCAAAATCATACCCAATGGAGCGGTGCAAGAAACACAGCTGACATCACAACATTCCACAGGACAATAATATTTAATACAGATGTTTAGAGGATAAAATCAGTATTGTTCAAATGTATTTTTTGTTGAAATACAGTGAGTTCTTGGGTCTAGTCACTAATAGAAATAATCAGGTTCAACATTTGTGCATTCTTATTTTGGATTTTCATGCCAAGTACATGTAATCATACTCATACGCCCACCTGGGAGTATGACATCATCGCTTTCTAGAGTCTGAAAACCACCGACAGACCAGCTTTATGAAATCAAACTTTCTTTCCCACGTCCCAGGTCCTGATGTTGCGGCGCTGTCTGACTTGGCTCAGAGCCACGTGGGTGGTTAAAGTCCTGCCTCTGGACCAGAATGTTCTTCTGCATCAGATCGTGGGCTACGCCATCCTCTTTTACACTCTGCTACACACCTGCGCTCACCTTTTCAACTTTGGTAATGTTACAACCAGGTTTATGAAGCCTGGACGTTAAAGGTGCACTATGTAACTTTTCCGGGAGGGTCCGTCACCTGCTTGTCTCCATGGACTTATTATTTATCTATGAAGGAACAGCTGAAGTTCTATTTTATCTATCTATGTTCCACAGTATGGCATTAATCATATCTATGTGTCTTATTTTTAATTAGATATCATAATTCATTTTTATTATTCAGACCTTGAAAAACATGTATTCTTACCATGGATTTACCTCTCCACAGATATGACCTGTAATTTTGTGTATGGCAGAAAGGCATTAAATATATGTATCTTGCATCCATCCAGTTACAGGGGAATTTATTGCTCAAAAGTATCTTGAAAATGCAGTATGTGGATTTGGATCAACTTGCTTCTCCACAGATCTGACCTGTAAAGCAATAATATCTCCATTGAGACAAGCCCCCTCCAACAGAAAGGTTAAAGGGTCCGTATTACACTATTTTCTGATCTGTTCTAATGTTGTTTTCCTCATCACAAACAGACCTGGAGTTGTGTTTTCTTTCATTCACACACGTTTAACACACAAATCCTGCAGATTTAGGCTGAGTTCTTTTCTCAAGCACTGATGTCATTTGTTAATGCAGGAAGTGCGCCACTGTGTTTTTAAACTTCATACTTTGTTCCCAGAATCATTTGGATCATTTCAGCTCTGGAATTGCCAATCTCTGCTGAACAAAGATAAAAAAGTAACTGTTAACTTGAAAAGTACCACTACATGACATCACAAGGTGGAACAGAGCATTTTGAGCTTTGGAGATGGAGACAGACTACTGGTAATAATAAAGTGTTACTCAAACATGTGTGAATGAAACAAAACACAACTCCAGATATGTTTTTGAGGAGGTAACAAGATTATAATATGGCTCAAAGCTCACAAAGTCAATTTTGTGTAATACAGAACCTTTAAATAGTAGAAACTAAAGCAGCCATAGTAAAATACAAACCTGCTTTTACTGACCTGTTGTTTTAAAAATGTGTAAATGCTAACATATTAAGAATAAATTATGTACATTTATAGAAGAAGCCATATACTTGATGCAAAAAATATATAAAAATGTATCTTTTCAGTTAGAGGTGATTTTATTATTCAGAAATACCTAGAAAAATATGTATTCTTACCATGAGTCGACTTCCCTCTCCACAGATCTGACCTGCAATTTAGTCTTGTGACGTTACTTGCTTATTCCACAGCATTTTGTCAAACATTATCACCTCCCCTGATAATAACACATTGACTTTCACTTTCCTCTGCGCTGTAGCTAAACTGTCTGAGTCTGGAGAGTTCAGTTTCTGGGAGTACGTGTTCACCACCCGCCCGGGCATCGGCTGGGTCAAAGGCACAGCGTCGGTGACCGGAGTCATACTACAAGTTCTCATCTTCCTCATGGTCATCTGCTCTATGACCTTTGTGCGCCGCAGCGGCCATTTTGAGGTCAGAATGAAGACTATCTCACTGTTTTTGTTTGTTTAATAATTAGATATAAATGTTCATCCACTGAAATCAACTTTTTTGCTGCTAAACTGTGTACATGGAGTTTTAATAGCATTGTTTAGTAGTGCAGGAGTTTGAAGTGTGGAGACCTGTTAGACCAATCACACTGTTCCTTATACCTCCTCCAGACCCTCACCCCCTTCTATGATTTGGTGAAAAAGTTCCACATACCTCACAGCTGCCTCCTGTGGTTCTTAGGTGTTTTACTGGTCACACCTCTCATACGTGTGGGTCTGGACTCTTCTGGTGATACACTGTGCTAACTTCTGGAAGTGGTTTGTGGTCCCTGGACTGGTTTTCCTTTTGGAGAAGATCGTCGGAATGGCTCGGTCTCGAATGGGAAGCCTCTACATCACCGAAGTTAACCTGCTGCCGTCCAAGGTGAGAAATAAAATGTAATGGATGGAGCAGAAGAAGCAGAGCAGAGGGTCAGATGGAGCAGAAGAAGCAGAGGAGAGGGTCAGGTGGAGCAGAAGAAGCAGAGGAGAGGGTCAGGTGGAGCAGAAGAAGCAGAGGAGAGGGTCAGGTGGAGCAGAAGAAGCAGAGGAGAGGGTCAGGTGGAGCAAAAGAAGCAGAGGAGAGGGTCAGGTGGAGCAGAAGAAGCAGAGGAGAGGGTCAGGTGGAGCAGAAGAAGCAGAGGAGAGGGTCAGGTGGAGCAGAAGAAGCAGAGGAGAGGGTCAGGTGGAGCAGAAGAAGCAGAGGAGAGGGTCAGGTGGAGCAGAAGAAGCAGAGGAGAGGGTCAGGTGGAGCAAAAGAAGCAGAGGAGAGGGTCAGGTGGAGCAGAAGAAGCAGAGGAGAGGGTCAGGTGGAGCAGAAGAAGCAGAGGAGAGGGTCAGATGGAACTGTCAGTATAATAAATGATCTGTTGATTTTGCAGGTAACTCATCTGGTGATCAACCGCCCTCAGTTTTTCCAGTTCAAACCTGGTGATTATGTTTACATCAACATACCGGCCATTGCCAAGTACGAGTGGCACCCCTTCACCATCAGCAGCGCCCCCGAGCAGTCAGGTACGGTACTGCAGTGTCTCACAAACCGAGCTGACAGGTTAAACTTCTCCTTTCACTTAAATGTAATTATTTGATTCAAGATTCAAAGTAAATAGATAAATACAGAAATAAATAAAAGGTTTTGTTTTTTTTACAACTCTCTGCTACTTCCTGTATTTTTTTTTCCCAGCAGACTACCACTTAACTGATGTAAAACCATGATTAATATTTAACATAGGTGCTATGCCTTTCCCAACATATTACCAAATCAAGTAATAATTAGAAAACATGAAAACCTGTCATATGAGCTTTAAGGGAACCAGTCCTTTTAAAGAACAAACATTATGCATTATTTGTATTGCTATTGGCCTTTAAAGATGAGTACCTTTGCTTTGGCATTTCATGATTTTGATTTATGGACTTTAAAACACTGCAGGAGGCCAAGGACATTCACCTGTGGTGTAACAAAGCTGGGAATTTAAAAATTGCACGTTTTTATGGGGCTTAGAGGGAGTGGGCTTACTAACTACTCAGGTTTCATCAACCAAGCATGAATAAAGCAAAATGCTGCTCCAGGTATGTTTTTGATGAGGGATCAATGTTATAACTTGGTTAAAAGCTCAACAAAATCATTTTTGCATAACATGTTCTCTGTAAACTGCTCCCTCTTCCATTTGCTCTTCTCTCAGATACCCTGTGGCTGCACGTGCGCTCCCTCGGCCAGTGGACAAACCGTTTGTACGAATACTTCAGACAACCAGATCTCCACAACAGCCCCAAGAGACTTAGCGCCAGCCTCAGGAAGAAGAGGCAGGGATCACAGGTCCAACTCACGCTGTTACACCACAAACACATTTCTATGGTCCAAACCTTATTCTATATATATTTCAAATGTTGTTGACTCATCATTAGCTTACTAGGAGTTGTATTTCAAGTGATTCATGCATGTTCGAGTAATTCTGTATGCATGAGTTCTAAGAAAGTTTCCATTTTGACCTGCTCCCTAACTCCGCATAATTCTTTGAACTTACTTGTGATTATTGGGAAAAGTCTGGGTTAAAATGTACGGTTATAAAATGTCACATAAAACAGTAAATGAAAATCTTTTGCTTGTCATGGTGGATGCAGAGGAGAGGGTCAGATGGAGCAGAGGATGCAGAGGAGAGATGGAGTTGTTAGTATAATAATGATCTGATGAGACGGTTCTTCCAATTTTTGACATTTTGAACAGGAAGTCACTGGACATATTTCTATTTTTAAACCATTCAGATCATGATTGTGGTTTACTATAGACAAAATGTAACATCGTGATCTACTTATGTGATATTGTTTCATGATAAATACTCCAAAAAGCTTAATGTCTTGTTTAAGATGAAGTTCATGTGTGAAAAAGTTTTCAAGCTTTGAGTTGATCAGCTGTTTCAGAGCCAAGATCCTAGTGTCTGACGCCTTCTGCTGGAGTGGAAGTGAAAATATTAGTTTACATTTAGCTGCTTTGCTGATATTATTGCTTTGCTTGAAACGATTTCACAGCATGGCATTAAATTTGTCAATGTCCATGAAGAATTGTAGGTGACACAACCAGGCCATATTACAGGTCAGATCTGTGGAGATGCAGTTCTGCTCACAGTAAGGATGCACTTTCAGCAATATGAGCATCTGTAATTGAGTAATTGCATGATGTGTTTGTTTAATGTTTATGTTTAATGCCATATTGCCAAATTTTTTAAGTTTAATGCCATATTGTGAAACATTGCAGACAAAGCAATAGCATCTCAATAGATCTCCCACCAGAAAAGTTACAAATTGTGCCTTTAAAGCATAAGTTACTTTGACTGTGTAATATTGTAACACTCTTCTTCTCTGTTAGGAGGTGCTGTTCTGCTCCACAGACTGTTTGGGGACTGTGGCATCAAACGAAGACCAGGCTGTAGAGCTAACAATGTACCGACACAACGGAACCAGACCAGAGCTGTCTGAGAATGGGATCAAATCAGTCCAGAGTCCAGAGACTGAGACTGGACCCATCCAGAGTCCAGAGACTGAGACTGGACCCATCCAGAGTCCAGAGACTGGGACTGGACCCATCCAGAGTCCAGAGACTGAGACTGGACCCATCCAGAGTCCAGAGACTGGGACTAGGGCCAGTAAGACTCCAGAGATTTGGACTAGACCAAACAAGAGTCCAGAGACTGAAACCAGACCCAACCAGAATCCAGAGACCGGAACCAGTCCAGAGGAGCCCATGGGAGGCCTAGACCAGCTGGGGCAGACAGAGAGAGGAGAGGCACTCAACCACAAAGAGGTCAGAGAGGATTTACAAAGGGATTAAATGTACAGAGCAGTGGGACAGACAATTTATATATTATATAAATGTAATGTATTTTATATATTTTAAATATTTTATTATCTTCAGGTGCCTTCCAGGTTTGGAGAAAACCACAGATTCTGCAACATCAAGGTAACTGCAACCTCTATGAGACAGACATGTACACATCTTGATATAATACTATAAGCCCATAATTGGTGGTTTTCATCACAAGGAAAACATACTTTGCACAGATTTAAATGTTTATGGAGCCAGTCTATAACAAAAATGGGTATTATTTTATTATAACTACACCTTAATAACTTTAAGCATGACCATAGGATATTGTGTTTCCCACAGGTTTATACTGTTATATAAGAAGACTATGGTGGCACAAGCAATCCATACCTTTTTATTGAATTTAATATTTTGGTGTATAAATGTCACTTATTGCCTCTATTGAACTGATTACAAATGGTAACTTTATGATAACACTACAAGCATAAAGTATAATTTGTTTTACCAGTTTTTTGCTCAGCTCGTTTTTAGACTATGGGGTCATACAATGTTGGTATCATAATGTAACTATGTATTGAATGCTGAATAATCTGAAAACATTTAATTCTATGATTCTTTTGTTTTTTTTTTAGTGTTATGTGGATGGACCATACGGGACCCCCACCAGACAGATCTTTGCTTCCGAACACGCTGTCCTCATCGGGGCCGGGATCGGAATCACCCCCTTCGCCTCCATCCTCCAGAGCATCATGTACAGGTAACACAGACTCTGCCACACAGCCAGGAGGTTTCAGGTTCAAGGCTCACACCAAGCCTCAACCTAAACAAAGTGTGTGCATGTGGCAGAGTGGTTGTCTTGTCTCCTCTCAGTAAAGAGGTTGTGGGTCAGACTCCTGATTTCTCGGGTGTATGTTTTCTACAGATATCGAATGAGGAAGCAAAACTGCCCCAACTGTAACTACTCTTGGTGCGAGAACATTAAAGATGGGGACATGAAACTGCGCAAAGTAAGAAAAAGTTTCACAAATTATAACAATATCCTTCTCATATTATCTCAATGACTTACAAATATGTTAGAATATTTAATACTAAAATAATGAATTCCTGATTATTCCTGATTTAGCCCTGGTTTTGTTCGATTTTAGCCTTTCTGTAGATTTTGACTGTTTGTGATTTAAAAAACAAAAAACAAACAAACAAACAAACATGTTCTTCACATGTCTAGCCAGATACTCCTGACCAAACCCATCTCTAAATATAGATATAGGTGCGTGCTCCTGACAGGTTTAACCCCAGTGGCCCCGTAGGATGGGTCAAATGCAGAGGACAAACCTACCTATAGTTTTAATCAAGTCTAATTTCACCTAACCCTTACATACCTGCTTTGTTATTTATTTAATGTAACTATTGAAGAGCAGTTTTCTCTGACTTTTGCCTCTTAAGGTAGACTTTATCTGGATAAACCGGGACCAGAAGTCGTTTGAGTGGTTTGTCAGTTTACTCACCAAACTGGAACTGGACCAGGCCGACGAAGAGCCAGAGGGTGAGCAACTCTGAAAGTGTTTTAAATAATAATCTAATTTTGTCAACGCATTTCTATTCTACTAACTATTCTATTAGCACTGCACAATATATAGGGATTAGAAAAATTAAAGATTAGAAAAACCTGCATCCTTACTGTGAATGGGCTTGCATCTCCACAAACCTGACTCTTACTTGGCCTGAAGGGGGGCCTCTTGCACACTAAAAGTCTGTATTATCTGTCTATATTATAAATTGATCATTGGTTTTCATGCTTCAGGGCGTTTCCTGGAGATGCACATGTACATGACATCAGCGCTCAGTAAAAACGACATGAAGGCCATCGGACTGCAGATGGCGCTAGACCTCCTCGCCAAAAAAGAGAAGAGAGATTCCATTACAGGACTGAGGACCAGGACGCAGCCGGGACGTCCCGAGTGGGGCAAGGTCAGACTAAGCTCTCTCATTGGTCGAGATAAGCAGGATGGTGCAGTGTTAAAAAGCACTTCTGCCCCATATCCAAAAGGTCCTTAGTTTGAGGCTTGGATTGAGTGGGTCTTTTTTATGGTGGAGATTCCATGGCCCACCCCTTCCATGTCTTTGTTGTGGGAATTTCAGTGGGACTTTCTTATATTAACTTATATAAACTTAAATAATTAAATGGGGCGACAGTAGCTCAGTTGGAGTGTTTGTCCACTGATCTGAAGATTGTTGGTTCGAATCCCGTTCTCGACATAAACATGGAAGAGCGACCGGATCCTCTGACTCAGTGGTTGGTGGTATGATTCCAGCTCCCACAGATGAATACTGTTGTTGTGTCCTTGGGCAAGACACTTACCCCATCTTTCCCTCAGTGTCTGTGTACATTGGTGTATGAATGTGTGGTGAGTGGTTTCTTGATCTAAAGTGCTTTGAATGTCTTGAAGGTGGAAAATCACTATATAAAAATGTGACCATTTACCATTCACCATAAAAGACTGATAAAATGGAAAGTTTTTGACATGTAATTGTAATTAGTTATATTTTTACATAGTTATGAACTGGTTAAATGGTTATAAAGGTACTTTGCAGCTGATGTCATCAACATTCCCCGGCGGGGCGCAGCTAACTAGAAGCACTGCTCTCTATCTGTTCTCTATCTGCTCTCACTGCTCTCTATCTCTATCTGTTACTCAAGTTAGACTTTAATCTGAGCTTTGTTTTAACACTATCTGACCATAACAACTGTCTTAGCAGAAACTACTGTCACATGTGGTATTCTTGAGTTTTCAGATGTTTAAACTTAATTTGCTAATGTGTGCATTGTGTCACCATAGTAACTGCTAGACATACATTTTACTAACCATCATTTCAATTTTAATCAACTCAATTAAGAAGTACAGTTTTAGCCACTAACATTATGTTGTGTTTCCAGGTTTTTCAGAAAGTGTCTGAGGAGAAGAAAGGCAAAGTGCATGTGTTTTACTGCGGCTCTCCAGCTCTGGCTAAAGTCATCAAAGCCGAGTGTGAAAACTTTGGGTTCAACTTCTACAAGGAAAATTTCTGAAAATGCATCGCTGTGTTTGGACTTTGTTTACTCTTGTATTACTGCACCTCATGGTTCTAATCATAGGGACAACAGAAGAAGTGCAAATAACCCTTTACCGGGGAGCAGGATTGACAAAAGTATCAGAAATCAGATACTAATCGATACTACAACTAGTATCGAAACTAGATACTTGTTTGAGCAGGTATCAATACTAAAACAGACACCTTCACTGAACAAAAAGGAACCTTTCCTGAATAGCTTTAGAATGATCTTGAGCTGTATCAGAACAAGTATAAGACACATAAGTATGGACCACTATGGAACCTACTGGACATTGAGGGATTACACAGATATAAGGCCACATGGAAATATAAAAGAAAGTACTAGCATTTAATGTTGAAAATCGAGTTTGAAATTTTAGCATCATGACAACTCTGTCAGGCCGGAAATGGGATTATAAACAAGTTAAATTTTTAAGCTCCACTATGGTCTTAAATTAGATGTTACTGTTTTACCTGGGACGTTCCAAAGTATAGCATTAAACTTGTCTATCGTCATGCAGTAAGCAGGTGATGGTGAGGTATTTTTGAACAGTAACAACACCTGAACATGAAAGAAGATGGCAAATGCTGAAGTTTGAGCAATCAAATTGTTAGAATGAACCTTCAAGTTTTTTGAAGAAAAGCAACATTAAAAGAGTTTAAGCACATCACAGCCAAAACACACATTTGAGCAAACTTGGCCTTGCCCCAGCACAGAGATATTGTATAAACAGCTTTTGAGGTCAAAATAAGTCCGCCGTGTATTGTCTACAACTAATTATAAAGACTTTCATTGTGCAATAATCAGGACGTGCATTAGCTTTACCACTGTTGTTACATGATGGCCTCTGGTCTCTGAAAGTTGTGAAAAGCCCTTAAGAACTCACTGTGGTGCATAATTAGGATGCTCAGAATGCTAAGTAAGGAACAACTGTGTATCACTGCAAAATATTCAAAAAGAACTAGTTCTGTTTTTCATGTTTTTAAGTATACCAAATGAGTTAAAAGGGGTTATAATGCTAAATGGACCGTTAGGTGACGTTTACTCTTCAAAAAGTACCTATTTGTTCATAGATTATTATCTCGTTGGTGAGGGTGTCTACATCTGATGAAAGCATTTAAGTAAAACTACGTACACAGAAGATATAATGTAGGAAGTTAATCACAAATTTCTGTCATTTCAAAGCATCTGTTTTGATTATTATTGATAGAAGACAATTGTCTTTTCAAAGTGCTTTAATCCCTACTTTTACCAGCAGAGGGCATCCAAACCAAGCAACAAATCAATAACGCATTTGAACTTGAAAAAGCAAATGCCACAAAGAACATAATTTAATACAGTATTTAAAGTGACAGTATGTAACTTTCTGGAGAAGGTCACCTGCATGATTCCATGGAAACAGAAAGTAAAAAACATACTTTGGAACATTGTCCATAGAGATAAATGAGTCTGAGTCAGCCATACTGTGCAAAACTATAGACAAAGGATCAACATTTCCATGGAAACAAGCGCACATGGAGAGTCAAGTTTGTGGAGATGCAAGCCTGCTCATAGTATGGACACAGGAAGGACATTTTTCAATATGAAAAACTTAATTTCACACATTTACATATGTTTTTAATATAAAACTGGTTTGTTGTTGTTCAAAACATCCATCTTGAACCAACCCTTTGTCATGGCCTTATTAAAGCAGATACAGTGTAAATATGTAAGTAATGTCCTTGTAACATTTCTATACAGATCAATATTTGTTTTATTCACAAAGATGATATTGAACTGACGGCGAAGTGTTTCTTTGGTGTACAGTGTATTACACGTAACTTTATGTACTTGTTTCTGTATATATTTCAGTGTTTGTATTGAGCTGTGTTGTGTCTTGAAAAATAAAATACAGCTATTATTTTATAACTGGTACTGGGTAATTTGAGCTTTCTGAACTTGCCTACAGCTACAACAGTGCTTCCCAACCAGAATGAGTGAGTTAAAGAGGAAAAACTGAATAGTAATTGGATACAAAAATGACTTTGTAGTAAATGTATTATCATTAAGAGGGTTTAATATGAAGATTTTGGGCATCCTTAAAACTATATAGTACAATAGAAATGACTGACAATAACGGATTTATACATGTGACAATTTGAGGAACTGAGCTTTCACCATCAATGCCCTAACCCTCTGGAACTCTCTCCCTCTTCTCATCAGAAACTCACAAAACACTTTCAAAAAACAGCTCAAAACTCATCTATTCCTCATAGCCCACAAAGGGCTATTTCCTCACTACTTGTTTTGTCTGTCCTGTCCTTGTTTTGTGTTACACTATTGTGAAGCATCCTTGAGTTACCCTGAAAAGTTCTATATAAAACCAATGTATTATTACTATTAAACTTACAAAAACATAATAATAATGATGATGATAATAATAATAATAATAATAATAATAATAATAATAATAATAATAATAATAATAATTATTATTATTATTATTATTATTATTATTATTATTATTAGTAGTAGTAGTAGTAGTAGTAGTAGTAGTAGTAGTAGTAGTAGCAGTATTAGTATTAGTTTATTAATTAAATATATTTTTATGTAATTTAATACTTTAATACTCCCAATACATAAATCCCAATACATAAATCAAGCTTATTTTGTCTGTCTTCTGTTATTAATATTGTATCTATTTCTGATTATTAGAAAGTTTGATTATTATTGATTTAAGTGATGGGGACGGAACTGGCCTTTGTATTATGTGCGACACTTCTATCCAAAAATCCATCCAAAACTGCACAGTTATTTCTCCTGCCAGACTTAAAAATCAATACAAGATCAGATCCGTTTTCACTCTGCTTAACATATTTCACTACCATTCCTGTCATATTAAACCAAATGAAACATTTTCACGGGTTATGTTAACATGTTCTAGTTAAATAATTTGTTAAATATGTAGTTATTTTGTTTCCTTGAATGAATACGTTCGGTTTTAATAGTTCGACTTTTTGCCATCGGCGCTCTGCTGATAAGCCTGAGCCGAGCTAGCGGTGGCGTTAGCGGCTAGTTTCACAGCAGCTGAACCTCTTGAACCAATGCCTTAGAAAAGAGTGAATAATCTGCCTCCCTTGGATTATATGAATGTTGTCCATTGGTATATGTGGACGCTATTCTTTTACTGTCACGGATAATCACCGATGTTAGCGTTGGATAGAGCTTTAAATTCGCGGTGGCCACATTTTCCGTGTTTGGCCGTGCTAGTTAGCCTGTTAGCATAGTTAGCTGATAATGGCAGCTCAGTGGGGGAGCGATTCCAAAAAACAAGGTAGGCCTTTCATTTTGGTTCGGATCTTACATTTTACCCCGTTAGGGTGCATCCAAACATTATCTTTACATCAGATATGATTTATAGCGCTTGTGTTGTTAAAACAGTCCAAATATCACATTTCGTAGTGGCGAAATTTGACTGGCAGCGGGCTATATCCGGAATGGGCTAAATTAGCTTGTAGGTTGGGTTAGCTTCCTCAGATTGAAAATGGAAGCTGTCTGTGCCAAATTTAACATCTCGGTGAAGTGTGAAGGGTGTGAAAGCAACTGACGTTTTTCTCATGTCTGTTTTGGTGTTAAATTTCTTTTCCAAACCATAAAATCTACCACTAACCAGGGACACTGATGCCAAATTGAATGATGAATGTTCAGTCTTGTCTCATTGAGATATCACCGTCATTTTGCCAACTTCTGATGTTTATTTTGGCGTTGTTCGAGTTTTATATGCATTTATCTAATTTTCTGTAGCGTTAGATTAGCTGGATATGCTCGAACCATCCTGAAACTGATTGTAGCTTATTTCAAGTTGTGTCCTTTTGTCAGTGATAAATGGCAATGTTATATGGAGTACACTCCTAATTTTGAATGTTATGCAACTACTATGTTCTAATGATGTATTTTGAACTTGACTAATTGTAGAAGTGTCTCTTGGGTATTGTCTTTGCTTCTCTTATGTCTGCAATACCTTATCATGGTTTGGCCCCTATTATTATCAGTAGTTACATGGTGTGTTTTAAATATTATTATTTGGCTAATCCCAAGATGTTTTAACGAATGCTTTTCTTGTGTTTAAAGTACAGGGCGGTAGTACTAGTAGATCAAAAGTGAAGATCAGCTGCTCATTGAAACGAGATACTCATTTAAGTATTGAAACTGAAAAAACAACACATGGTTTAAATTGGAACTTTTTTTATCCATTTCATCTTGAGTTTTATCAGAACTAGTGTAAGACTACATGGCATAAACAAATACTATTATTTAGTGTTTCAAATAACAGATTGTGCAGTTAAAATTTGTTTATCAGAGCCTGTTTCCAGTATCCAGTCTGCTCTTTAGTATCTAAATTGAATTCAAATTTTAGTATTGTGACAGCGCTACTTGTGGTTGGAATATAGTTTTTTTCATTTGGGGTTTTAGCCTAACCTCAATTATAAATATTATTCTCAATTATTCTTAAGCATGTAAAGGAGGGATAGCTTTTAGATGAAGGCTGAAATATGAACTGTTAAACTAACACAATAATCCCATGCATTTCAAAACACGTTTGTGGAGGTCTAAACTACAAGGCCAGCAGGTTTTATACAAAATAATTAAGACCTAATGGAGAATATTTAGTAGAGCTGCAAGATTAATCGCTATTGAAATCTTAATTTAAATAAACACAGTAACCAAACTGCAAAGAATGCAGTTTTTGAAGTACCATAATTTCCTCTACAAACATTATTTTCAGTTTTTTTATGCAGAATAAGACATCTAATCCTGTAGTTTAGAGCTGTACTAACATGTTCTGAAAAGTGATTTGTGTATTAGTTTGTCAGCTCATTTTTGAACCTTTTTGTCAGTTCTCTAGATGATTTTAAAATGTGAACTTTGAGTAGAAGCCTATTAATAATACAAAAATCGAAAACTCATTGCAATTAAATATTTTTCCCCAAATTGTTCAGCCTGAATAGAAAAATGTACAATTGCAGTTTTCGAGTTGTATTATTTTTAAACATGTAAAGAAGTGATAGCTTTTAGTTGGAGGCTGAAATATGAACTGTTAAACACGTTTGTGGAACGTTTAAACTACAGGCTCAGTAGTTGAAGACCTCCTGAAGACTGGAGAGTATTTAGTTTTTAAACACTACAACAAGGACACTATACATTTTCTAAATAAAAAAAAAAAAATGTCAATAAGGCTATAAATGTAGAAACTTTTTATATACAGCCATTATCTGTAATGTCTTCTGTAAATGCTTGATGTTTAGTTGATTAATCGGTTGATGGTGTCTTGTATAGTTGACTAATAATTTTATTCAGATTATAAGGATTTATTTGGGACAACAGCAGCAAGGTGAAGTGAGTGAGTTAGCTGAAGACTTTGTATTTTTTGGTATTTATATGTAGAGCCTTAAATCTCAAGCACAGGCTGATGTTTAGTTTTGGCCAACCTGCTGCCTAAAGAGTACACATAAAGCTCCATTTGACCACTTAAATATAAAGAAAAGCTACAAAGAAAAAACAGTACTACACAGCCCTTTATAAATTTGTGGTTTTAAAAACGTGTTGTGGGTGAGTTTGTAATAAATTTAAAATTTATTACAAAGTTGGCCCAACATGTCGGCCCAAAGAAATCGACAGAATTTATCAGTCATTGAGAATAGGCATTGGACATGGAAAAAAAAGACATTGATCTGTATTTATACATAAAAAGGCAGATTAAACTCATGTTTCACTCTTTATTAGGCATGGGCTGATATAGGCTATTATTATTTTAATTAATTAATTTATTAATTTATGAGCCTATACCAATATTTAACCTGCTGCTGTGGCCCAAAAAAAATTGCAGATACCAACAGTTTTTAAAATGTTTTAATCTCCATAGTGAGTATGTATGTTAATTTGAAGATCCCAAATAATAACATTTATTTACTTGGGATATAAAATTATTAGGATGTTTGAGGCATATAAAACTCTTCTGTTTCCATTTTCACCGTCAGTGTGTTCACACATCGAGAATGGGACAGTTCAAAAATACTGCATCGCATATGGGCTGATACTGATTTAAAAGAATCTGTCGATATTGGCTGAAACCAGAACTGATAGGTGACCTCTCCCTATTCTTTATGCAAATACATAGTTTCCTAATACTTTTTTTTGATAATTTTTTGTTTTTGCATGAACTCCACATGCAGGTGTATCCTTGTCATTGCAGTTTGTTTCAGATACATAAAGATATGGAATAGCTTTGAGAGTTTTTGCCATGTGCTCTTCTTAGTTGTGTAATCGATCAGCAGGACGTGTCTTTAGACTACTATGGCCCTCGTCTTACTTAAGCCTCTTTATAAAAGCTTGTGTTTGTGCTTGGATTCCTCCCTGTTTACATGTGGACAGAGCTGCGGTTTCCGCTTTGGTTGTGACATTCTTGATTTCTTGGTTCCTTTTGGGCGTGATCCTCAAATTAGCCTTGGCTAATCTCTCACTCGGGCCATTTGAGGACAGCGATTACCATCTGATCCACTATAATCATGCATTGTTTACGCACGAGCCAATTCAATTCAGTTCAAGTTTGTTTATATAGCACATTTAAAGGCACTTCAGCTGACCAAAGTGCTTCACATAAAAGTCAACAAAAAACAAATAAACAGATAATATACAGATGATATCGGATATTGCACAGACACTGACTCCAGGCCCAGAAACAGTTTTATTTTATAGCACTGTCATAAGGCCTGGGTGTGATAGGACAAAACATAATCACATTTCTCCCTCATTTTCTTCATTGTAGTTTTACATTTTATTTAGTTTTATTCAAAATTTTATTTTGTCTTATTAAAGCCACAGTAAGTAACCTTTTAGCCAAAAAACTAAAACAAATAATGTGTTTTTATTGCACTGAAAAACTTTAAAAAAAACATTCATCTTTGCTGTGAGCGGGCTTGCATCTCCACAGGTCTGACTCTTATTTGGAGAAGGCCTGCTTCCTTCTAATTTTTGTTCTTTTGGCAATAATCACCTCCTGGAGCAGGGAAAATGGTCTTACGTTGAACATCTCAAAGACCAAGGAGATGATCATTGACTTTGGTAGGAAGCCCGCCCACCAACCAGTGATCATTGACGAAGAAAGGATCGAGGTGGTTGACACCTATAAGTACTTGGGTGTGCACCTTGACCACAAACTGGACTGGTCAGAGCAGGCTCGGGCTCTGTATAGGAAAGGACAGAGTAGGCTGTTTTTCCTAAGAAAGCTTAGGTCCTTTGATGTGTGTGCTGACATGTTGTTCCTCTTCTATCAGTCTGTTGTGGCAAGTGCTGTCTTCTATGGTGTTGTCTGTTGGGGTGGCAGTATAACCACAAGGGATTGCAATCGTTTGGACAGACTGATAAAGAAGTGTGCATCTGTAATCGGGAGGAGGGTGGACTCTGTGGGAGCTGTGGTTGAGAAGAGGATGAGGGCTTTAATGCAGGGCATCCTGGACAATTCCAGACATCCCTTGCATGACACTATGTCTGCACGGAGAAGCACACGGAGTAACAGGTTCCTCTCACTGAGCTGCAGAACAGTGCGCTTTTCGAGGTCGTTTGTCCCTTCAGCTATCAGGCTGTTTAACAGATCTGCCTGATAGGAACTGTAATTTCTATATGACGAGTACTATATACTATTGATAGTAATATTTTATTGTTTCTACTGTTATTATTGTGTATGTTTGTGCAAGTGTGTGTTTGCTGCTGGACACCTGAATTTCTCCCTTGGAGATTAATAAAGTTTTTATCTATCTATCTATCTATCTATCTATCTATCTATCTATCTATCTATCTATCTATCTATCTATCTATCTATCTATCTATCTATCTATCTAATCTTCCACAGTATGTCATAAAACATGTCTATCTCCACGGACAATTTTATAGTTTTGGTTCTTTCTATTTCTATGGAATCATGCAGGTGAAGAAAGTTACATACTGTAGCTTTAAAAACAAATAAAAATGGCCTTTGATATTTTACAAACAAAAACAATACAGACTTCAGAATCATTGCCATTTCACACAAAAAAGGGTGAAATTCCATCAGTATTAGTGAAAGTAAAAAAGTGCTTCTGTAAAATGGTGCAGCATGAAACTTTGAAAAATAATCCTCAAAAACAAAATGCTGAATAAATTAATATTAGTCTTTAGGCCACGATGGTTACTACAGCGACTTATCATTCAACATGTGACAATTTTGCCAGTTTTTTTAAAGAATATTGTAGACTACTTTTGTGGATGATTCTGGTTTATGGTTTGGTTTCAGTATTATCATTTCTCTATATTCTTTTATATTTACAGCAATATGTCGCTCTTCAAAATGTGTTATCATGACAGGACGATTAGTCTTATGTTATCAACATGAGAGCTGCAACTATTTCTCATTAAAAATCACATTCATCTTATTGTCTCATTTTGCATTAAAAACGCTGCTGTTTTTGTCATAAAACATGTTTTCGAGCTGATGACGTGTGTTTAAACTGGGCTTGTGCAATTAATCACATGTTATAATGGCCAGTGATCAGCTCGGGTCTTTTAAATGGAAACGTCCAAAGCCACAGAAAAAACATTTGTTTGGAGTGTGACTTAACTTCTGTCACAGCAGTACATTGCTCAACTCTTGTTTGTTTTTCTTGTTTAGTTCCTGGTTTAGTCCCCAGTTTTACTGTTCGGGTCCTGGTTGGGTCCTGTCTTGGTCTTGGTTCGATCCTGGATTAGTCCCCTGGTTTAGCCTGGTTTTGTTTTCTTGTCGATGTTGGAGGTCGCAGTGACCCAGAGGCAGCTCCTGTTTTAGACTCTCTTATCTGCAGAAAGACCCAGGGACTTTAGGGACAGAAGCAGAAGGGGTTCAGTCACAAGACTAATTTTAAACGTATTTTCCTCATGGTGGTATTGTACAAAGGCACATTTTGTTAAATTATAAATAATTCATATTGATTGAATTTGTAGGGCTGCATCAATAATTTTAGTAAAAGCAATTTTTATTTCTTTTGAATAATAATAAGAAAAATAAATAAATTCAAAACCCAACCAAATCCATGATTTGCTTGTCCTGTCAGTTTTTTGTGTTAAATGGTACAAATCTACAAAAGTCTATATTGTGAATGCTCATTAATCAATACTAAAAGTCTTTTAGTTTTGAAGAGACCAAATAAAATAAAATCAAAAATCCATCAATATGAGAAATCGCCATTAGGTTTCCATGTCACCAGCTCTATTACTATGGCAACTATCCCAATTTTTCATAATTCTGAAACCTATGGATGTATATATTTATCTATTTGTCTATCTCACTGATATCTCCACTGATGTTCCTCTCCCTTTTCACCTCAGCCTAGAGGCGGTGGAGGGGAGGGCGCGGCTGGAGCAGGACTGACCCACTCAAGATGGCGTCGCGTCAGAGGAACTCTGTGCGGATCCTGTCAAACAGAGAGCGAGGCTCCCAGACGCGAGGCTCCCAGAGGCTGCTGCAGCTGCTCGTGGAGGAGAAGGTCCGATGGATGAAATGGCAGAGTCAGGTTTGTATCAGAGCTCAGGGAAGATAATGTAATAAAATTATGCATTTATTATTGCCCAGGTGATAAAAAGAGGTCAAACTTTGGGCTCAAAATGAACTGTTTACATGGTAGTACGTGTCCTCTACTGTAGAAGGTTCTCCGCCCATTAATTGGTATATTGTATGAACGTGTAGCGAAAACAATGGGGATTTGACGATTCTCAAAATACTACTGACTCTGATTCTGGTGTTGATACATCTGTTTTAAACTATAATATGAACTAAAAATCAGATTTCCCCCCATATAATTAATTTTCACATTTTCTGCCTGTGACAGAAAGTGGAGCTGCCGGACAGCCCTCGCTCCACCTTCCTGCTGGCCTTCAGCCCCGACAGGTAACGCTCTGACAGAAACACACACATTCTGGGTTTCCATACTTTTTGGGGACATCACACTAGCGGATCTTAACTTTATATTTGGGCCAGTAGTGACTGTAGTAGTTTAAAGTTCCTGTAGCCGATGTATTTGTCTTGCCCCATGTTACGTGCCAGTTGGTCCAGGGGTGGTGGCACGCAACGAGTTGATGTTAAAAAAGTGTGGAACAAGAGTGAGAGCGTGGAGACAGGTCAAACGGTCTTAAAGTAAATGTATTATTACAAACGTGCTCAAAAGGGTGTACAAAGTAAATTTAGATAATACAAAAATAAAATACAAATAGTTCACAGAAAAATGCTGCAGCGGAGGACCCACTGGTCGCTGGTGGGGTGCGCAGCTCCGGGCTATTATATCCTGCGCTGATTTCTGAGTCGCTCCAGGTGTGCTCAGCTGGGGGGTGGATCTGGGAAAATGAGAGGCAAGGCCAAAAAACTGACTAGTCCGTAACACCCCACTACAGATGTGTTGTATTGTAAAGGCAGCTCTCGAGGTAAAAATAAATGTGCTGTGTGCTGTCTGTATTTATCCAACAATAAAACACTTTATAATTAATCATGAAGTGCAAGTTAGCATGCTAGTTGTTGTTGGCTTTATTGCCCCGGCAAAACTCTCCTTTGGACTTGTGAAACGCTCTTATAAGCACATTGCGGTGACTAACTAGGATGCTTGGAATAGGTAAGGTATAACCACTGCAAATGTGTTCACCAAAATTGTTGGTTGGTTTGCTTCGGTTTGAATCTAGTAAAATAAGAATTAATGTTAGGCAAACATGTGTGTCTGCTTTAGGAATGAGACCTTGAAATAATCTCGATGATGAATTTAAGTTAATTCAAACTGTCAATCTGTTCAAATTCAAAACAACTTTAAAACTTAGTTAATTTACAACATTAGACATAGATGTCTTGGCTCATAAACCTACAACAATGTATAAAATAAATCTTTTTGTGGTTGCCATCAATACACATAGAAAATGTATTATTTTGTTTTGCTTAAAACATTTTTTTTTAAAGTAACTACCAAAATAAAGTTTATTCATTCAACTTCATTTATTCATTCAACTGTCATCTGTGTGATCCGTAGGACCCTCATGGCCTCAACTCATGTGAACCACAACATTTACATCACTGAGGTGAAGACAGGGAAGTGTCTGCATTCTCTGGTGGGACATCGCAGGACGCCCTGGTGCGTGACTTTTCACCCAACCATCCCCGGGCTTGTGGCCTCGGGCTGCCTGGACGGGGAGGTGCGCATCTGGGACCTGCATGTAAGTCCTCTTTTAATACCACTAAAAACTACTTTCTAATACCAAGAATTTTAAAGTGTTTATGACAGGTTTGTATCATTCTCAAATTTTTGCTTATTTAAGCGGAATAATAACTCTTGTAAATGTAAATCATACTTACACCAATCAAGAAGTTTGTGAAGAAAAATTGAAAGAGTAGAAAAGTAGAGGGTTCTAAAACAAGGGAGAATTCTATGCAAAAGTTTGGCACAATTTACACAAACACATTTTTCTGATACTTTTAACATTATTTCAACAACATAAATGTGTTTGTTTTAAAAATTTTGTCAAGTAATAATTAAATAAATAAACAGTATACATTGGAGGAGTTTTTGCACAGTTAACGAAAGGGTTGGTAGGTAAAAGTTATGGAATTTTTAAACCTAAAAATGGCCAAATTGGGAAAAAGGTTTTTAGCAAAAATATAATGATCTAAACTGTGTTTTAGTAAAATGAGTGGTCTGACATTTCATGGACACTAAATTAAATGTGATCTAACCCTCCACTCTTTCAGGGCGGCAGTGAGAGCTGGTTCACGGAGAGTAACGTCGCCATCGCGTCTTTAGCCTTTCACCCCACGGCGCAGCTGCTGCTCATTGCCACCAACAACGAGCTGCATTTCTGGGACTGGAGCCGGCCCGAGCCCTTTGCCGCAGTGAAGACAGGCAGTGAGACGGAGCGCGTGCGGTACTACCACAACCACAACAATACTGCATAGAGAGACATCTACTGGACTTTAAAGGCACTGATGTAATATAACCTTGTGTGTGCGTGTTTCAGGTTGGTACGGTTCGATCCTCTGGGACACAACCTGCTCACAGCGATCGTGAATCCATCCAATCAGCCGGTGAGTGTTTGTGCAGTTTTAAGTCAGTTTAACTTGATCTGACCCGTGGTATAACCCTGTGTCTGTGCTCAGAGCGAGGATGACTCGGAGGTTCCCATGGACAGTGTGGAGATGCCTCACTTTCGTCAGCGTTCTTTTCTGCCATCGCAGCCTGTGCGTCGCACACCCATCCTCCATAACTTCCTGCATATCCTGTCGTCACGGTCTCCGGCTCAGGGCTCGGAGCAGCAGCGCCCCCTGGGGGAGGGGCCCTCTGGTGACTCTGCTCTGCCCCAGTTCTCCTCAGAGCGTGGGCCGTTTCCTGGCTGCACACAGCACCTGGGCCTGGTGTGTCTGTGCAGCCGCTGTGCTACAGGTCGCCCCTCTTTGGCCCCAGAGCCCTCGGGGACCCACCCTGAGCCCCCCTCCTCTTTCTCCTCTGCCCGCACCGAGCCGCGCCCTCTGCCCGAGCGGCCCTCTGCCTTTACCAGTGTTTACTACAGCGGCGCAGGTCTGTCCAGCCTGCCTCCCACGCTGCCCCCAACCCCAGGACTGGAGCCCTCCAGAGGCCCTCCAGAGTGGCCTCGTGGACCCCTGCTGCCCCCCCCGCACCTCCACCTCCTCCTCCGTCAGCCTGCTCTCCGCCCTGCGACAGGACGGACGCTCATACTACACCTCTGCCAATGAGGGCCGTGAGAGGGACACAGGCACCAGCAGCGGGCACCACCCATTCTGGGAGGGCGCACGGAGCTCCGCCTCCTTCAGGAATGTGCTTCAGTGTAACTTGAGCCGCTATTTCATGGAGTTCGACCGCATGTCTGAGCTGGACCCTCCGAACCAGGAGCTGCTGAACAATAACCTGGAACCGGAGCGTCCTGGGCCCTCTGCCCCAACCATCATCCACTACCAACCCCCTGCGCCTCCTCCACCCCCCCCCTCTGAGGGCACCTCTGCTCCTGGGGCCAGGGGGCATCTGAACCGCTGTAGAGCCTGCCACAACCTGCTTACCTTCAACCACGACTCGCAGCGCTGGGAGAGGACCGCACCCACTGCCTCCACCTCGGCCACGCCCCTCGACGCTCCCTCGTCGTCATGGAGACCAGAGGAGGGTTCAGAGCGGCGCCCGGAGCCAGAGCAACCCCCTGCCCCCCCTCCCCAGGAGCAGACTGTGGGCCTTGTCTATAACCAGGACACTGCACAGTGGGAGAGGGTCTATCGCCAAACCTCCAGAGAGCAAGAGGCCTTAAGCCAAGAGGTGCCTGTGGACCCGCCCGATGAGGACTCGCTCAGACGGTACGGTCTGAACCTGGGTTTTGTCAGGTCTTTGCTCTGGACCAGGTCTTTGGTCTCTGGTCTTAGATTTGGTCTTAGATCAGGTCTTAAACGCTCTATCTCTCAGTCTGACCCAGGTCTGTGTCTTCTCAGGCGGCTGCTCGAGTCCTCGCTCTTGTCTTTGTCCCGATACGACATGACGGGCTCCAGGGACCACCCCATCTACCCCGACCCTGCCAGGTATCACCAGACTCCACACAGTAAAGTACAGGTAAAACTATCCTTTGACCTTTGACCTCTGCCCCCCAGACTGTCCCCGGCCGCATACTACGCTCAAAGGATGATCCAGTATTTGTCTCGGCGCGACAGCATTCGGCAGCGCTCACTCCGGTACCAGCAGAACCGGCTCCGGGCCATGTCCTCCTCAGCAGACAATCCCCAGAATAACTCCTCCGGATCTATGGACAACAGTGATGTGGACTTTGAAGAGCTTGAGTGAGTCCTGCACAAGGTTTAGAATAAATATAGGCTTTCCTGATAGGAAAAACGAAGGGTGCGTTCACACTGGTCCTGGCTTGGTTCTGGTTTGAGTACTGATGTAGATTTGGCCTAGTCCCGGCCTAGTCCCGGCCTAGTCCCGGCCTAGTCCCGGCCTAGTCCCGGCCTAGTCCCGGCCTAGTCCCGGGATTTTTTTTTTCTTTGTATTTAAAGCCCAAAATGTAAAAGGAAAAAAAAATGGGAAGAACAAGCTGACTGAAAGATGTGTTACTTCCATGTAGATTATTTCAATTGTTGATTTTGCACACTTCTGATGAGGTATTATTATTTTATTGTACTTTTAGTCATGCTTACATTGTTTCCTTTTTTTAAATTTCTTTTGAGCCTAAAGTCTTTTTTCCTTCAGTGACAATGGAGACCGAGCGAGACACAGGACGCCTCGAAACGCCCGAATGTCTGCACCTTCGCTCGGACGATTTGTCCCACGGTGAGACTCCTGTTCTTTTTCATCTGTACTGTCCATCAGAGGACGGTGCTGGGATTCATAGAATCTGTGTGATGGACCCCATTCCATAAGCTTTACAGCTTCTTGGGGTTCCATGTGTTTCACAGGGTCATTTATATATTTCACATGTAAACAGAAATATGTGAACAATATACATTTCTGTGTGTTGCATGTAAACGCTGAGTGTGTAGATGTGTATGTTGCTACATTTGTGTGCATGTATGTGCCCTACATACGTTGACCATTGTGAAAATAAAGTTGAATTGAATTTGTTACAGTCGTAACTTTCATTTTACATCTTATCCATCTTGGCCCCATTGTAATCTACACTTTATTGGTTAAACTATTATCTTGTGTTTTTCCTAGGCGTTTCCTCCTCCCCGAGTACTTACCCTACGCTGGAATCTTCCACGAGAGAGGGCAGCCTGGTCTGGCCACTCATTCCTCCGTCAACAGGGTCCTGGCTGGTGCGAACGATTCAGATAATGCAACATCCCTAACCCTACAAAAGATTGATCACTGCATATTAACCTCTTCAGCTCAGCGTTACTCATGCTGACAAAGCATATACTTTTATTCATAGTTGTCATTTTTTTATTTGTCTATTTAAAAACAAACTTACTAACAGTTATGTGAACCAATAAAAACTAAACAAAAATGAAAGAAGGGACAAGTGGAAAGCAGATCCAAGCACCCAATCCAATCAATTTTACAGTATTCCTTTTCAGTGAACCAATCAACCAGTATCTGATTTATAAGAGGATATTCAAGATCTCTTCCACATCTGAGTGATGTCCATCACAGGTGGTAGTGATTGGATCGTAATAGAATTTGCAGATACACAGCACATCACATCCCCAGATCTCCAGGCCCTGGTTTTCCAGAGTGTTTTTTACATTACTGTTGACTAACTGAATCTTTTATGCAGGAGCTTCTATTGGAGACGGGCAGTCGGCTGTGGCCAGTAACATCGCCAACACCACCTACAGGCTGCAGTGGTGGGACTTCACCAAGTTTGACCTCCCAGAAATCAGCAACGGTACAAAAGAATGGGCACTAACCAGATTTCAACCAGTGACCAAAACTCAGGAGAATCTAGGCAGTTATTGAAATTAAGATGGCATTTCTATTGGCGCAAAGTTATTTAGTGCCAGGGCTAACTAGACTTAAAGTGTCTGTTGTTTCCTCATTGCAAACATACCTGCAGTTGTGTTTTGTTTCGTTCACACATGTTTAATACACAAACGCTGCACAGTTCTTTTTTCAGACTTAAAACACTCTGTTCCACCTTGTGATGTCATATGGTAATACAGGAAGCCCCCCACTGTGTTTTTAAATTCCACACACCTTCACCAGACTCATTTGGATGGTTTAACCCTGGAATTGCCAATCTCTACTGAACAAAATATAGTTGTTCACTTGAAAACTACTACTTCATGACATCACAAGGTGGAACAGAGCATTTTGAGCTTTGGAGGTGTAGACAGACTAGTAATAAAGGATTACTCAAACTAAACAAAACACAACTTCAGGTGTTTGTGAGGAGGTAACAACATTATAACATGGCTTAAAGCTCACAAGATTCAGTTTTGCAATGTCGAAACTGAATGCTGGACCTTTAACTATGTAACATTTCTGAAAGGTCCACTTCTTGTTTCCATGGAGATGTTATTGATTTGCCTAGAATGTTCCATAGAGTGGCATTAAACGTATCCATGCCCGTGAAGACCAGCAGGCTCAACTCCACCAGACCAAGTTACATGAGTCATGTCTGTGGAGAGGCGACCCCACTCACAGTAACGATGCACATTCTTCAAGGCAATAAAAACACCTTCACTTTTAAACATAGTAATTCAATGAAAATAGTGGCAATAAAATGTTTCTGCATCTCGTTTGCATATTCAAATTGTGTAGCTCAAATTGGGTTAATATTATTAATTTTATTTAATATCACTTTGTCTATTTTTATCTGTTGTCTATTTTAAAACAAGACAAATATTTTCCTATTAACATGTCTGTGTATTTTGTCCCTCCTCAGCCTCCGTAAACGTTTTGGTGCCAAACTGTAAGATCTATAACGATGCGAGCTGTGACATCTCGGCAGACGGTCAGCTCCTCGCTGTGTTTATTCCGAGCAGCCAGCGCGGTTTTCCGGATGAGGGAATCCTGGCCATCTACTCTCTCGCACCACACAACCTCGGAGAGATGCTCTACACCAAGAGATTCGGTACAATGTCAAACTACATTACCCATGATGCACCAGGTATTATTGTAGTTCAGTAAGGCCTGTGGCCTGCGGGTTCTGTTCAATGTTATTGCAGTGTGAGGAACGGAGCCTTGTGTTGTTCGCTGGTCATCCTGCCTAATTTTGTGTGTATGAGTACTGTGTGCGTTTATATGATATAACCACGCACACACACGTACCAAAGCACATGCAACTACCTGTGTAATAATCATTCGCTCGATGTACACTTCAGGGATATTTATTTAGGATGAGGGAGGAGGTGACAAGTGGAGTTTGCCTGTTCCTTCTGACCGAGGACAACTCAGTTGAAGATGGATCAGTAATCAGTGCATGTCCGATGCATGAAGTAGCACTTTCTGGTAGTTTAAATTGAGTCAAACTCATTTAACAAAATAAAGGTGTTAATTATTTTCAGTAGTCTAATAACTATTGTGGAATTTAGACAAGTTTTAGATGTTATGGTTGCTAGGTAACAGAAATGACATTACACCTACATTTCATGTATTTGCAGCCCATGTCGAACCTGAAAGTAAAATTTTAAACTTAACCAAAATTGTTGAAATACTGCATCCTTTACTCTTTTGAAATAATCCATGTTCTTCTTTCTCCCAGGCCCTAATGCGATCTCCGTCAGCCTGTCTCCTATGGGCTGTTACGTGATGGTGGGTCTGGCCTCCCGCAGGATCCTGCTGCCTCCCACCACCGACCACATGGTGGCGCAAGTGTTCCGCCTGCAGCAGCCGCACGGAGGAGAGACTTCCATCAGGGTCAGACACAGAGACTTTACTGTGCTTGTGGGGTGGATGGGTGTTTATAATTGGAGTTGTGTGATATAATATAAAAGATCAGTTTAATTCCTCACATTGATTAATCATAATTTTTATTCATTTTATCTAATCAAAATCAAATATAAATTGCTTGCAATATTAATTTCTTGAACATAAACAAAATGTTTAACCAGTATCATTTAACACAAAGTCTTCTGTCTGCTCCACACCACCACCACATGCTTTTACTGACAGAGGATTGACTGTAGACCACACCATTATAAAAGACTGAATCACAAGTTTAATTAAAATGCTATGATATGAATCGGTTTGTTGTCTTGTTTTTCAGATGGTGTTTAATGTGGTTTACCCCATGGCTCCAGACCAGAGGCGTCACGTCAGTATAAACTCTGCTCGATGGCTGCCTGACCCTGGGATGGGCCTGGCCTATGGGACCAACAAAGGAGACCTGGTCATCTGTCGCCCTGTGTGAGTGCAGACAGGCGCGCAGACACGCGCGCAGACACGCGCGCAGACACGCGCGCAGACACGCGCGCAGACACGCGCGCAGACACGCGCGCAGACACGCGCGCAGACACGCGCGCAGACACGCGCGCAGACACGCGCGCAGACACGCGCGCAGACACGCGCGCAGACACGCGCGCAGACACGCGCGCAGACACGCGCGCAGACACGCGCGCAGACACGCGCGCAGACACGCGCGCAGACACACGACACTGAAGCTTACTCAGTCAAGACATCAGGGTTGTTCTAGTTAATAGACATGCCTGCGCTCACTCGTGCCTGTCTTCTCCACACCTACGCTGCCACATTCCTCTGTTCTTCATGGTTTTTAAACTTCAAGGTTAAGTGATAGGACAGTAAAACAGGACAATATTGAGTGTTTTACGTATCTGTACCGCTGTCTGCAGAGCGCACCCCCACGTGCACCCCCACGTGCACATGTGTTCTCTCCTCACTGGCTGGGGAGGTGGGCGTGAGGTGCTCCGGGGCATGTCAAATTTTAGTTCAGTCTTGGCCCAATCCATTCAAGAATACAGTGATAAAAGCTGAAGTTCAGCGGTTTATTACGTTTATGTTGATATCTCATGTAAAAGTAAAGCCAAGTGCTCAAAATGACACTTTGCCTTCCCTTTTATCCGTCACAGCTTAAAATAATTTGTCCATGGCAGAATGTAATCTCTGCTTCCTTGTCACTTTTGATAGCATTAATTAAACTCCACTCTAATTCCTCTTCGTCACCTCCTCCTCTGAATGCTGTATTGTATTTTTCATTTCATCTGTTTGAGCGGCTCCATGTTGACAGTGATTTGATTACCCTAATGTCCATCACAACAGGAAGAGCCCTAATATCAACGGTCGTTTGTGGCGTTAACCGGATCGGCCCTCCTCTGCTTTCGAAGCTTCCTGTGTCCAACTCGATTACGTCTTAACACTGTGATTATGGATGTTTATGGATATTGTTCCTTCTTAAGAATCTGTACTTATAAGAAATTATATGCTGATGCCGGTTCTGTCATATTTATTTTATTTGTTGAGCCCAAATCTTGGCAAGTTTCACATAGCACGCTCCATAGATATGATCCTCCAGCTAAGGTAGCTCTGGCCAAGACTATTCTGGAAATGGGTTTGAGTGCTGTACGCCAACAGCTCAATGGTCCTGACAGGTTGCCCCAGTGGTTTTAAAGGATGGGGTAAATGAATTGAGGGATGTGTCAAATGCAGAGAATGAATTTTACTCGCAAGGGAACAAGGGAACAATAACCTTACCTATTATTTTCATTTGTGGTTCTACTAAGAAGTCGTAAATATTAAAATATGTTAATATTAATGCTTGAAATGCAGTAGTCGGCATGTAATTAATGTATTACTCAGCAGTCAAACAGATTTCAACCAAAACACAAAATATGTTCAGCTCCTCATGCATGGTTTTAACTTGAGGAATTTAACTGACTTAACTTGGAACTGTACAATCTAAATGTCCCAAAGTGCAAAGCGTACCAAGCCTTAGACACTCAGTCAATACACTCATACACTGTCTATGTATTATAAGATGCATAAATGGGTTCACTTTGTTTTTTTAAGGTTTTATTTTTTTTAAATTTGTGTCTTGTCTTTGTAGGTTTTATCGCAGTGACGGAGAGAGTCCAGCTGAGTCCAGTTCTGAGCCTCTGTTCAGTGTCAACAACAGTGGGACCAGTCGCACCAGAGGCACCGATCGCCCCGGGTGAGTGTGGATCAAATCTCTTTTACTCTCTCTCTGGTTCACCTCTTACCGTCTTTCTTTCCTCTTTCTTTCTTCTGGGTGAGTGCTGCACTATTTATTTATCTGAGGGACAAGTGTTAATCTTAGTTGTTAATAAAAAAATAAAAATAAAAAAAAAGTCCTCACTGTCTCAAATTGGAGATTCTGTCCAAAGCTCAGCCCACAAACCTATGTCATCCCCATTTCCCTGCATGGCATTTTTTCATAAATGTACAAAAGCAGGATATAAAACAATAGACTACAACTTGACAAACCTGATAGCATGTGCAGTAATTTTATTAGCGAGATGTATGCGTATATGTGTTATGATGGCACTTTGAAGGGGAACTGATGTAGGTAGAGACATAGCATCAAAAACAAAACTGAAACTTTATTAAACATGTTGATACATAATTTTTGGCTAACTTAGCATTTTCAAAATAAAAGGTAACAGTGATCTTAATATGTTATGTGTTAGCAGTTAATACCTCTCTTAAAGCTACATATTACATGTATATATTACACATTACATATAAAATATATAATGTGTAAAAATGTGTATTTTACAGTATTCAAATCTTGTTGATGTGGCGTTTTTTTGTTTCAGACCGACCCGCTCTGGTTGGAGGTTGGACCGGGACATGGGTCTAATGAATGCGATCGGTCTACAACCTCGAAACCCCGCCCCCTCAGTGACATCACAGGGCACTCAGACGCCAATCATCCAGCTCCAAAACGCAGAGACTCAAACTGAGAGAGAACCGGAGCCCAGCACCTCACACGCCGCGCTCAGTAAGAAAAATGGGCCCATGCAAAACTATACCCCTGTGTTCACCAATGATCACACCACTGACTAAAGCCATGATAAAGTGATAAACTGCAGGGTTGCTGTATTGTTTATTTAAAGCCAGTTCATTCAGTAAAAATCAGGTGTTCTTCAGTGACAACACAATTTAAAAGATAAAAAATACCAGTGTTGTCCATCCATCCATATGTCCAGAATGATGAAAAATAAGGACCATTGCCATAGCGAATAACAATTTGAAACACAATTTTATATCTTTGGAATGGGAAAATAACATGAGGCTAAACTGCAGATGACCAAAACAGATCCATTCCGTGTTTTCTTTCCCTTTTGCATTGTAGGTTATGATCACAGTTTGCCTTTAACACCAGATAAATTGTATTTATATATATATATATATATATATATATATATATATATATATATATATATATATATATATATATAATAATTACTAGTGACCAGTTAGCTCTGTGAAGAGGCAAGCTCCCACTATGTAAGGATGCTTATCAAGAGATGTTAGTGCAAGAAAAACATCTGTAATTAAATAAATTCATTCATTTGTGGGCAATATGTTACGCCTTTTGAAAAAGGCTTACCACAGTGAACAATGAGTCAATAAATTTCATTATAAAGCTACATTAAAAATCTTCACACTCCCTCCCTTTCTTGTCCCCCCACCCCTATCTCTCTCACTCTCTCCCTTTCTCCCTTTTTATAGATGTGTCTACAGATGCTCCCTCGACCAGTGCTGCTGCTCAGTCTTTTTCACTGGACTCTGGTTCGGAGGCATCTGTGGATGGGAACAACACCGCTGCTACCTCCAGCTCAGGTAACCATAGGCAGAGCGTGCCCAGAGGCAGAGCGTGCCCAGAGGCAGAGCGTGCCCAGAGGCAGAGCGTGCCCAGAGGCAGAGCGTGCCCAGAGGCAGAGCGTGCCCAGAGGCAGAGCGTGCCCAGAGGCAGAGCGTGCCCAGAGGCAGAGCGTGCCCAGAGGCAGAGCGTGCCCAGAGGCAGAGCGTGCCCAGAGGCAGAGCGTGCCCAGAGGCAGAGCGTGCCCAGAGGCAGAGCGTGCCCAGAGGCAGAGCGTGCCCAGAGGCAGAGCGTGCCCATTTTTCTGAAATATTTTAACCTAAATATAGTCTCCATAGTAAACCCTATAGAGTATAATATAATAATGTAGCCTGGTATAAACATGTACTGTATTGTAATAAAAATAATTATATTATATTAGGCATAATAATGTATATATGTATAATAATAATATCAACAATAATAATAATAAATATTATTATTACCATAAAAAAACAAATTAATTTGACACAATTCAGTAATAAAACAAGGGCTGTCTCCTTTCCAAGTGCTTTTCAGCTCTTGCCCTTGGCCCTTATTTTGAAGGGAAAGGCGGAGGGGCAGGGCTGAAGGGCTGTATCGCCATATTGTAAAATTATCCATGTATTTTATATCGCATGAAATTGTGAGACTGTAATTCCCAGCACTATACCATCATAATTTCCTCCACAAACAACCAAGTCTTATTCTGCATAAAAACTTTTAACCCTGTAGTTTAGATCTGAGTTCTGAAATATGATTCTTGTGTTAATTTGTTAGTTCATACTTCTTTTTGTCAATATTCCTGGATGCGTTTAAAATGTGAACTTTGAACAGAATCCTCTTAAATATTGTGATTGCGATTTGCTGTTTTGTCAGAAATAACAATTCGACATTTTTCCGAAATGGTCCAGCCCTACTGGGAAAAGTTTTTATTATTTAAACTTTTAAACTTGTAGGGGGAGCCACTGAGGAAAACTTTTTACTAATTTTAATGCCTTTCTTTGATTCACTAATTTTCATCACTAATCAATTTCAAATGGGCCTTTGAGTGAGGATGTGGAAAGCCATTTTCGAGATGACTCCGTTGATTCCCATTTCAAACTTGCTCAAGCAATTATGTAGCGTTAACAATTAGAAAGCTGAACAAGCATACAGCTAACAGTGGAGCAGGGATGGGCCCATAGGTTTTTTTGTTTTTTTTTTCAAGCCAATATCGGATCTTTGTCTTGCATCCATTTGAATTGAAGTATTGAAAATCAGATACTAATCGGTACTAAAACTAGTATCAAAACTAAAAACCCATTTGAACGGACATCGATACTAAAAACGGCACATTCACAGGACAGAAGTTAACCTTTCCTGGATAGCTTTAGAATGATCTTGAGTAATCCTGTCATGATAACAAATTATGTACGATATATATTTTATTAATTAACATAAACTGCAATAAATAAATGAAACATTTAATGAGTCATAGAATTTATTTCTTCAACCCTCAAATTTTATCATAGTACAGAAAAATAGCACAAAGTTCCCCACTAGTACAAAAAAAAAAAATAGTACTCAGAAAAATAAGTGTTCCATCTCACATGTATTGAATGATGATTTGATATATTTATTGTGACAGGCCTAACCTTAAGCTGTATAAGACACATAGACTAGTATTAACCCATGGACCGCTATGGAACCTACCTGGACACTGAGGGAGGTTTTTTTTAGTATTATGGTTTTTATAGTTAAATTTTGGCCATTAGATTATGATAAATTTTGCATCTCAATTTTCGATTACGCATGTCTGCATATACCAAGCTACATTACATTCTGTTTGTTTATTCTCAGGAGAGTCTTCAGAGCTGGTGTCGGGGGAGGACGCTCTAGCGCGTATCCGGCGTCTGATTGCGGAGGGCGGGATGACGGCTGTGGTCCAGCGCGAGCAGAGCACCACTATGGCCTCGATGGGCGGCTTCGGCAACAACATCATTGTGAGCCACCGAATCCACCGCGGCTCCCAGACAGCAACAGGACACGCCCCCTCAACGACAGGCCATACCCCCTCAACATCAAGCCACACCTCCTCGACAATGGGCCATGCTTCCTCAACACCAGACCACGCCCCTTCTACTTCTAGCTATGCCTCTTCTACTCTTGGCCACGGCCCTTCCACTTCCAGTCACACCCTTTCAACACCTGGCCACAACTCAACACCTGGCCATACCCCTTCAACTTCTTGCCATGCCTCTTCAACTACTGGCCACACCTGTTCAACTTCTAGCCACACCCCTTCCTCTTCTAGCCACTCCCCCTCCATGTCAAGCCACACACCCTCTACACCAACACATAGCCCCGCCCATTTAAACACGCGCCACACACCTTCAACTTCTGGCAGCCCTGCCCCCTCTTGCTCAAACTCCGCCCCTTCCTCTTCTATGGCGATTTCCTCTGTTTATACTTCTTCATCATCATCGTCATCTTTGCCCCGCCCCTTTTCCCAGTCTGACCAATCACAGTCAGCATGGGGGCCTCAGTCCTTGTTGTCATTGGAAGATGTATTCGAGGGACCCACCTCTTCTGCTTCTTCCTTGTCAAACTCCTCCCCTTCCTCCCAAAGCCCCGCCCCCAGCCCTGGTCCAAACTCATATCATGGCGACCCGTACAGTAGGTAGACCCAGAGAAAATGCCGAAAGAGACGCTCGAAATGGCGATTACGTTACAAAAGAATAAGCCTTATAATCCGGGGTTCCTACACAGATACACGGTTGGACACTTGATTTTAGCAGGTTCCAGGTAAAAAAAAAAAAGACTAAAAGTTTGGGGTCATTGTATTTATATATTTTTTGTAAATCATATGGTCAGCATTTTTGGTTACTTAATTCTGATTTTCTAGATCAATTTTTGGCTTTAGACATCTGCTTTTCAAAATGACAGATCTTAAAGGTGTACAGTGTAACTTTTCATTAAAGAGCGGATATGCCACCTGCCTGTTTCCATAGATATTTTATTCCTTTGTTGCCTGTTATTCCTTTTTTTTTTTTTTTTTTTTTTTTTTTTTTTTTGAGGATTTTTAATAAGAAGCTAACAAATATGTGGCATATTTGATTGGAAATAAGCTTACATGTTTTTTACAGTTTCAGGTTTTCCTAGCAATATGCCAATGTGTTTTTCTTGTATTTGAAAATTTGAGTTATTTCGATAGAGCAGTGGTTTAAAATTCCAATGGATATTTTCTGTTTTTTTTGGTTGTTTTTTTTTTTCATGGACCCATCTTGCAAAATTGATCTAAAAAAAACAAAACAACATTAAATGAAAGGATTATGTTAATTTTACATTATGTGGACCTAAACCAGGGCAGAACCAGGTGAAAAGTTAAAATTAGAATTTTGAATTAATCTGAAGTACTGTGGGATTAACCAGGTTTAAACTACCGGTAGTACAAAGGAATCTCTATAATACTATTTCTTAACCTGAGATTTGAATGAAGTCAGTCTGTAACTACATATTAAAAAAAAATTCATTACTAGAAAGCATTGGGTAAGAATACATTATTTCAGCTCACGTTTTAACTAATTTATCTTGCAATGACCCCAGTATTTTTATATTAACATTTCAGTGGATCATGCTTAAATAGTTTTCAAAAATCTGGAAAATCGCATGTAAAAATTCAGCAAGCAAATTGTGTAGGAACCCTGTCTATCACTCATTGACACGGTGCTGCTGGAGTTGAAGGGACATGGTAAACCAAGAACTACTACTACAACTACTACTATTACTATTACTACTACTACTACTACTACTACTACTACTACTATGAGTATCCCCCTCCCCTTTCTTTGCATCTTAAGGTTTTACTATCAAAAAACATGAAAAACTACAAACGTTCGCCCTTGTGCTCCTTAAGTGGCATTTTCGTGCACTTACAACAACAAAAACTGCTTGATCATTCCACAGTTGAAGAAATGGATGAAAGGGCTTGTACTTGAAAGGTTTAAAAAAAAAAAAAAAAAACTAAGAAAAAAAACATGGAAGAGGAATTTTGGTAAAAACTAACAAAAAAAATCATCAAAAAGTGCCATCGTTTGAGCGGGACTTGTACAAAAAAGACCTTAAAAAGCGGAGGATATTATGAAAAACTTTTTACTCCAAAAACGTGCTGCATTGGTGCCATGTGATTGTGTGTGATTGAAGTGTAAAATTGTGAAAAATTGGCGAGAATTTCTTTTTTTTTTTTTTTTTTTTTTTTTTACATGTGAAATTATAAAACTGATTGGATGAAATTAAGGGATGCTCCAAACTACTATTGGTTTTGTCGTAAAATCCAACCTAAAATGCACACATGGTCTGCTACATTTGAGGGCAGCTAAGTTGAAGTAAGTGGCTAAGTTTTCAACAATTTTGTGGTTGACCAAAGCAGTATTAGTAGCTTGATATATCAATAATGCTAACTTGCCAAGCTAACTTTTACTCATGACAGCTTTTCATTATGTCCGCTTCTCAATATAATTCAATGGGATCCAAACAAAATCATGTAAGTTTTGAAAATATACAAACTTTTAAAGGCGTTGTACCTGTTTAAGTTTTAAAAATGCAAAAAACTGAACTAGCACTTACCTTATGCATTCCGAACATCCTACTTATTCACTGCGATGAGTTTATAAGTGCTTTTCACAACTCTGAAAGGCCAGAGTGCAGTTTTGCCATCATGCCACTTCTTAAAACAACTAGCATGCAAAAAGCACAACAGCCGCTACTCCCTGGTTTGCAGACAATAAAATGCTTTATAACGGGATGCAGACAGTACACAGTGGTCTCATTTTGAACTTAAGAGCTGCTTTTATAATATATCTGTACTGGGGCAAAACAAATATTAGATTACATGGAAAAAAAGCAGGTACAGCCCCTTTAAAGGCCCATCCCAAAGCTTGGCAGTTTGATTCCAGCTCAGACCAATGCATACCATTGTCCTTAGGCAAGACACTTCACCCACATTGCCTATTATGAATATGATGTGTGAGTGTTGTTAGTGGTCAGAGGGGCAGATGGCATAGCTTGGCAGCCTCGCTTCTGTCAGTCTGTCCCAGGGCAGCTGTGGCTCACCCTCTCAGAGTGTGGAGTGGATGAGATGTCTAGAGTGCAGCGCTTCGAGAGGCTTGTACAAACAATACACTTTTTGGTAATTTTTTGTTTAGTAAATTCTGTCAACACATTCTTAAATTTTGAATTTCGTAACTGTTTTTGAAAGATTTAAAGATGCACTATGTAACTTTTCTGGAGGCTGGAGACGTTGCTGCTCTGGGATGTTCCACATTGTAGCATTAAACAGTTCAGTTCAGTTGCTTCTGCTTTTATAGCTACTTGGAAAAACACATTCTTACTGTGAGCAAACGCACCTTTCCACATATCTAACCTGTAACTTGGCTCTGTAGCGTCACCCACTCGTTTTCTTTGGAGACAGATGAGCTTAATGTCATACTGTGGAACATTCCAAGCAAAGCAGTGACACATCCACGGGAACCCCCACACACACACACACTGGAAAGGTTACACAGTTCACCTTTAAATCTTGCATTGTCTTCTCTACGCAGCTAACCTTCGAAGCTAGCAGCTACTATTTGTCTATAAATAATTTGACTTCCACCAACCCTTACATCTTACAATGTTGTCACTATCGTCAAATACTTTGACATTCTTTTCAACAACCGATCAGAGCATCCCTTAGTTCTCCACCAATCAGCACTCAACTTCGTATCACGGCCTATTATTTTGAAACTCTGCTCAAAAAACAATTGAATCCAACGACTGAATGAGATCTACAAATCCACACTGCATATAATGATGCTGCAGCCCATTCTACCAACACTTTGATATTTGTTTAAAGTGCACACGACAGGTTTTCATGTTTTTCTAATTCTGACTTGGTTTGGTGGGATAGTACCTCTGCTAAATATTTATCATAGTTTTACATTAGTTCAGTGGCAGTTTGTGGGGAAAAAAAGCTGAAAAGTACAAAAATACAGGAAGTAGTGGTGAATAGGCCTACCTCTACCATCATCAACAGAGAAACCCTATCCATTTATGCACAAGGACCGAGTTTCTGACCGTTTAAACCTTCATTTAACAAAATAAAGGTGTTGTCATTTATTTTTTATTAATCTAAGCATAACCATTGTGTAATTTAGACTAGTTTTGGTCTTTGTTAGCATTCTGGTTGTTAGGTAAGAGTTGCACAATTACCTCTACATATGTCATATCTGCTGCCCGTGTCCAACCAGGAAGTAAAATTATAAACTTCGCCAGAATTGGAAAAATAAAGCAAATCCAGGACAGATTTTTTTCATAAAATCTGAAATATTTGAACTATGTTTGAGTGAAACATAGTGTAACCTGTCGTATGCACTTGAAGTTTTTAAGGCTGATTAAAAAGGACAGAGACATTTCATGGGTGAAGCTGAGGTCGCCCAACTCCAATCTTGTCACACACACACACCTGGTTGCACTATCGATATTGTGAAAATGCTGACATAAATGTGTGGAATTGGGGGGAAAACTGTTTCATCTCTAACCCAAATTTTGTTATCTGATTTTGCGCCAGATGGCCTACCAGACAGTATTATTTTTTTTTCTCAATTTGATTCAAAACTAAGCCTTTTCTTTGCCAATTTGATTCTTATACTGTTATTAATTTCTGTATTTTTAGTGCTTGTAGCTAGTAGTTGGGATTTGCGTATCTGTTTGATTTTACGTCAGATGCCCTACCAGACATGACCTTTCATATTGATGTTTAATTTCAAGCATCGTTTTTGCCAATCTGGTACATAAAACATAGATTCAAATAAGTTATTTACTCGCTATGCCAGATGCCCTCCCAATTTAAATTAGATGCCAAATATTTTATAATTCACTCAGTTTCTGGTTGAAATGTCATTACCAGGTCCTCAAAATGGCAGCTTTTGCATATATTTTACAGCTTCCTTATCTGATCTGAACAAACCAAAAATTTTCATTATTCACACGTGAAGATGAATTTTTCAATTCAATCTAATCACAAAGTCCTCAAAATGGCAGCTTGGTCTTGGTCCTGAGTGGCTTCTATCGATAAATTTAATGTTACTGAAAACCGAAAATTTAAATCAAATGTTTTTTGGGTTTTTTTTCAGATTTTAACAGTTTCCCCCTAAAATGTCTGTGTTACCGTATGATTGAATTTTTGTTTTATTTCTCAGCTGTTATGGCCCTCTTCCTCTCTAAACTTTTACAGAAAGAAACTTGAATTTGTGCTCAAACTTTCTTTCATGTGATGGGACTGTACAGTTTGTTGGCTGCTTTTTAAAATATTTTGTTCAATTTTTTAAAGTCTTGGACAATAGTTTTGTTTTTTTTTTGCGTGAGTGAATTGTTATCATGGACCTATTTTTGATGCCGTTTACTTGGTGGATTTTGTGTGTTCGCAGGGTTAACGAATCAGGGCTTAACCCGCCTAATCTGCAGCGGCTTCAGAGGAAAGAAACTATGAAAAAAAAAAACTACAGGTTGGTTTTGGACAAAATGGCCAGCTACGAATTCCGTAAAGGCAGGGTACAGCTCAACAGTTTTGGTTCTTAAAGTAAAATTCTCATAAAATTTTACCATAGACTTTTCAAACTAATCAAACAGAGCACATATTTTTACCTTTTAACCATGTGATACTGTTTTGTTTTATTTTATTTTGTTTCATTAATCCATTAATCCAAAGTTGTCTTCTCTGAGCACTTAAAAATGCTCAATTTGCATATAGTGAGTTTTGTTGCATCACAGACAAAACTCCGGACGTCTGTGGAGTTTTGATGCCCATAAACCACCACTGGTTTTCGTCTGTTTATTTTCTAAATGTTCATTCCTATCACTGACAGCAGAGATCCGGCTGTTAAATGCCTCATCTGAAATGGAGGTGGTGTTTATGAAGTGTGTAAAAACTGTGGCCCAGTGGTTAGTGCTCTTGTCTAACCTGGGTTTGACTCTCGAGTGCACAGGCCTTTTCTATGTGGAGTTTGCATCTTCTCCCAGTGTCTCTGGAGGTTTCTTACAAATGCTCTGGTTTTCTGCACAAAAAACATGAAGATTAGCACTAGACTCTGGGGCCAGGGCTGAAAATGAGATTTCAAATCTCTCCGGGTTAAATACAGAATAAATAAATAAAACATTTCTGTATAAGGCTCAGCTGAGATTTAATGGTTAAAGTTTTATTACCCAATTTTCAAACTGCAAAAGTAAAACACAAAGCGAAGTAAAACACAGTGTTCTAATTTTGTCACAAAGTGCTGATTTTACAATAGAAAAAAAAAAATGCATGTGAAAATGAGAATTTAGTTGGTGTTGAGCTCCATCGTATTTTATCTTTCACCAATCATGCAGAGAACCAACGCTGATTACACACCGAGCCTCGTTAAATTAAATCTTTACAACAGCCCAACTTTATCTTCCCAAATTTGACCTTTCTTATCGTCTGTAGTAGCCTCATACAAAGTCGTAGTTTGGCATTTCCAAAACCAGCCTGAGTTTTTGGAATGACTTTTGTGGGCGGCCGTTGAACTGAATGCTCCTGGCTTTACTTGATCAACGAACATTTTACAACTACAAAAATCCAAACAATTTAGACACCAGAGAAAGACCTCATTTCTCGTCTATTCCCCTGTAAATAAAAAAAACCGAAACAACAAAAACGGTACAAATTACGAATATTTTTGCTTTATCACGTCCCAAAGTGGCGCCGGCTTGTACAGACCCTATTGATTTTTTTATGTAATTAAACATTTTTGACGGGGTCGTGGTCAGATTAAGAAATGTTACGGAAATTTCAAAAGTTATCAAGCTTAAAACCCACGTCTTTTACCAGTTTATTCTATTATTGCTTTTATTAGCAACTGGCAATGTAAAAACGGCTCAGGTTGTCATTAGAAGAGTAGTTAATAAATTATCTGGATGAACCTGATTTAAAAGTGTCATGTGGTTTGTTTTGTATATTAAAGGTGCATTTTGTAACTTTTCTGCTCATAGGTTTGACACCTGCTTGTCTCCATGATGATGTTATTGCTTTGCTAATGTATCTTGCATTTCTCAAACTGCAGGTATATTATTGCCTAAAATCTAAAATGATAAAACCACTCTTTCAGACTGTGAGTGGGGTCGCCTCTCCACAGATATGACTTGTAACTTGGCCTGGGGGATCACATGTTTTCCTGCAAGTTTAATGCCATATTGTCGAAATAATGTATCCATGGAGACAAAAGATGGGAAGAAGTCACAAATTGTAATCAGTTCATCAATCACACAACTAAAACTTTTCTAGTGGACAGTTTGCCACATGATTGTCTGCCTGGAATGTTCCACAGTGTGTCATTAAACTTGTGTATCTCTATAGAGACAAGCAGATCAGAATGGGAAAATGTTTTACTGTTGTTCCCAATCAAAAAAATTCTACTAGACTACAGTGAAACGTAAAACTAAAACATAATCCATCCATCCATTTTCTTCCGCTTATCCGGGGCCGGGTCGTGGGGGCAGCAGTCTAAGCAGGGACTATAATAAAATAAAAATAGAGATCACCTCCAGGCCAAGTTACAGGTCAGATCTGTGGAGAGGCGAGCCCAGTCACAGCAAGAATGCATTATTTGAACTGAAGATAAGACCATAAAGCCCCAACTACACTTTATTCAGTCTGTAATAAACCTCTTGTTTCCTCTCCTCCTGCAGAGTCCTGAGATGCTGCTGTGAAACTTCTGGTTTAACTCTGTTTTAATCTTGTGTTTATCGTCTCTTTAAACTGATAAACACCAGGGTCTGTGGACAGTCTTTGTTTAGAGCTACTGTAATGTCATGATCCTAGTTTAGACCTGGTTAAGTCCTAATTTAGACTTGGACTAGTCCTGTTATGATCTGGTTTAAGTCTTATGTTTAAAGGATTTAATCAGGACCATTTCAATTTGTGTTTTTGATTCGATTGAGGTAAATCTTTCTCCATCCTTTTATGAGATGTGTGCTATTTTTTCTATTTAAAGAAAGCCTGTTGAAGAAACTAACTGCACTTTCACTGTTTTATAGCCTTAACCTGCAGATAGAGACACATACAAGTGTGTCATTCTCAGTATAAGGACAGGCCTCATGTGAAAAAACCTCTAGAATTCACTCACTGAGCTGCAGAGGCTGCATTAGCACTGATTGGCTGCAGGTGCTGAGGTTTAGGTAGAGACCATTTAGATCAGAGAGAGGCGTTTTAGGTTTAAATCAACTGGATTTGAGCATTGAAACTGGCAACCAAAATGAGAGAGTCGTGTAAGGCTCTTTCTGCACTCTGATTGGATTATCGTCTTGAACCAAAACTGTAAACTTGTAACATAATAAATTACTTGGTCATGATGTCCAATGTTTTTGTAATTAAAAATGAATCAGTATCTGCGTTATCAGCCTGGACTCCTCCCTGGAGATGTGTTCTGGGCATGTCATGCTGGAGGGACTATGTCTCTTGACTGGCCTGGGAACACCTTGGGGTCCCACCGGAGGAGCTGGAGGAAGTATCTAAGGTGAGGGAAGTCTAGGAGTCCCTGCTTAGACTGCTGCCCCTGCAGCCTGGCCCTGGATAAGTGTAAGAAAATGGATGGATTAGTGTTTCCAGTAAAAGCTATATTTGATTTGAGCATGTTTACCCCATATCTAGGGACACAGATCAAGTTTAAAAATTTTAAATCAAATCTTACGTACATTTCCTTTTTTTATTATTATTATTATTATTATTATTATTATTATTATTACTACTGGGGAACCTATACACAAAGTAAAGTAAGTACTTTGTGTGTAGGTTCTTATATCAGAGATATAAAGTACTTTCAAGACTATTCTTTATCATGATATTTTATGTAGCACTATATCCCACTTCAAAATGTGTTTTAGTATTCAGTGTTCAATGTTCAGGAGCAGTATCTCACCTCTGCTCTGGTCTCTGCTCGTCTCTCAGTGAGTCAGTCCCACACAGATCTAATAAAGTGTAATGTAATGTAAGTGTCCCCCTCAACCCTCTGTCTACACAGGGTCCCAGTGGACAGGTCCGATCCTGTGCCTTCAGCCGCTGCAGCTGATTGGTCGAGCGGGAAGAGGAGACTCGGGTAATAACGACAAATGAGGTTTCCCCGGTATAAGATGAGCCCAGAGTGAGAGCGGGGCAGAGGGACACAGAGAGGAGACACATGGAGGGGCAACGGTAAGAGATGACTTTATAATTTGTATTTAACGCTTCACTATGTAACTTTTATGTTTGTTTCCATGGAGATGTTATTGCTTGGCCTATGTCACTAAATGTGTTTTATATACAATATCACTTTTATATAGCACATTTTTTACTCAGCCCTTTGTTTCATAACAGATGATGAGTTTAAACCCATCTCTGTTCACTCTATGAAAAAGTATAAATTGTATTTATAAGGGAATACTTGATAGACTGCCTGAATATCTCACTTGCTTGTTGAACTTTGATACAGGAACATTTAATACAAGATCTCATAATTGTCTACGTCTAAAAACTGGCCACACTAGAACTGAAATGAGGGGGAAAAAAAGCTTTTGGTTGTTTTGCTTCCCAAAAATGTAATACATTTTAAGGACAAGCTAAACTGGATAGACTAATGCACTTTAATAATCTAATGATAAACATTTATAATCACACCTGCTCCTGTTCTTAATGTTTTAAAGAGACTTAGGTATTTCTTTGTTATGTTTGTTTTTCCATATTTGAACAGGGCTCTCATGAAAAGAAGAGTCTGAGAGCTCTCATTGGGACTTCCTGTATAAATAAAAGATAAATTAATAATAATGTTGCAGATTTGATTTGTATTTGGCCAAGATTAACTGTAAAAAGGAACTGTTTTAATTTTCAGTGTAATTATATTGTCCAGAGTGTAGTTCTTCTCAGACAAGTGATCAAAGACCTTCTGTCTGTGTTTCAGAGACCTGCATCAGTCTCTGGACCGAAACTCCTCCTTCACCTCCTGCCGCTCCTCCCGCTCCTCAGGCGCTTCCTCCTCCGCCTCCTCTTCCTCCTCCATCTCCTACAGCCTGACCTCCCTGGTCCTCATCTCTACGGCAACCGCTTCCCTCAGCATCATCACCGTCGTCGGCAACACATTGGTCCTGCTGTCAATCAAAGTCAACCGACGCCTCCGAACCATCAACAACTACTTCCTCCTCAGCTTGGCCATTGCGGATCTTGTCATTGGACTTTTTTGTATGAATCTATCTGCTTTGCACCTGCTGTTGGGACGATGGCCACTAGGGGGAACGGTGTGCGACATGTGGTTAGTTTTGGACTACGCGGTTAGCAGCGCATCGGTCATGAACTTGTTAATCATCAGCTTGGATAGATACTTCTGTGTTACGCGACCGCTAAGCTATCCAACATGGCGGACCGGGAGGATGGCGGCGCTGATGATCGGGTCTGCGTGGGTTTTGTCATTTCTGCTGTGGACTCCGCCAATTTTGTGCTGGCAATGGGACCAAGGGCAAAGAGTTGTGCCCGAAAATGATTGCTACATTCACTTGCTAGCGAGTCCCACGGTGACACTAGGAACCACGGTGCCTTCGTTTTACCTCCCAGCGCTGACCATGGTGGGACTGTACTGGAGAGTGTCGGCCCACAGTCGAAGTCGTTTGGTCGGGGTGGGCTCAGGGCGAGGTGGGGCATACAGTGGTGGTGGGAGGAGGTTTTCTACTCAGTCATTTAAAGATTTAACCGTCCCAAAAAGGAACAGGAGCTGGAGCAGTGAGCCGGAGATCAAGTCAGAGGTGTCACAGACCATCAACCAATCAGAAGCAAGTACGCCCAAACATGGACTCAACAGGAAGTGCTACAGGAGTTCAGGTATGGTTCATTTTAAAAGGTCTGCAGTGGCCCAAAGTTATTTTCACAAACCTTATGCTTTCCAAACATCCTAATTATTCCCTATGATGACTTTATAAGTGCTTTTTATAACTTTCAGGGTGAAGTTTTGCGATCACGGTAAAGGTAACAACAAGTAGCATGCTAACATGCACTTTCTGATCATCGGACAATAAAACGCTTAATAATTAGATGCAAACAGCACACAGCTTAGACTTATTTTGACCTCAAGAGCTGCTTAGACAATATATCTGTACTGGGACAAGACAAAGTTTGCTCAAATAGATGGGAAAATTTTACCATTCACTTCAATGCAAAAAGTTCCCTCTATAGGACACTTCAGTGCATGCAAATAATCAACAGACGGCACCAAGGTGACTCTTAGTAAAGTTTAAACTGTTGCCGTATTTAAAAGCAGCCATTTAATCATTTCACTTTTACTTCTGAACAACACTTTTTGTCTTCTTTGTAGCTGACATTGGTTTAAAGATTGAAAACAGGTTTAAAATTTTACTTCCTGGTTAGAAATTACATGACATCACACTAGGGATTTCCATAACTGTTACCCAGCAACCATCTTGCACACTGGGCCAAAACTCATCTAGTGTGCACACTAATGGACAAATAAAAATACAAGGAAACATCTTTATTTTTGATGAAATCATGTGTTTCTTCTGTAAATTGTGTCAAACGTTTAGTATAACTCTCTATTTCCTATCATTTCCAACATATTTTTCAAATTTTCTTCGACATACTTGATTGGTGTAAAACTATAATAACATGCATTATCCTCCAAATGAAAAAAGATTTTGAGAATCATCAAAATCTGTCCTATGCTCTAAAACTTGATTGTGTGAGTAAAGAAACCTATTTGAAAACAACAGCTCCAACAGTCCAAGATGGGTGATGCACATACTCTCTGTGTCTTTAAATCCTGTGGAGCAACCCTAGGTTCCAGTCCCAACTTTAACACTTTAAAATCGTAACAGATTCTTATAAAATCTTTTCCTATTTTCTAAGTGGTTCACCATTGCTAATGTTTTGATAAAATAAACCCACCCAGACTCAGGGAGCTCATGCAAACATTTAAGTGTACCTCACCTCATCATACCATTTAAACATAAATAATCAAATACTGTATGTTCTGTTGACAGTGGACTCCTCTCCCTCCCATGTCTCTGACCTGAATCGTGTTGACCCAGACTCCAGCAGTACCCTGGACCTCCACAGGGTGGCGTCTGCACTCTTCACCCGCTCATGCCCCAGCCTCAGGTCCACACAGCGCAGACACAAACGTGTTTTGGCTCGAGAGCAGCGCGTTACTCGGACCATCCTCGCCATCCTCCTGGCCTTCATCGTCACCTGGACCCCCTATAATGTGATGGCGCTGGTGGCAGCCTTTTGTCACGTGTGCATCCCGAGGCAGCTGTGGCGGCTCGGGTGTTGGCTCGGCTACTTCAACTCTGCCATCAACCCATGCTGCTACGCCCTCTGCAACGCCAGCTTCAGAAAGACCTTCTTTAGTCTGCTCTGTTGTAGGGGCAGAAAGTTTAGATGACTACAGGCCTGCTTTAGTCCATGTTTAGGTCTTGTTTAGTCCATTTTTACACCTGGTTTAGACCTGTTTTACTCCTGGTTTGGACTTGCCTGACCAGCCTATCCCTCCTACATCCGGTTCAAATCTAGGGTCTGGTATCAGACCACAGAGCGTCCTAAAGTGGGACGGTCCAATCACAGTGGCTAATTTGCATCATGTGTCTCTCAAATGCATAAGACATGTCCTCTGTAAAAAAAAATCTTGTATCATTCACAAAAAAATGTATAATTTCTTTTACCTGAGATAAAAAAGAGTTTGGTGCTTTTACTGTTGATTCTGCAGAAATCAGTTGTTTCTCAGTCCTCTGCGTTGTTTTTTCCCTCTTTTTTACATGTAAGCCGCCATGTTTGTTTTGACATGAATGGACCATGCGTCTCTCTGACTGGTTAATCAGTCTGTCAATCACGCCCTCTGGAACTGGAGAGACAGGAAACAGTTCCAGACCAACTCGTCTTTGTAAAATCTTATCAAAGCATGTGGTTCTGGCTGGATAGGTACACTTTGGACCTGGTTTAGACCCAGTTTGGTCCGACTTTAGACCTGGTTTAGATCTGGTTTAGATAGTTTTGTCCTGCTGTAACTCACTTTGCACTGGCACAGTCTGAAGAAGGTTGTGTTGCAGAGATTGTATAGACTCGGTTTAGATCTGGCTTAGACCTGGTTTAGACCTGGTTTAGTCTCACTCCATAAACTTCTTCAATCAAAAATGTTATACTGAAAAGAGCACAACAGAGCTACACTCCCATCCGCTGGTCCAGATAATCAATATGTTGTTCTTCATTTTTCATTAAAGGTTCACTGAGTAAATTTTTAGTGGAAAGTGCTGCTTGTCTCTGTGCTGTTACTGTCCCTGAGATGTTCCTGCCATTACACATATTTATTTCATTACAGGTTAATCTGTCGTTCAAAAAAAAAATCAAAAATCAAACATACATTCTTTCTGAGAGCGGGGTCACCACTTCACAGATCTGATTTGTAATTTGACTTGGTTGTCACCTGTTTGTCTCCATGGAGATAAATAAGTAATAAGCCATACTGCAGAATATAATAGGCAAAGCAAATAGTCATGCCATACTGTGGAACATTCTAGACAAAGCAATTATATCTCCCACCACCATAAACTTTACACAGTGAAACTTAAAGTGCATATGACATTTTTTTTGATGTTTTTATACTTGTGCTTTGTTTTAGTGGGATAGTAAATGTGGAGCAATGTTTATTACAGTTTTACATCAGTAAAGTGGGAGTTTGTGGGGGAAAAGTGAGAAAGAAAGTAGCGCTGAGTTATAAAACAGAATACTTCTACTTAAGTCATCAAGACAGAGACTTCCATCCACATTACAGAGACAAGGAATGCAGTTTTCTGACAGTTTAAACCTTCATTAAACAAAATAAATGTGCTGTGTTTTTATTTGTTTTGGCGTTAGTTCTCATTATGGTTGCTAGTTAATAAAGCTGGAATTATCTCTATGTATGTCATATCTACTGTCCATGTCCAGCCAGGAAGTAAAATAAGAACGGTAAGACTATAAGTACATTTGAATAAAAAGTGTAGCCTGTCATATATAAATTCACAATATAAAGTCATCAGAGCACTCCCAGTAAACTTATTACTTTGTGTCATGTTTTTCACCAAAGGAGGAGTTTAAATATTAACCAAATAAGACAACGTGTGACTATAAAAACACTGAATAAACCAAACTGCTGCTCCTTCAGGGTCAGCCACTGTGACAGAATGAATGTACTTATTTATTTTACAATATTTAATTTAAAAATCCTTCACATACAAAAGTCACATGTTAAAATATTTACATGTTTATACAAGTTTTCCTGCAAAGCCCCAAAAGTAAGGAGTAACACATAAACAGTACAACCGCCTCATCCACAGCATAATAACTCGGAATAAATATATTGTGGTTCTGAAACTATGGTACACATGCTCCTCTTCAGTTATAATGTTTAATTTGGTGTTAGTTTAGCCCGAGTTTAGACCTTCTTTAGACATGGTTTAGATCTAGTGGAACTTGGAAGGCCAAATATATTTCTTACAAGATACTTGGTGTTTAAAAGATTGTAATGACATGAAATACTACTCTGAGCCAGTTTGATCTGGTTTTGGCCTGGTTTAGTCTTGGTCCTGGTTTACTCCTGGTTAATTTAGTTTTAGTCTTGGGCTAGCTTTATTTAGACCTAAACTTATCCAAACTGGTTTAGTTTGTGGTCAATAATTAGTCCGGGTAAGACCTGTTTTAGTCTAAATATACAGCCTGGGGTAGACCTCTTTAAGACTTCACTGATGTACCTCTTGGTTAGACCGCTTCCTGGTTTAGTCCTGATTTTTACCTTGGGTCAGAACCATTTCAGAAAAGTGAACTATGCACCGCCAAACCTCTTACGTAACAGACTCGACATCTCTCTAAAAGGGTCTCTCAGAACCTTCATAGTCCAGGATCATAACCGGTTTTCCTCAGACCGGTCCTTTTATAGTCCTGGTTTAGTCCCCGTTCTTTCAGTTCGGGTATTTGGGGATGCAGCCGGTGAGGTCGATGAGTTCAGGCCAGAACTCATATTTGTTATTCTGAGGGTCATGCTTCATGTGCTGAAAGAAAAACAACAATATTTAAAGGTGCTGCACGTGGCCTGTGCTCTTACTGGTTTAAAAAGTCAACAATCACAACCAAACCTGGGTCGCCAGTGTCTTAAAGGTCTTATATTACGTAAAATTGACTCTTGTGAGCTTTAAGCAATGATACAATGTTGTTATCTCATCAAAAACATAGTACATAAGCAGGTACAGCTCGCAGCTTAAAACATAAAGTATAATCTTTGCTTGAACAGAGTTGAGTTGAGACTTACTTTTTCAAATGTTTTGTCCACTTCGGCTCCTTTCCCGCCCACGAAAATCCAGTTATCCCTGAATCCAAGAGACTTCACGAAGGAGCTTCCCAAATTTAGAATCAGTTCACGAGCCTCATCATTTAATCTAAAGGAAATATTAAAAATGACAAATGATGTTTAAATTTATGTGTCTTATTATTTCAAAAATGTTTGTCAAGAAGTTAAAAAAGTTGGAGGTGGTGATTTTACGGTCGTGGTTTAGTCCAGTTTAAGTCTGGTTTAGTTTTAGACTAGTCCTTATGTAGTCCTGGCTTTATCCATCTAATTATTAAAACACCAGATTTAGTGCAGCATTTATTAACTAAAGTGAATGAATAATTATTTAACTTAAAATTATAAATCAGATGTTACTTCTGCTTGAGTAATGTTATTTTAAAGTAATGGCACGCTTACTTCAGTATAGTTCCTTTTTCTACCCACCTCTGCAGGTTAGTTTTATCTTTGCTCTGGTTTAGTTCCAGTTTAGTCCTGATTTAGTCCTTATTTAGCCCTGGTTTTAGCCCTGGTTTAGCCTTGGTTTAACCCTGGTTTAGTCCTGGTTTAGTCCTGGTCTAGTTTTGGTTTAGTCCTGGTTTAGTCCTGGTTTAGTCCTGGTCTAGTTCTGCTTTTGGTCCTGGTTTAGTCCTGTTTTTTTCTGGTTTATTCCTGGTTTAGTTCCTTAAATAGACTTTACTTTGAGGAGGCCTCGTCATATGAAGCCATGAGGACGATGGATCCTGTTTCTGTTGTTTTGAGTAGTTCTATCAGAGGATTCACATCTGCAACAAAAAAGGAAATATAATGATACACATTTTAAGTATGTAATATTATAACTGGTTGTCATGGTGACTTTTTAAAATTAATTTAATTAATAAATCTTGGTTTAGTTCTAATCCCAGTTTTAGTCCTTCATTAGCCCTGGTTTAGTCCTGGTTTAGATCTGGTTTAGTCCTTCATTAGACCTGCTTTAGACTAGGTTTAGCCCTGGTTTAGTCCTGGTTTAGTTCTGGTTTAGTCCTGGTTTAGATCTGGTTTAGTCCTTCATTAGACCTGGTTTAGACTAGGTTTAGTCTTGGTTTAGTCCTGGTTTAGTTCTGGTTTAGTCCTGGTTTAGATCTGGTTTAGTCCTTCATTAGACCTGGTTTAGACTAGGTTTAGTCTTGGTTTAGTCCTAGTTTAGCCCTGGTTTAGTTCTGGTTTAGTCCTGGTTTAGTTCTGGTTTAGTTCTGGTTTAGTCCTGGTTTAGTCCTGGTTTAGCTCTGGTTTAGTCCTGGTTTAGTTCTGCTTTGAGCTCTGTTTTCCAGGTTTACCTCCATCCCACATGTTGTAGTGTCCTGTCTGTATGAGCTCTCCAGTTTTCCCTAAAACAACATAAACATGTAACATGTTCATATGGTCATTACAGTTTATACTTCATCATGATCATTATAGTAGTACATATAATAGTATTCATCTGGTGGACACAGACCATTTATAATAACTGCATTAATTCCAACTCCAGCATTTTTCTTTTCTACTCCCAGAACTCTGCAAAAAGAAGGAACAGTCCTGGTTTAGTTATGGCACACTTTATTGTCCACATATGGAAATGTGTCCTCTGCATTTGGCCCATTCTTCATTGTCTCTGGAACATCTCCTCAGGAGCAGTGAGTACTACAGTGATCAGGGATGCTAGTCTTGGTCAGGACTAGCTTAGTTTGATGATTTGACCTTTTGTGCATGTTTTGGGCTAATGGGGAAAACGAGCGCCTGGAGGAAATGCACCCAGACAGGGACATGCAACACTCAAACTCCACACAGAAAGACCTGGGGATTGAACATGGAACCTTCTTGCTGTGAAGCATGAGTGCCAGCCACTTCTGCATTCAGTCCTGGTTTAGACTTGGTTTAGTCCTGGTTTAGTCCTGGTTTAGACCTGGTTTAGGCCTGTTTAGTCCTGGTTTAGTCCTGGTTTAGTCCCAGTTCCCTCCTGGTTTAGTCCTGGTTTAGTCCTGGTTTAGTCCTGGTTTAGTCCTGGTTTAGTTCCGGTTCCCTCCTGGTTTAGTCCTGGTTTAGTTCCGGTTCCCTCCTGGTTTAGTCCTGGTTTAGTCCTGGTTTAGTCCTGGTTCAGTCCTGGTTTAGTCCTGGTTCAGTCCCGGTTCCCTCCTGGTTTAGTCCTGGTTTAGTCCTGGTTTAGTCCTGGTTTAGTCCTGGTTCAGTCCTGGTTTAATACTGGTTTAGTCCTGGTTCAGTCCTGGTTTAGTCCTGGTTCAGACCTACAGTTCGTTCCTGAAGCAGATTTTGGGAGGGACGACGTTGGCCGCTCCACTTTGAATGTAGAAGCTGAACTGTTCCTTGGAGCAGATCATCACTGGACATGGATTCACTGCACAGATAAAAACCCAAACTTGTTGATACAAGTGTAATTTATTTTAATTATTATGAAACATGAAGATAAATTAAATAACTGAAACAATTACCTGATTTCATTTTCTTTAACCTTTCTGACATGGCTTTTTTTTCAGTCGTGACTGCAACAAGACACATTTAAATTTGAGATATTTCAACATACTTTTGACATACACTTAAGACAGTTTCAATTTTGCCATATTCCTAGTTCAGTCCTGGTTCAGTTCTGGGTTGAACCTCATTAGTCCTGGTTCAGTTCAGTTTCAAATCTGGTTTAGTCCTGGTTTAGTCTGGAATCAGTCATGTTGTGCTCATATTTTAGTACTGGGCAGTCCTGCTTCAGTCCTGCTTTAGTCCTGCTTTAGTCCTGCTTTAGTCTTGCTCTAGTCCTAGTTTAGTCCTGCTCTAATGCTGGTTTAGTTCTGATTTAGTTCTGGCTTAGTCCAAGTTTAGTCCTGACTTAGTCCTGCTTTAATCCTGTTTTAGTGCTGGTTCTGTGTGTAGAAACTGCTATAAAAGCGTGACTTCCTTGTTTCATTCGGCCCCTCCTTAAAGACACTGTGATGACCTTTGAACTTCTAAACTACTGAACAAATATTACAGTGTGTTTAAAAACTTACGACTGAAAATGTCACTGTATTTTTGGAGCAGAAAGATGGAGAAAGAAGCCAGAGACAGGGCGGCTGCTATGAACTTCCAGAACTCTGAAAATAAATCAGTAAATCAACAAATAAATACATAAATACTTTTCAGATCATCTATATTTGCATGGGTGGAATTAGAGATCATTTGGGCATAATGTGGGCGTTAAGATTAAAGTTAAAATGTGACATAAGATAAGTCTCTAACTGTTACCAAGGCAACCATACTGTAAACAAAGGTCAAAGCTTGCCTAATTTACACAATAATTATGATTTGACTAATATAAATATCATCAACCCTGTATTTTCTATAGAGCAGTGAGCAGATACAGTAATCCATGTTAAGTGTTGTTGTGCCTTTGAGCAAAATGATCAAGAAATTCAACCTTCAACTGAACACTTACTCAAGATGCCTGGGCGTTTGGATGGACCTAAAAACAACAAACAAACAAAAACAAACAAAAACTTAGTGATTGATAACACAAGTGTCCAAGTAAAAGTACTACACAAAATACTTGGTGCTGGTTTAGTCCTGGTTCAGCCCCAGTTAAGTTCTAGTTAAGTTCTAGTTTAAACCTGCTCTAGTGGTTTAGTCCTGGTTAAGTTCTAGTTTAGTCCTATTTAATCCTGGTTTGGTTAAGTTTTATTTTAGTCCTGGTTAAACATAATTTTAGACCTGATTTATCCCTGATATAGTCCTTGCTAAGTTTGGTTCCTGGAGTAGAGATTTTGCAAACAGGAAGGAACTGGGTTAATCAGATGCAAAAACTGTCAGGTTAAAACACAACACAAAAAGACGAAGCACATTCACAGGCAAATACCCTTAATATTTACAAGGCTCGGTATAAAGGAAATAGACCTGAGTTTTCCACATGTATTTCAGCAAAATGTGTCTTTCCCCAGAACCGATATATAGTATAAGCAGGATAGGAGTTTGACCCAGAACTAAACCAGGACCAAACCACGTGTGATAATTACAAACTGATGAAGACTAGAACTGAGTTTTAAAGTTTGAATTTGTCAAGCTAAATCCTACTACATCCATTTCTATTTTTTGAGGACCTAAAGGTGTACTCTGTAACTTTTCTGGTGTGGGATCTGTCACCTGCTTGTCTCCGTGGAGATGGTATTGCTTTGCCTGAAATGCTCCTGTTGACATATATGTGTATATGTGCATATAATGTGTAACCCGGCACAGGTGAATAGGTCAGACTCTGGAATTCTAAATCAAAGGCCAAAGGTGCACTGTGTAAATTTACTGATGGAGGGTCTGCCATCTACTTGTTACCATGGAGATGTGATTTGTTTTGCATGGAATGTTTCACAGTATGGCATTAAAACAGTAAGAAACCTGTATCTGAATATATGCAAGATAAGAGATAGGTTGACAAGACTTCTAAACAAAGACCTTTTGGGTGTGGTGGTTTTCAGGTTTGTTATATAATGGCACCTATTACTGTTCCAATTTGTTGGTGAGTAAACTCGGCTCTGCGCACAGCAGCACATTAGCTAATGTGTCATAAAGCTCACTTTTATTACAATCAGTAAACATTAAATAGACAACCTATTACAATTCAGATTTATTTAATGCAGAATATTTCAGTTTGTAGTGTTGTTATAATATTTATTATGCCTCCAAATGTGCATTATTTTATTTGTGTAGTGTTCAACAGTTCCCTGTCCACTGCCTGATCTTTAAGTATTTATTCATTTTATTGTGACTCTGCAAAAACCTCACAGAGATAAAACTGGACAGGAAGTAGTGACACTAACAGTGAGGTTGCTGGGCAGTGTGTGATGGGAAAATATATAAATACTCAACGATGAGGACAAATGTCCAAAAGAACAAAAATGTGCCTAAGTGTGACAGAGGGCTAAGACCTGGTTCAAACTTACTTTAGTCCTGGTTTAGTCCTAGTTTAGTCCTCGTTTAGACCTAGTTTAGACCTGGTTTAGACTTGGTTTAATCCTGGTTTAGCCCTGGTTTGCCCTGGTTTAGAGCTGGTCTAAACCTACTTTAGTCCTGTTTTAGTCTAGATTTAGCCCTGGTTTAGTCCTGGTTTAAACCTACTGTAGTCTTGGTTTATCCAGATTTAGACCTGGTTTAGTCCAACTCTTGATAGCTGTTCCTAATCTACAGTGGCCAAGCCTTATATTGACACTAATGTTAATGGATTGAACATGTGCGTTTCTTGCTGTTTACCTTCACACATGATCAACTTGTTAAATTTTACACATTTTTTTTGCAAAATTTAAGGTACAATTTATTGTCCCTGTGTTTTGTTCATGTCAGTTCAGTTCAATCTCATTTATATTGCACATTTAAAACAGCAACAGATCAGGTCAGATTACATTAATTCAAAATTTAACCCAGAAGTTTCTATCTAAAAGTAACACAGTGTGTCTTCTCTACTCATTTTTTATCTTACCCAAGCACTGATACCAAAAGCTTTATCTTATTTTTATCACTTTTAGAAGCACATGCACATTTAAAGATATAGGTCAAAACTACCATCTAAAAAAATTTAACTTTTTTTAAAAATCCAATGACAACTGACAAATGTATTACTTTTACTGGAGAGTTTTGAGGATAACTGTATTGTACATTTTATTACCTGAATAAACAATGCTCTTACTTTAAGTGCATATGACAGGATTTCATGCTTTTCTAATTATGACTTGGTTTAGTGGGATAGTATCTGTGGTATTATGGTTACTAGGTAACAGTACAGTTATCGCCATGTGTGTCATCTGATGCCCATCTCCATCCAGGAAGTAAAATGATTTAATACAAAACTAGAAAATACTAGGTAACGTTCTTCTCTTATCTGAAATAAAATATCTTAAATATAATTGTGTTAGCTTTGTTTTAGTAAAATCTGTAGTCTAACCTGTCATATGCACTTCAAGCACAATTTCTTTATCTTTTGTATAAATTGAATAAAATAAAATAGTTTTGCACTCACCAATTCTGACCTGCAGCATGTTTCCTCTTTCTTACACTCAAATGAAGGCTGCCACCACAAACCAGTCCTTCCTGTTTCACCTGTCACAGAATCGACCAATCACAAAGGACCTTTCACCCACTGGACCAATCAGATCTGGTCAGTGTCCACATTTCACAACGAAAAGGTATAATATGTACATATATAATACAATACAATAGAGATTTGTAGGATTGAACCTGACCTCAACCAGGACTGGACCAGGACTAAACCAGGACTAACCCAAGACTAAACCAGGATTAATATTAAATCAGGATCATATCAGGGACGTGAAGCTAAATAGAGGCACTGCTCTGCCTGAAGCTGTTACTTTATTATGAGTTATTTTAACACAATCTGACCTTAAAACCTGTTTTGGTTTGGAATGAAAACAGGTTGTACTATTGAAAAGATTCTTTCATATAAAGGGACAGATACAAGCACATTAGCCAACAGTGTTGGTCATTCTCACCTCTTTTTTGTTGAAAATCAAACTTCTAAACAGGACCATGAACGCTCATATTGATCACAGGCTCCTGAAAATGTGTTCTTTTAATATATTTTGTATTTTTGCTTGAGCTTTCAGACAAACTTATCAGGCAGTTTGCTAATGTGTCCAATGTGTTACCGTGGTAACTGACGCTGCACAGTCCTCCATAGACACAGTCTTGTTCAAAATAATAGCAGTACAATGTGAATAACTAGAATAATCCAGGTTTTTAATATTTTTTATTTGTACATGGCAAACAAGTTACCAGTAGGTGCAGTAGATTCTCAGAAAACAAACAAGACCCAACATTGATGACATGCATGCCCTTAAGGCTGTGCCACTGGGCAACTAGTTGAAAGGGGTGAGCTCAAAAAAATAGCAGTGTCTGCCGTTGATTGTACAAACTCAAAATTATTCTGTAGAAAAATTTTTGTTTGTAGGATTTAGCAATCCTGTAAATCACTAAACTAACATTTAGTTATATGACCACAGTTTTTTATAACTGCTTCACATCTATGTGGCATGGAGTCAACCAACTTGTGGCACCTTTCAGCTGTTACTCCACTCCACAATTCATTTACATTTCATGGTTTTGCTTCATAAACAGCATTTTTCACATCACCCCACAAATTCTTAATTGGATTAAGGGTCCGGGGATTGGGCTGGCCACTCCATAACATTAATTTTGTTGGTTTGGAACCAAGACTTTGCTCGTTTACTTGTGTGTTTGGGGTCAGTGTTTGTTGAAACACCCATTTCAAGGGCATGTCCTCTTCAGCATAAGGCAACATGACCTCTTCAATTATTCTGACATATGCAAACTGATCCATGATCCTGGTATGCGATAAATCGGCCCAACACCATAGTAGGAGAAACATGCCCATATCATAATGCTTGCACCACCGTGCTTCACTGTCTTCACTGTGAACTGTGGCTTGAATTCAGAGTTTGGGGGTCGTCTCACATACTGTCTGTAGCCATTGGACCCAAAAAGAACAATTTTACTCTCATCAGTCCACAAAATGTTCCTCCATTTCTCTTTAGGCCAGTTGATGTGTTCTTTGGCAAATTGTAACCGCTTCTCCACATGCCTTTTTTTTTTAAACAGAGGAACTTTGCAGGGTTTCTTGAAAATAGATTAGCTTCACACAGATGTCTTCAAACTGTCACAGAACTTACAGGTAACTCCAGACTGTCTTTGATCATCCTGGAGCTGATCACTGGCTGAGCCTTTGCCATTCTGATTATTCTTCGATCCATTTTGATGGTTGTCTTTTGTTTTCTTCCACGTCTCTCTGGTTTTGCTCTCCATTTTAAGGCATTGGAGATCATTTTAGCTGAACAGCCTATAATTTTTTGCACCTCTTTATAGGTTTTCCCCTCTCCAATCAACTTTTTAATGAAAGTATGCCGTTCTTCTGAGCAATGTCTTGAACGACCCATTTTTCTCAAATGCATGTTCAACAAGTGTTGGCTTCAACCTTAAATTGAGGCCACCTGATTCACACCTGTTTTTTTCATAAAATTGATGACCTCACTGATTGGATGCCACACTGCTATTTTTTTAAACACACCCCTTTCAACTAGTTGCCCAGTGGCACAGCCTTAAGATCGTGCATCATGAATGTTGGGTCTTGTTTGTTTTCTGAGAATCTACTGCACCTACTGGTAACTTGTTTGACATGTAGAAATAAAAATATACTAAAAACCAGGATTATTCTGGTTAGTCACATTGTACTGCTATTATTTTGAACAATACTGTACATAATGTCAAAACATTATAGAGATGAAGGCCACATTGCTGATATAAAATACTAGAGATTTGCAGTTTGCACTTATGCTGCTATAGATCACTATATCAAGTACATACTAAGGCAGAACAATAAGTATTTAATTCTGGAAAATATAAAGCCCAGGATGAATGTCAAAAAATGGAAATGGAAATCCGGCACTAGTGCAAAACTGTCATACAGATATATTTGCCAAAACAAAAGCGCAGTGGAACAACCAGATAAAATGACGTGTCACTGCTGGTAAATGTGCCACGTCTATAATGTCAGAGAACATTTGAGTGAACGCTAAGGCTAGTATTTAGTATCTGCAAATCTCCTCTGCTTTAACTGTCACTGAAAATTGTATGAGGTGTGACGTCACAGCCCTGAGCTCTAGTGGCTCTGTACCATAGTCTCTGCTCTGTGCAGCGCCTGGCAACCTCATTGTTTGCGTCACTACTTCCTCTGCAATTGTATCTCTATGAGGTTTTTGCCGAGTCAAGCTATAATGAATAACTATTTAAAGATCAGGCAGTGGACAGGGAGCTGCGGGCGAATGTCACTGACATTAAAAACTGCACAAATAAAATGAATAATTCACTGGAGGACACATGTTTGTCTCAATGTGTTTTTATACCTGAAAAAACTCCTTGAAAAACATGCATTCTTACTGTAAGCTGGCTTGCCTCTGCGCTGATCTGACCTTTAACTTGGCCTAGCGATGTCACCTGCTTTTCTCCATTGAGATAGCAAAGTTTAATGCCATACTGTGGAATATTCCAGTCAAAAGGATTGTGTATCTCTATGTATCAGACCCAAACTGCACTCACAAGACATAAGTTGACTGGAGTTCATGCTAAAACAACTATTTATGCAAAGAAAAGTACTAGGAAACAATGTTCTTACATAAGGACAGATTAAACGTATGAATCCTGAGTTAAAGCTGTCTTTTTTACATATAAATACCAAAACTCCAGCTAACTCACAAACTTTTCCCATATAAATGTTGTCCCCTATAAATCTTTATAATCTAAATAAAATAATTCGTTGACTAACCGTAATTTTGACTCCATCTACTGATTAGTCGACTAAAAGATGACAGCCCTAGAAATATGAACTGCTAAACTAATACAAAAATCCCATGCATTTCTGTAGAAGTCTAAACTACAGGGTTAGCAGGTTAAACCAGCAACATTCTGTTCAGTTAAATAACTGCAGGCTTCACTTTTTAAAAAATATATTTGAAACTTTAAAAACCAAACAAAGCAACTTTTTACATTATATCACACTTATGAACAGTTGTTTTCTCACGTGTTTTCAGTCCACGCAGCAACACAAGATTATTGCATTTTTAACTAAACATTTTCTGCAGTTTAAGGCGTTATCCAAAACAAATTAAAATATTTTCAAATCCAAAACTGGCAAGCATTTCTCCTTTATACAAGTGGTTGAAATAAATACATGTTATAAACAAGATATCTTTAGTGAAATGATTATCAAGCTAAATCATAAAGGAAGGGACAGCCCACATTAGAGGTTTAGGAGATAGTTCCCAGACTAATAGTTTGTATAGAGGAAGAACAGTGAATATATGAGTAGATGCAGAGGAGAGGGTCAGAAGGAGCAAACTGCTGTGTTTCACCTTGTGATGTCATTAAGCAGTAGTTTAAGGTAACAGCTCCTTTTACCTTTAGTTCAGTAGAGAAGGGCAATTCCGGGGCTGAAATTATTCAATAGATTCTAGTGTGTGGAGTTTAAAAACATAGTGGAGCACTTCCTGTACTACCACATGACATCACAAGGTGGAGCAGTGCATTTTCTGTTTGAGAGAAGAACTATACTAAATATGCAGGGTTTGTGTGTTAACCCTGTGTGAATGAAACAAAACACAACTCCGGATATGTTTGTGATGAGCAAACAACATTATAACACAGATCAGAAAACAGCATAATATGGGCCATTTAAAACATAAAAATAATCTTTGAACAGTTCAGATTCTACATGAGTGAGTTGAGATGTTGCACGTGTCCTACAGTGTTCAGCATAATCGCCCTCTGGTCCAGTATCTCCCTGTCCCGCGCCAGTGCGGCCCTCTCCTGGTCCACCATGGCACGGTCACGCTGTAGATCCGCACGTTCCCGCTCCAGCCACATCCGCTCCGCCTGCACTGCTGCCCTCTCCCTCTGCACAGAAGCTTTCTCCTGCTCCACCAACTGTCTGTCCCTCTCCAGCAGGGCGCGCTCTCGGTCCAAAATGCCCCACTCACGATGTAAAGCGACGTTATTCTCAGTCACAAATGTTTCCGTGCTAAAATCGGGAGCGGGAGTAGTTGTTGCTGTATTAGGAGGAATATGAATTTGATTGGACGATTGGTGAGGAGTAGGTGGGGCTTGGTGAGGTGTAGGTGGAGCTTGGTGAGGGGTAGGTGGGGCTTGGTGAGGTATGGGAGGAGCTATTTGTCGCTGCGGGCGGAGTTTGTGGGGTGTGTCGTCAAGTTCTTGGCCGCAGTTCTCTGGGTCGAGCATGGGGGCACTGTGGGACAAGCGGCCCTCAATGGCGTCATGCATCAAACTGAACCAGGGCCAAGAAGAAGGGTCCACAGAGGTCTCCATCCCGACTGGAGGAAACCGCAGGTCCTAAAGAGACGAGGTCAATATTTGTATTACATGTCTTAACTGCTAACACATAACATATTTAGATTAGACCATGTTACTTTTTATCGCTTTGAAAATGTTATATTCACCAAAAACAACATAAACATGTTTTATAAGTTTCAGAAAGACGATTTTGCATTATACCCCCTCTTTAAAAGCAGTCATATTACGCTCTTTTGGCTATATACTATAACAGTATAACATCATATATATATCATATATCATATAAGATCATCATTTTGCATTTGGTTCACTGCAAACTACAATTTTGGTTTACGATGGCTAAATAACAGACATGGGTCCACTGACTGCCTTTAAAAAAAAACCTACATGATTGACCCAGAATCAGATTTTTTTTTAAACTGCAAGTCTAGAACAATAGGAGGAGATGGGGGTAAATGAAAACCGTAATTTCCTGAGCACTCTACCCTCAAATGCAGGACAATGCAAGATTACTCAAACATGCACTAAGGCATACTAAAATACAAACTTTGAGTACGCCTTGATAAGGGAACACGACTATAACGATTAAAGTGGAGACATTATTCTTAAGTTATTATTGAGTTATCAGGAAATACCAAGGTTAGGGTGTTGTTTAAAAAGCCACAAGCTGTATATTTTACCTTGTATCTCCTCTTCAAGTTGTCCCATTTCTTGGCGAGTTGAACCGTGGAGACCTTCCCCTGTAGACCCAGCTCTCTCAGGATTGCTCTGAAGAGGAAATAGTACAGTTAAAATGCATATATATGAAGACAGAACAAATATTTGATACTTTAACAGTGAACATGTATGAAGTATTTGAACAGTGACGGAGTAGAGTGCAGTACCTCCAGGCAGCTTTGGCAGCGTTCCTGCGTCCGGTGAATAAGGCCTCGTTTGCAGCTCTGAGTTTGATCATCTTTTGAGTGTCCTCCTCCGACACTGAGAAAAAGGAAAGAGGAATTTATGTTTATTTATTTATGTACTTGACAAGCACAAGCTGTAAACACACTTTTGTGAAGTCTGACTCAGAGAACTACTAATTCTCCTCACGGCATAAAATAAGATACTAAATATGTTTGCAAAAGTAGATGAAGTTTTAATTTGGACCTTTTTTGTTATCCTGCCACAAATGTTTGATTATAATTAAATCACACATTTTTAAGGACAATTATGACAACATTATGACATTTCAGAAACATGGATTTTCCATTTAAATGCTGAAGGTGCACTGTAACTCTTCTGGTGAAGGGTCTATCAAGTGTTGTCTCCATGGAGATGCTATTGCTTTGGTCACTTTTGTAAATGTCGCTTTTCCACCTTCAAGGCATTAAAAGTGCTTTAAATCAAGGAACTACTCACCCATTCACACATACATTCATATACCAGTGGGATTCGAACCGCCAACCTTAGGATCAGTGGAAAAACACTCCAACTGATCTACTGTTGCCCTATTGCTTTCCCTGTAATGTTCCATAGTATGGCATTAAACTAACATCTTGCATTTATTCAGTGACAGAAGTTTTTATTGCTAAAATGTACCTTAAACTTCTCACCTCTTCACAGATGTGACCTGTAACTTGGCCTTTTAGCATTACCTGCTTGTCTCCATGTGCAAAGGTGAGTTTAAAGCAACACTGTGAATGTCAATATGTTATAATTTATGGATTACACTTAATCATTATGTTACCAGTGACCAAACACTGGGTTGTTGCTTTCCATTTACTTTACAAATTTTGTTTAAAAAAAACAAAACAAACTGACATAAGCAGAGTTGTCATTTTTCACATTCTTTTTTTCCCCTTGCATTAGTTACTCACTTTTATATGAGTGTTCTGTGGGCGATGATGACTCCTCTCCATTGGCGTCTATCAGGGTCACATTTCCATCTGAATGTCCAAGGCTCTCCTCATGCTCTGTGTTTTCTACGGAGTTTTCCGACACCAGACTCTGCTCCAGCTCCTGTACCGCGCTCCGGTCCTCCAGGGGGCAGTCTCTCTCGGGAGGCACAGAGGGCGGGGGGGAGGACAGGAAGAGTGTATCGTCAGAGTTATTCCACACAGGCTCCACAGAGGGTGCTTTTCCGAGTAGACGGCCCTCGAAGGCGTCGCTCATGAGCTGGAACCAGGGCCAGCCTGCGGGGTTCACCTGGCCCTCCATCCCCTGAGGAGGGAACTTCAGGTCCTGTTAGGAGAAAAGTGTAAGTATACACAATTTCCATGTATGTGAGCAAAATTTGTGTTGCCACAGGAGAGATATAGCAATATAATCAGGAAGTTCCCATTAGCATGCTAGTTGTCATTAGCTTTATGATGGAAAAACTCCGAACTGGTTTCTGAAAGCATAAACTCACTGCGGTGAATAATTAGGATGCTCTGAATGCATAACTCTCTAAAACGAACTAGTTCAGTTTTTCACATTTTTAAGACAGTACAGTGCCTTTAAATTTTACTTGAGTACGCGTTGACTTAAAGATATTTAGTTTTAAGTCTAAATAGGGCTCCACAATTTTTCGCAAAGTTTTATTTTAGCTGAGGTTACAGAATTACAGTGAGGAGAGGAAATAGCTATTTACATCAAACTAGTTCTGAGCTCCCACAATCCCTTTGACACATCAGTGTTCAGCTGCATTATTTAAGTAAAGTAAGTCAAATATATCGTTATCACAATATTGAAAATACACAATTTTTTGTTTCCAAATGGTGCAGACACGAGTAAAGATTTAACCAAATAATGTTTTAAAATAATGCTATTGATACTTTACAGCTGATGTCATAATCATTCCTTGGGGGTGTGAAGCTAACAGACAATCCTTTTGGGCAGGTTTTGCTATTGTGCCATCGATTTGCGTGAATTATGTTACCATGGTAACTGCTAAACATTCCACCATAGACATTCATGTATAACACCCCCAGTGTGATGTGACTGTAAAGTATCAATTTCAGTTCTCCAGTTACATTTAGTTGACCTTAATATATTTCTTTTTTTTATTTCAGTGGCATTAAAAGTTCTTTCTTCTGACCTTAAACCTGGTCTTGAGATTGTCCCATTTCTTTGCAACTTGATCCGGAGTGATTTTCCCCGTGAGTCCGAGCTCCTTCACAATTCCCCTGAACAACAGATATGACATTATATTTCACCAACTCAAACCAAACACAAGGCACTGCTTCAGCTGTGTCAAAACTTCAAATATGAAACTTAAAAAAAAAAAAAAAGGTACACTATGTAACTTTTGTAGTTAATTAAACCAGCATTAAACTTTGTATCCATGGTGCAGGTACAGCCACGTATTTCTTATGCAATAGAACACCTGTAATTCAATAAGTGCGACAAAGAAAGGTTTAATGCCATTTTGTGGAACATTCCGGGCAGTGCAAAAACATGACCATGGAGACCAGCTCTGACCCTGAGAAGTTACATAGTGGATCTTTAATATCTCTCCTCTGCCTCATGTGTGACTGTACCTCCAGGCCGGTTTGACGGTGTTCCTTTTTCCCGTGAACAAAACTTCATTTGCTGCTCGTAACTCGATTAATCTCCGAGTGTCTTCTTCTGTCACTGAAAACATAACATCAATATATATTATTTTAAGTATCTAAACATCTTATTTTAACAAAGGCTGCACAAAATAGAGTAAAATAACAAAATGGGGTAAGTTATTTCTTGATACTGAAATGGAGTTTGACATTTTAGTATTATGATAACACATCTCTCCTGCAGTCCAGATCGACTGAGATGGGTTTTCATGACTGTTACCAATTGTTAATAATCCAGAGAACCCGATCACCGATAACCTCGGCCGATACCTTTGGGCCGATATGCATTTGTGGTCTTCAAATGTTTTTTCTAGAATGATGTCTCTCAGATGGAGGCAGGAGCCAGATTTCCCTATAGATGACATTGTACTTTGCCATGAAATATCCAAAAGGTAAATTCACAAGTGTTGAATCTGATCATTTCTATTAATGACTAGACCCTAGAACTCACTGTATTACAGCAAAAATCTGCATTTTAACAATATTAATTTTAACTGCCCCACATGTGTATTATGTTGTAATATGTTTAGTATTTAGTATTCTTTTGTTAGTCTTGTATCTGTTTATGTGTTGTTAATGTACCTGCGTTTGTATATGACACTTTGTTGCTATGCCGACATGTTGATGTGAGGTTCTATTGGTCCGTTACTGGTCTGTTTTGGAGACTGGCTTGAGTGAGACTGCTGCTGTTTGGCTCTTGTTTTAGCGTGGGTTACGGCCTACAGTAGCCCTTGTGTTCAGAAAATAAACCACAAAAAATTTGGCGTGTTTCCTTACACCAGAACGCTACAAAATGTTGTGATGTTATCTGAAACACAGGAATAGCAGATTTTTTCCCCCTCAAATGATACAATTTGAATTTACTACAAACTCATCCACACACCCTTTTTACTACAAACTGAAAAGAGCTGTGTAGTCACATTTTAGGCACTACCCTTTTTGTTTGAGTGTTTAAATTAAGATTCACGCAGCTGGTTGGTCCAAAGAAAATATCGTCCTCTTCTGGAGAATTAATGCTGATCGATGATACGCTAAAAGATTCAAGTATTGGCCTGATATATTAGTCTATCTCAATAGTGAACCTAGTTATCAAATAAAACATTTTGCCCTACATACTATCTGAAATACAGTCTATATGACATGTCATCCTTGTTGCTCTTACACTTGTAGCTATATTCACTCCCTCGTTGCGCCTCGGCTAAATTCCCCGCTCCGTTCTTCTCCACGTTTTCCACCAGGAGGTCAATCTCGCTCTCTGTCAGGAAGTCCGTCATCCCACGGCTGCGTCTCTGCCTCTTTTTGGGCATCGGAGAGGGAGCTTCACAGAACTCATCTTCCTCTTCGATGATGGGAGTGAGGAGGGGAGCAGCTCCGGCTAAACGTCCCTCCATCGCCTCGTTCATCCGGAAAAACCAGGGCCATGAGCTCAGGTTTGGGTCCACACCGGGAGCAGGGAACTTCAGCTCCTGAGAGAGACATGAGGGGTTTAAGTAGGGGCTGAATATTAAAAGGAACTGTACCTGATTTCTTACTCTCTTAAAAACTTAAACAAAACTAGTTCATTTTAAACTGTTTGCAGTAGTGTAAAGTTATTCCTCACTGCCCTGTGCCTTCCGAGCTTCTGAATTATTCACTAAGTTTATAAACACGTTTCACAACTTTCAGAGATCAGAGGAGAGTTTTAGTGCTAACCTACACTTCCTGACTACAGAATATTACAGTACACAGTGGACGTATTTTGACCTCAAGAGCTGCATATACAATACATCTGTACTGGGGCAAGGCAAATTTTGCTCCAATAGATGGGATAAAATCAGTCACCAGGGGTTTTGAAATGTAAATGACAAATACATAATGGGCAAAATAATGTTTGATCTCCTAAATAAGGTGTTTTTGAAGATTTGAGGATTTTGAGAGGCACACAGCGAATCCTGTTGAGCAAAGTACAGACTTTTTTTGTTAAATGACACGGTGATTTTTCCATTCTTAAATATTGAGGTAGAAAAGATTTTAGAGGTGGTCATCTGGACACTGCTCTCATCCAGAAGCCACTTGAAAAAGGGATTACTCTGTCTCGATTCTTAAATATTAATTTTTAAAATATAAATTTTTGATCCCAGATAATATAAAATGTTGAATACATTATTATACACAACATTCTGGTTGTGCATCAGAGAAAGAGAAAACTGCAGGTGGCCATTTCAAAGTAGACCATTTTAGACATCTTAAGTATGAGTAAATATATCATGTGAATGTTGTCATTTGTTCTTGGTTTACGGTTTGATACATGTTATACAATTAAACAGTTTAATATTTCAGACAAACTAAATCACTTCAACTTTCTACTAAACCAACCTTGTACTTCCTCTTCAGATTGTCCCATTTTTTTGCCAGCTGATCGATGGACACTTTTCCCTGCAGCCCCATCTCGAACAGGATGGCTCTGAAACAAAAATCAAGTTATATCTCTGAGTAAAGTTGCGGTCAAGTTGGTTCTGGTTTAGTTAGGGTCTATTCCAAGTTTAGTTCCAGCTTCAGTCTCTATTTTAACCAGGTCCGACTTCTTACAGTAAACTCCAGTAGGTCCCTCACCTCCAGGCTGGTTTTGCTGTGTTCCTTCTTCCAGTGAACAGGACTTCATTTGAAGCTCGAAGTTTAATTAGTTTTTCAGTTTCATTGTCTGTCCCTAAACAAGAAAAAATAAAATGATGATTAATAAACACTACAATACTTCACAATACTTTATAGGAGCACTTTTTTTTGCAGCGATGGAACTTACATTCAAGGTAATACATAATTTCTTACCTATATTTGTTTATAGTTAAACAACTGGGCCTGTCATGATCACACATTTTGAGTATGATATATTGGGGAAATATAGACGATAAACAAAAATATTGAAACTTATTTTTATGCCGCTGACATGAAAACCCTAAAGCAGATTTTCCCCCAAAGCTCTACTCTATAAGTACACTTTTGTTGAATACAAATTAAACACTTACTGAGTCACAGAAGATAGATGATAAATTGATATAGTATTTATTGTGACAGGCCTATGAACAACTAAAATTAAACCTGACTTTTGCACAATTTTCTATTACTGGTTTGATTAACTTCTTGATTAAATGAGGCTGCTTGTCTAAGTTTAATGCCCTACAGTGAAATACTCCAGGTCATGCAATAACATCATATGGAAGGCAGGTGGCGTACTCTCCACTAGAAAAGGTACACAGTGGGCTCAAATTCTTAACAAACATTTAAATATATCTCACATTTGTAGGAGCACTCTGATATCCTCCTCCAGCCCAGAGCTCCTCCGGTGGCCGTGTTCCCCGTTGAACTCCTCGTCCTTCGGCTCATGTTCACCGACTCGTCCATCTCCGTCTTTATCAGGAACTCGAGTATGTCCTGGTTTTCCTGGGGCTGATTCTGGTTCTGGGTCTGGTTCTGGTCTTGGTTCTGGTCAGGTTCAGAGTCCGGGTTTAGGACCATGCTGCTGTTGAACAGGCGTCCGTGCATCGCCTCCTCCATCATGTGGAACCAGGGCCAGGACTCCACCACCCCAGAGACCTCCTGCCCCTGGTATGGCTGCTTCAAGTCCTGCAGAGACACAGAGAGAAACAGAGAGAAAGGTGGGTATGTAGAGGTGGTAGAGGAAAGGTAGAGGTGTAGAGGCAGAGATACAGAATAATAATATTGCAATTCTTGTTTTGGAGATATGAAAAATTACAATATATCGACTGTAATGTAAAACCTATTTTAAAAAGATTAAAAACACTGATTGTAAATAAAACAGAAACTTGAAAATAAGAAACCAGCTAACATGCCAGTTTGTAGACATGGGATAACACACTCTCCTTCATGCACCAGTGGTACTGTGAGGACACTGGAACCTAGGTGACTGAAGTCTCTTGCCTAAGGACACAACCACCCTGCTGCCCCACTGTGGCACCTGTTCTCCCATCCAAGCACTAACCAGGGCCAGCCCTGTTTAGCTTCAGAGATTGGATGAAATTGGGCATTCCCAGGGTGCGCTTAATGGTTTATTTTATAGACATTTAGTTTGATACTTGAACCTGGCACATTTTAGCAAACATCTAATGGATTGAAATAACATTGACTTGACTTAACATTGTTGATAAAATGAAAAAAACAAAACAAACTTAGCAGTATCCCATTACTTTTTGAATACCTTATATTTTGTCCGAAGATTGTCCCATTTCTTGGCAATCTGGTCTGGAGTCAGCTTCCCCTCGAGTCCCAAGCCTTTTAAAATAACACTACAAACAAAACAAAGATGTTTAACTGTCAGAATACCGATGTTTTGGCCTGGTTTGTGGTTAATATATGTAATTACTTGGCCTATCCACATGAAACAAGGTTAGTGTCTTCTCTGTCAGTATAAATAAACTAAAGTGAAATTATTTATTCACAATAGCTTCAAGGAAGTGCTGCCATTATCCAACCCCAAAGATATGATTGTTATCAATTGATTGTACTTTAAAACATGAGATCAATAGGACAAGTTTGTGGAGCCAGTCCAAAACAATGAGACACAAAGACAACATTTGTGGATCATAAGTTTGGAGATTTCTTTCAAAAACAGTGAATCTCCCATAGAGTTATACAGACCCCTACCCTGCGTCTGTAATTATGACATCACCACACTCTAGGAAGTGAACACTGATGATGTGCGTACCTCCAGGCGATCTTGGCCGAGTTCCTCTTCCCGGTGAACAGAGCCTCATTGGACGCTCTGAACTCGATCAATCGTTTCACGTCGTCCTCAGTCACTACAGCAGAATACAGCAGAGAGAGGAGGGACAAATTTATCAAGACCGAAGAGATTATGGCTTTTTGTGGTTTTCAAATTCTACAAGGTGATGATGTCATTCATTTCTATTATAGACTAGACCCAAGAACTCACTGTATTACAAAAATCTGCTGACCCCATCTGTATTAAATAACATTGGCCTATAGAATGGAGTGATGTCATCTGAAATCCAGTAATAATGTGGCTACAGCTTGATTCATTCACAAGGGAAATTACTTGCATGCAAATCTCAGGCTTTTTAAATTAATAGAAACATTTACAGACAAGGCTGAAAAAAGGTGCAGTTCTGACTTTGTAAATGGTTTCATGCATGATGAGAGACTCAATAGCTAACCACTGTCACCGTGTATACCATGGCCCATTATATCATAAGCTGACTTTTATACTGTTAGTGGTTTTAAGTAGTTATAAATTATTTTAAAAATCTAGGCACACAATGCAACTTTTCTGGCGGGGGTTCTGTGATTCACTTGTCTCCATAGATTCTGTACTTGGAATGTTGTATTGTATGACACCAAAAATATATTTATCTTGCAATTATTAACTTAAACATGTTTTTAATAATTCAAAAATTACTTGAGGAAAAAAAACATTTATTCTTAATGCAAATGGGTTCACCACTCCACAGATCTGACTTACAACTTGGCCGTATAGCTTCACCTGCTTGTCTGCATCTCCATGGAGACAAGCAGGTAGTGGATCCTCCACAAGAAGAGTTATATAGTGCATCTTTAAATCATAGTAGGTTCCATAATAGTATATATGAGTTATTGTATTTTTTTTTATTTTTATACAATGCTCAAAATGTTATGTGAATTGTGACTTCCTGGTGTTGTCCAGAATAAACTTAAACCTGTATATGAATACTACATGACAGCTTTGACCAGACAATTTGAAATATCTCTACAACATTGCACAACTTTGAAGCTTTTGCAAAATTGTGTAAGAAATCATACCAATTACCTAAATATATTTATAAACATTAGACCAGAGATAAATACTTACTTTTATAAGAGTTTTCGGTGAATTGAGGTAGTGTAACCAGCGGAGGCTCCATTGACAGCATATGGGAAGTCATACCCCGACTTTAGGGCTAACAAGGAGGCTACTGAGTGTTTATACTTACGTCTAAACCCAACTACATTATAAAAATCACGCCTTAATAACATCACTAAGCCGATTTTAGGCTAGTTTCCATTGTAAAATACGCTCACGGATACGATTTTGTCCAACTTTGACGTGCTAAGCTAACTCCCCATGCAAAAGTAAGGGGAAGCTAACAGTGGCTAACCTCAACAATATCAAAACAACGTGAAGACTGGCGTTTCAACTCATCCGGAAACGCTGGTTAATAATACACCCAATAGACATCCACCAGAGCGAGTTAAAAGCAACATATGTCCCCGCTAAGTGTATTAAATTAGCAGTAACTTAATGCTAAAGCTCCATGGCTACACCGAAGGTAGCTAGCATCCTGCTTCCCTCTGCAGTGGAGGGGAGGGCGGGGAGCTGGGGGTAAACTCCGCCCTGATGTGACCCGAGCAGCACCGGGAAAGGTTTTCATTTTTTTATTTTTTTTTTCCAGTGATCTTTTTTGTTAATTTTTTTTTCCAGCATAGTTGGTAGAGTAAAATAAGTAAAAAATAAAATAAAATAAATACATTATTAAATCAACATATAAAGCAAATACATAAATAAGACAACAGATATAATACAATTAATAAATAAACAAACAAGCAAGCAAATAAATAAATAGATAAATAAATAAAATGTCCACTTTCCCTCTAAGTTCAAATTTGTTTTTTTCTAGTTGGACATGTTTCACTATGTCAAACAATAGAATAATGTCAATTTAAAAATGTAAATAATAAATTGTTTTAAAGAGGATTTTATGGTGTTCTTTAATAGCATCTTTGAATTTCATTATCCCTTAAAATTTCAACGTTCAATTTAGTATTATACTAACATAATTAAAGGTGCACTAAGTAACTTATCTGGTGGAGGGTCTTTTACCTGCTGGTTTCTAAATGGAGGAGAGCAGATGATGTCACAAGGCCAAGTTACAGGTCAGATCTGTGGAGGGCAACCCGGCTCACAGTAAGAATGCATGTAATTTTGAGCTATATCTTTGATTGAATAGATAGATATGTTTAATGCCATACTGTGAAACATTCCAGGCAAAGCAATAACACTTGTATAGACACTAGCCAAGTGGCAGATAGTACACCTTTAATGTAGTGGCTCAGTGTCTGTTGTCAAATGCCATTTCATAAAGCTTTTTATATTCTCTCCAAAATGTCTCCAAATAGAATTATAAAAGGGGACGGTACACATTTCAGTCTCATAATATTGGATATATAACTCTAAAACAATGGGATTGTATTTTATCATACAATATTAAAAATATATGCTTGAGTTTTTAGGCATTTTGAATGATTTAGAAATAAGTTATGAATAATATAAAATAACAATAATATGTGTGAAGTTATTCCCGATTTAACTTAAAATAAACACAGTAACTGAAAAACTTAGTATTATGGGAATAACATGTGATTATGACAAAAACACAGACACTTTAGTTACAAAAGTTATAATTGGATTTACAGTATTTTACAAAACAAATAAGGTCAGCGCTCTTCCATACAACTGAGAGCTCGAGTCAGCGATTGGTCACAAACATTGGATAACTAAAGAGCAGCACAATAAGAATAACTATAATTAATTAACAATATACTAATTGTATTGTATTAGTATAACTTTTAGATATTATGCTGCTCCAAAGGCTACTCCAATATGATACAATTAACCATAAAAACAGCATGGACTCAAATGAAATGTAAAGGAAATCACTAAAACATTTCAGTAAGTTTAACAAAATATATATTTGTTACAGGATTTTGAACACTTTTTCAGTTTTTGGAAATGTTTGTGAACACTAGAATAGCTCACCACCAATAAGATGTAATAAGGCATTCAAATATTTACTTAAAGAGGGGTTTTACATGTCTATGAGGTATTAACCGCCATTATCATCGTGTTACCCTTTATTGTTTTGAAAATGCTAGCACCCGGGAAAGATCACTAGATTACTCAAACCTGTCTGGATGACATCTAAAACCTCTACAGGCATATTTTTGATGAGGGAATGTTATAACATGGTAAGAAGCTCCAAAAAGTCGACTTTGCTTAATACCCCCTCTTTAAATTTTGTTCAATGAAATTGAAAATGTACAAGTTAAAACTGATGTTCATACTTTTACAATGTTTTGCTTGACATATTGTTCTACCAGAAAAGGTTCAAATATCTTTCAGTATGTATACTAGGAAATAAATAAATAAAAAACATGAACTGGTTTAGGGCTGCAACTATAACGATTATTTTAATAGCTGAGTAGTCAGTGATTTTTGATTTAATAATGCCACCATCTTTTTATGTGCTAGGATCTGTATTGTTCAGATTAGTGATGTCACAATACTGATACAAACATTTCAAACTCAATTTCTGTATTAAAGAATAGACCTTTTGACACAAGTGATAATTGGCTAAAAAAAAAGCTTTTTTAGGCAATATTGCATTTTTCAACACAAAGTAATAGTGTTTATTATACCATGTGGTCTTACACTAGTTCTGAAAAACTAGTGTAAGATGAAACTGTGTCAGTATCAATACTTGCTAAAGTGAATATTTAGTTTTGATACTAGTTTTATTAACGATTAACAATTGATTTTCAATATTTTGACAACCCTACTCCAGCTAACGATTACAATGATCAAAATACGATGGCGATAATTTTTTTAGTTAACTACTGCAGATTAGTCGATTCATCATTGCAGCCCTGAACTGGTTATTATTCTTTCAGTTTATAGAGTGAGCTATTCTAAAGTGCAACAGCTACATTTTAACTTTTTTCTTTTTTTTTTTTTTTTTTTTTTACATTTTTACAGCTTTTCTGATAGTTTTTTAACTAAAGTTGCAAACCTATGCCTTGTTTCTTCTTGGTCTGCATCTGCTGTCAATATTTGTAAAACTTTGTCTGTTAAATTGTTGTATTTTTCGGAGCCATCCATTTGTTCCTCTTCCTCTGTTGTAGCTCCACATTTTCTCTCCTGTTCAACCTCGGACGCAGATGTTGCCATTTGATTCCTGAATGTTTCTTTTTGTTTTTCGAAATCCTCTTTTGCTTTGTCAAGAAAAATCTTATCTCTTTCAAAAATTGCTCTGTCTCGGTCTAGGTAAGCCCGATCACGATCCAGCAATACCTTATCCCTCTCCACTCCAGCCTTCTCTCTCTCCAAATCGGCCCTGTTTTTGTCTAGCACTGCCCTATCGCGCTCATTTTCAATTTTCTTCAAATCCAGTGCCTGCCTTTCTTTGTTCAACTGCTCTCTCTCCCTTTCCAAATTGATCAACTCTTTGTCAAACTCGGCTTGTTCTTTTTCAAGTGCTTTTTTCTCCCTTTTATATTCCAAGAACTTTTTGTTCAACTCTACAACTTCCAAAGCGATATTCCGATTTGATGCAAGGCAATTTCTAGTAGTGCTGTTAGAAGTAGTAGCGCTGTTAGAAGTAGTAGCGGTAGAATCCGGTAACAAAGTTGCGTAAAGCACTGTTCTTGGCTGGACATTTTGTGTGCTAGTGTTGTCGACAGTTTTAGCTTGCATGACGATACTTTGGGTAGAGGTGGTTGGAACTTTGCTTGCAACTGAAGCAGTAGAATCTGGTAAAAGAGTTGCGTATAGCAATGAAGGTTGCGTACTTGGTTTTGTATTTGGTTCTATTGGTGTCATAGTATGTTTGGGCATGGTTGGCACACTTTCCAGCGTTTTAACAGTAATTTTCGGAGCTTGCAATGCAATTTCGTTGGGTTTTTTGGTGCTTTCTTCATAGTTGCCGCTTTTGTCAATCATCTCAATGTCTTCCTCGCTTTCAATTGGAGCCATTTCAACCACGTTTAAAGCGCTGATTACATCTTCCGAGTCAGAGGAGGGGCGGTAGGGAAAGTCTGCTTCGTGTTTTTCGTCGTCAATGGGGAGAAGTTCGATGACCTTAGCGGCGTTGTCCAATCGGCCATTCAGTGCATCGTCCATCAGATAAAACCAGGGCCAAGCTGCGGGGTTCTTTGGCTGCTCACCTTCAGAAGGGTTTTTAATCACCTAACAAATTAAGTACAATGATATTTTAGGATATCATGTAGATAACTGTACTCAACTTAAAGCCACAGTATGTAACATTTTAGCCAAAAATAGACTAAAGTAGGTTTTGTTTTGCACTGACAAACTTGGAAAATCATGCGTCCTTACTGACTCTTATTTGGCCTGGAGCTTTCCTCCTTGTTTTCATGGAAATGCTGTTCCACAGTACGACATAAAACTGGTCTATCTCCATGCAAAATATTCCAAGAATGATTTAAATTTTCTGTTTCCATAGAATTATGCAGGTGACATACCAACTCCAGACAGTTACATATTACATACTGTACCTTTAAAGGAGACATACGTGTAATGAACAGTTTCTATTCTCACCTATCCCCTATCCCCGTCCAAATCCCCTGTATTTTTTATTATTTGAGTCTAGGGAGTAAACAGAGTATAAAATGTTGCGTAGCCTTTCTTAAAAAACAAACAAACAATAAAAAAAACACATATAATAAAAATCCACCACCAGCTACGGTAACAGGCCTATCAGATTTGAACAGGAATTCAATTGTTCCATTTCTATTATTAAGACACTGGAATATGGAATATTGTGTAAACCACAATATTCCATATAAACAAAATATAAAATAATCATCTACATATGTTATAGTACAATATTAAATACCTTAAAAATCATACTCTATCATAATATAAGCCTTGGTTTGGATTTAGTTTAACAAGATCATTTGAATGTCATTAATAAATGATACTAATTACACAGAACACTTGCCTTGTACTTTTGGTTCAGGTTGTCCCATTTCTTCTTGAGCTGACGAGCCGACATCAACCCCTGAAGTCCCAACTCTCTTTTTATTGCTCTGTGGGTAAAGAAAATTCATTTTTACATTATTTATTTACATCAGAAAATGGACTATCTGCAACCAACAACACTCTTGTTTGACAACATATTGGGACCTTCTTGTTGTGGGGAAATAATGCTTTGCTAACCACTCTGCCACTGTATGGTTTAGCATAGACACTCACCTCCATCCTCTCATCGCAGAGTTCTTTCTCCCGGTAAAAATGGCAGCATTACTGGCTCTGAGAAGAATTAGCTGCTGGATGTCTCGATTGGTCACTGGAGTCAAAGAAAAATATCATAGTCATTTATTGTACCATTTATGAATAGAATACCCTAAACATATTTGCAAGAAGCCAGCCAGATGGGGGGATATTGGGAGCAAGTAAACATTTAGTCCTCATTCAAGCTGATGTGTTGGAAAGGAAAAAATGGATTTGAGCTTGATAAACAGTGATGCAGATGAGTCGTTATGGTAAATGCCTATCAGAGGTGCTTTTGACCTGGTTTAGTCCTGGGTTACACCTGCTTTAGTCCTTGGTTAGACCTTGTTGAGTCATAGTTGAGTCCTGATTTAGATCTAAATTAATCGTGGGTTAATCCTGGATGAGACCTGGTTTGGTCCTGGTTTAGTCCTGGGTTACATCTGCTTTAGTCTTTGGTTAGACCTGGTTTGGTCCTGAGCTGGTTGTGCGTTAATCCTGGGTGAGACCTAGTTTGGCCCTGGTTTAATTCTGGGTTACACTTGCTTTAGTCCCTGGTTAGACCTAGTTTAATCCTGGCTTAGTCCTGGTTTGGTCTTTCAGCAACTCTGATGTGTGCATAGAAGGCATAATCTTAAACAGTCTAATCACTTCACATGGAGATCTCGCGCTATACATACAATCAAAACTAACAGTTAATATAGGATATGCAAAACCTGTACTTGAAAGACGTGCAACAGGTTTTGACTTTAAAATCCCAAAATCCAGAAACAACAAAAAGCAGTGTTTACTCTTTATACACTTAATTATGAACATATCAGCTGACATCATAATCATTTTAATATGTACAACATCAAATATTAGATACGATCCTACTTTATATGTTGTACTATTGAACCATGAGTGTAGACAAAGTTAGGCTACCTGCATGCATTAAACCTCAAATAAAGGCAAATATAATTAAAGCACATAAGTCTAATTTTCCTAGAGGATTTGTTGAGTGGTTGGACGCATCTTCGTAAATGTGAAAATAGCGTCGCAGTGACACCAAATTAGCGATAAAAACCTTTGCGCATTCATCTGTTTCTCCATGAGCTCTGGAGTTATCAAGAAATACCGATCACAATGATATAAATAATACAGAAATAGCATAAATTTACTTTTGTATGCGTTCGCCATGTTGCCTCCTCTTCCCAAAGCCGGAAGAGCGAAAACACAGATGGAAAATGCAGCGCCCCCACGAGGCCGGAGGAGAGCCATACATGCTGCACGTGGTCGGAAAAAAGAAAACATGTAAAAATTGACCAAATAGCAGGTAATTTGAGCTTTAATCATCATTTCACAATCAATCAATCAATCAGTTCACTTAAAACTATTTAAAATGTGTGCACTTTTACTTTTTAACTGCACTTTTCCCTCTAGCAGTTCCATAAATTAAACTTGATGAGTAACTATGTTTGTACTGATATATTTCTCATAGTCTTACATAAGCTACAAATACGAATTTTCAGCTGATAGACTTTGGCCACTAATTGTAGATTGTAGAGCGATCAGATTCACTGACCCACAGGTTGGCAGTGTGATTCCAGCTGCCACAGATGAATGCTGTCATAGTGTCCTTGGACAAGACACTTAATCCACCTTGCCCCCATTGTCTATGTACATTAGTGTATGAAAGCACTTTGAGTGCCTTGAAGGTGGAAAAATGCATTTTGTCCTGTTTTATTAGAGCCTTATGCATTTACGACATTTTAAACCTCCTGAGGGTTTTTGGTAACCATTCTTCACATTCTATTGTATAAATATATCTTATTCAATTGAAAATAAATAAAACTAAACAGAACAAATGATGAGAGGACCAAATGATTGAGTGTTCAAACAATCCAACAAATGTCCAACAGTCCAACATGACATTAAATCTACAGTTGAGACCAGAAGTTTACATACATTATATAAAAAGATACGACATGAAATCAGACTAAACTTTTCCTGTTTTAGGTCAATGTAGATGACTGAAAGTATTTTTATTTGCTAAATGCCATAACAATGAAAGAAAGAATTTTTTGACAATTTTTCATTACTTTCTTCAAAGTCAGAAGTTTACATACATTTCATTAGTATTCACTAAAATTGCCTTTAAACTGTTTGACTTAGGACAAATGTTTTGGATATCCTTCCACGAGACTTTGTGATGGCCTCTCCGAAACATTGACATTATCCTTAAGCCACTTTGTAACCAGTTTGGCAGTATGCTTCGTGTCATTGTCCATTTGGAAGAAGGGTCATTGTCCATTTGCACCCAAGCTTTAACTTTCTGGCTGATGTCTTGAGATGTTGCTCAGTATTTCCACATAATGTTCTTTCCTCATGATGCCATCTGAATGAATGTGGCAACTTCAGGCATATGGAAATTGCACCCAAGGATGAACCAAACTGTGCAAGTTCACAATTCTCTTCCTGATAATTTGGCTGATTTCTTTTGACTTTACACAAATAAGCAGTGTGTTTCAGGTATGGCTACAAGTACAGCCATAGGTATGTCTCTAATTAATTCAAATGTTGTCAATAAACCAGAAGATCAGAAGCTTCCAAAGACATGACATCATCATCAGGGTTTTCTAAAATACACTGCTTGCCAAAAAAAAGCCACCACCAGGATTTAACTAATCAAATAGGTTGGGGTTGCTGCAGTTGGTCAGGTCTAGGTTCAGCAACAGTCTGTGCTCAAAGAATGAGGTCAGCTGACACCTGAATATACTGAATGACGAGGTTATTGCAGCAATGGATTTTTTCTTCCCTGATGGCACAGGCATATTCCAAGATGACAATGACAGGATTCATCGGGCTCAAATTGTGACTTTTTATATAGTGTATGAAAACATCTGGCTTCAACTATAAGTCTTTGTGCAGGTGACGGGACTACTTTTACAGGTCAGATTTGTGGAGAGGCACTCTGAATGCATATTTTACGGTGCATTCGAGCAGTAAAAACTCTTGGAATAACAAAATAAATGCTTGATATATTTATGGCATATTATGGAACATTTGAGGCTGAGGCTAGCTCTTCCACAATACAATACAAAGAAAGTAGGCCTGCTTCCTGCTGGTGTTCATGCAAAGTTCACTAACACTCAATGTTTTTGCCTTAAATAGAGAATAAAGCCCCGACCACTTCCGGGTGCTTAAACCTGGGCCTGGGACGCAGATGACAACAAAGGTCACGTGTCCTCTCCTCCATCCCCCACCGGCCCCTGCGCGCCGCCGAGCATCTCCATCTGCGGGCTTTTACGCACACAGTCTGCGTCTCGAATCTCGCGCATATCCCGCAGCTTTCAGCACTGATAATCTCCGTGTCCAAGGGGACCAACACAGACAGGCCCGCAGACATGTCCTCCGGGTCGGCCTTCAACGACGAGAAAGGCGGCTCCTCTAGTGTCGCGGAGCCCGAGTATGGACACGACCCGGCGAGTGGAGGCATCTTCTCCTCCGACTACAAAAGGTACAGATGCACGCTCTTTACGCGTAGCTAACACACTTTTTTGTTATATGTCGCAGCTACACTATATGAGGTTTATGCGGTAATGGTAGAGAGTTTTGTACATTTTAAGAAACACTGAAAAAACTGGATCGAAATGTGATCTTGCTAGGCCTCGTCTTCAATCTAAGGCAGTGATTTGATGCAAGCAGCGCACCGTCGTTTTCTATTTTTAATGGCGTCTTAAGTGTAATATGTAAGCTGTTTAATGTGATATATCATTTACAACTTCGTATTGTTGTTTTTTGTGTTTAGTAATTTGGTTTTGGAAGAGTTTTGGGAGAGATTGTCGCGAAATTGTGTCAAGATGCTGAGGTTAAAGTCGGAGCTAGCGTTAGCATTTCAGCACCACATTAGCTGGACAGCTCCACAGCCCCAGTACTTTATAATTATGAAACGAAAGGGGCTAACTTAACACACCGAAGAGGGGATCTAACATATTTGACAGTGTAACAGTATTCTTATTTGAGTAAACATGTTGGTTACTCTAAGTTGTTGTCCCCCTTTGGATAATTTCTTGTTTAGAACTACAGAAGAAATGATGCACTCCACTTTTAGACCTAGTTTCGCTTTATATTAGACCTGGAATAGTCCTGTTATAGACCTGGTTTATTCCTAGTTTAGACCTGGCATAGTCCTGTTATAGACCTGGTTCATTTCTAGATTAGACCTGGAATAGTCCTGTTATAGACCTGGTTTAGTCCTAGATTAGACCCGGACTAGTCCTGTTATAGACCTGGTTTAGATCTGGTGGGGAAAGTTTGAGAGCTGCTGGTTTAGATCATGATGTGAACGAACTGATGGCGGTAAGATCTTATACTTTTTTGAAACCTGGCAACTTCTAGACCTGTAAATTATGTTTATGATACTGTAAGATCTGATATTTTGTGTTTATTTCAGAGTTGACACCTTTTGTTGGTCTTGTATCTGTTTATGTGTTGTTAATGTACCTGCTTTTGTATGTGACATTTGGTTGCTATACCGACATGTTGATGTGAGGTTCTATTGGTCAGTTAGTGGTCTGTTTTGGAGACCAGTGAGTTGAGCTGCTGTTGTTTTGCTCTTGTTTTGGTGTGCGTTATGGCCTATAGTAGGTTCATTTTCTGAAACAGCCACAAGAAATTCCTTACACCAGAACACGACAAGATTTTAAATAATCAGTTTGTACAGTGGAGTTTGCCTCCAGTTTTACAGTCCTTAAAAACGTTGTTTGTCCCATACAATAGAGCATGCCATCTGTATCTGGTATAGTTACCCCAGAGCTCACTATTTGACATGAACTATTCCTGGAAAAAGATCTGGAAACTATTGTTTAGTTGCCAAATCATCAGGTCTTGTCATTTTAATGTAAATTCTGAAGTTAGTTGTTTTGTATTTCTTGAATGGACTTTTCTCTTGTGACCACCAGAAGGAGCTCTTTCTCTATCTTTATACCAGACTCCTTCACAGTAAGCATATATAACACTACAGTTACAAATACTCACACATAATACTATCACATGCTATCACTCTTGGTAGCTTTAATGTCCAAGATTAATTTCTCAAACTTTACAGTTAAAATAAAGGTTTATCTCTGAGCTGATCACTTTGTTGCAATCTAGTTCTAGACATAGATCTACTTCTTCAACTATCATCACCACTGCTCATAGTTTATACAGGTTTTCATGTAGTTCTAATCATGTATGCGTTGTTCACACCAGTTAAGCAGCAGTTTTTGATAAAAAGTTGAAAAAGAAAACACATTGACAATTATAACATACAAAATGCATACCCCATCTTCTGCCCATGTCCAGCCAGGATATAAAATTATAAACGTCACCAAAAAGTGTTCTTTTTTTTTTCTTTCTTTTTTTTAAGTGCTTTGGTCAGCTGTAGTTGTGCGCTACATATATAAATCAACTTGAACTTGAAATAAACATAACATTTAATATTTTAGAAAAATGAGTCACTGCAGGTGTATGTGTGTGAGTAAGAGACAGGACATTTTAACTGGGACCAAAACAGGAAGTCATTGATTGATTTGTTTATTTTGGTCGCAGGTGTATTCTGACATGATTCCAGAAACAATAATATTTAACAACGAGACTGAAAAGGTTAGGTTGTAGGTTGTTATATTGTTACATTGTTGTTGTTACATTGTTTATATTCATAAAAACAGCAAAAGGAAACAACCCATTACAATAAAAGTATGTATCAAAGTATAGTCATTCATGTGTCTACCGAGAGTAACACATTTTAACTTATTTTTAAAGTGGGTGGGAGTGGTACACAATTTAAGTTTGTCTGTACAATTATTCCACAGGTCCACCACTGTAACATTCTTCAGACCCAAATCAAAACAAGGAAAACAAAAGTGCTAGCCAGTATGCTAATAGGTGTGAGAGCACCCATTAGGGGCCTGAATGATTATGCAAAATATGACTCAGGCACAGTTCACACTTAGCACAGTTCAATAGACCCAGCCAAACAACAGAAACTGTAAACAACAAGTGTGTTCTTTGTTTCAGTGTAGTTAGCTTCTCCCTTAAGATAGATACAAGGCAGTGTCCAGAACCAGTGTCTGACCAGAACTGAAGAAGCAGGATGAGCAGCGAAATGTCTTCACTCTAAAAATGTTTTGTCCAGTTGACAGAATTACATATTTCTTTTACTATTTAACAGAGATACAACATTTCATTGTATTTGTTCTGATTTTCTTTTATAAACATCACTGTACCTCTAAACTCATATTGGCTGTTTCAGATTTTAAAAATAATCTGTAATGATTTTCAGTGTGTATAATCTGTCTAATCTTAATGTGAGTGGTAAAAGCCAAAAGTAAAATCTGTCAACTGGACAAAAGTTATAGGAGTGAAGATGTTTCGCTGTTCATTCAATAATGTGAGTGCTGTTTTCTCCCCAAGTTGAAGATTGGTTTTGTATTAGTCTTATATGTGTTGACCCAAATCTCAGTACAATAGGTTATGTTGCATTACCAATGAGTTATGTATAATAAACAGACTATATTTTATTTAGAATATATCTGTATTTATACATCATTGCATTTACTTTAGATAATTTGTTTCTAGCTTTATTTGTGCATAATTTCCAATATAAATCGATGATTAAACCATGACTAGACCAGGACTAGACCAGGACTAGACCAGGACTAGACCAGGACTAGACCAGGACTAGACCAGGACTAGACCAGGACTAGACCAGGACTAGACCAGGACTAGATCAGGACGAGACCAGGACCAAAGCAAGTCTACATGACATGACACCAATCATGACAAAACTGGGATCTAACCAGAATCAAACCAGATCAGTGTGAACACAGCTGACTATAGTAAAAATAGTCAAATATAAATACACACTTTATTTTGAATTGAGAGGATTATTACAAAGCTGCACTATATTTATCCCCATCTATTTGTTCAATTAGCTCTTGTTGTCTTTGTTTGTGTCAGTAGCGGTTTTGTTGCGTTTGCTGTTTAAATAAAGTTATGTTGCGTGTCCTTCGGCAGTCTCCATGGCGACGTGACAGATGTGAGATGTTGATTTTCACCTGAGCGACGATAATCCTTCGACACATCTTTTATTACTGAGCACAGTCTGTCTGCACTGTGGATCTGTTAACCATTACATGTGTAACAAGCAGTCTGGTTATGTAGAGTGGTAAAAGTGCATTTTGACCTAAATAACTAACACATACACAGCATAATTATTCATAACAATTCTCTGGTGGAATTTGCTGTGTATTGTCAGATTGCAGATTTGTTGACCAGGTTTATGGTTAAAGGGCCCATATTACTCTATTTTCTGATCTATGTTATTTCCTCATCACAAACAGACCTGGAGTTGTGTTTTGTTTCATTCACACATGTTTAACACACAAACCCTGTATATTTACGATGAGTTCTTCTCTCAAACTGAAAACACTCTGGTCCACCTTGTGATTCTTGTGGTAATATTTTAAACACTTTCACTAGTGTCATTTGGATGATTTCAGTCCTGGAATTTCCAATCTCTACTGAACTAAAGGTAAAAGGAGCTGTTACCTTGAAAACTACCACTTCATGACATCACAAGGTGGAACAGAGCATTTTGAGCTTTGCACATCTGGACAGACTAATTAATCGAGATTACTCAAACATGTGTGAATGAAACAAGACACAACTCCGGGTATGTCTGTGATTTGGAACACCATAGATTAATTTTGTGAAATATAAGACCTAAGCAAAGCACTTGGGCCACATGGGATGAGATGGTGATTGTCCATCCGTGTACCCCTGGGAACCTGTGGCTACAACAGTTAGCTTATCACCGCCATGTGTGGAGTGAATGAATATTGAAATGGGGCGTCTTGAAATGTGCTATTGTTATTAATAAAAGTTGGTCTGAAACCATAATCCCAGAAAGAAAACTGAACTAAAATGTCCATCTGTCAGCAAAGACCAGTCAAATGCCAGTTGAATCCATGTATTTGAGCAAAATTTATCTTGCCTAAGTTCAGATGTTCTATTACATTGACTTGAGGTCAAAATAAGTCTGCTGCGTGCTAATTATAAAGCGTTTTCTTGTCTGATAAACTGGAAGTGCACATTAGCATGCTAGTTTTAGTGCCAGCAAAGGTCTGACAGTTGTGAAAAGGCTTATAAAATTACTCATGCCAATGAATAAATAGGATGTTCAGAATGTATAATGTAAGTGAGGAATAACTTTGCACCACTGCAAACTGTTTAAAAAAAAACAATACAGCGCCTTTAATGTTACCATACTGAGCCCTGATACACTCCAAATTGTTGATGTGAACCTGCACAACACAGTTGACATATGCACGACACAGCAGGCTATTTCTGTTCATACTGAAACGAGTGGGAGCTGGACTGTGGCTTTCTCATCACGCTGCTCGAAATCGCTGAGTCATTTAAGACCACTGGAACTGTGCATACAATTAAAAATGAATGAACGTTTTAACCACAAAAGTACCACACTGTACACGGCTGACCGAGCTTCTACGCCTGGTAAATTACCTCAACGTGGCAAGGGGTGGGACCAAAAAGGGCTGTGTCATAGTACTGCTAGCCTATTGTGATGTGGAAGACTGTATGAAGGGAAAACTCCACCTCTCCTCTCCTCTCTATCTCACACTCTCTCTCTCTCATCTCTCTCCCTCATTCTCCCTCTCTCTCCCTCTCTCTCCCTCTCTCCTCTCTTCTTTCTCCTCCTCTAGCATCCATTTAAACCTAGCCTTAACGGGAGGCAGTGCACCGCTAGCTGTAAGGATACACAGAACTGGATTTATGGACTAAAACATCTGCAGTTTTGGCAAATTTGGAAACCATTATTTTCTTGCAAACGCTGGAGATACTGGAGATACTCTTGGATTATTTAAATTCTTTCTAAAGCTGTAATTCTGCCTTCTAAGTATACTTTCCTTCATAAATTATTTTTTGAAACAGACTAGGATTTCAAAACATCTATATATTTTGAGTAATTTGTGCGGATTCTACAAGTTGTCTCAGCCTCTTGTTTCTCTACTGCTGTTTGAACGAACCAAGCATGTATTTTAGTTACATTTTAGTTAATATATAAATTATAATTAATCGTTTGTGTGTGAAACTGCAAGTAGCCAAAATCTAAATATGATATGAGATGCTAAATATATACAAAATATTCACATTTTCACATTTTTTCTAAACAAACCCTGCAATAGAACCAACAACTAAAGTGGGTTTTTCCAAATTTATGGATTTTTTGTTTAGTGGCAAAATTGACATCAACAAGTTATAATTCTCAGTAAATTTTATCTTCATCTTGGATGAACAACATTCACCCTATTTTATTCTTTGACCAACTTTCCGACTAAGAACATTGAAAACCCTGTATTGAATCTATCTCTATGGCGATGATGCTGGAGTTGTTGCGTTGCATTACATGAGATTTTGGTAGGGTTTTTTTTTTTTTTTGCGAAACTGACTTCCAACAAGTTATAATTTTCAATAAATTTGTTCTTCAATTTTGCATCTTGGATAAACAACGTTATCCTATTTTTGCCCAACTTTCCAAATAATCCCCTTGAAAACAACTTATTGAATCGCCATGACGACGATGCAGAAGTTGTTGCAGTTGCCGGTGAATGCGGTGAATATGGTAAAGACTGTCCAGAGCCAGGTACAGGGGCAAAGCCAGGAGGAAGACAAAAGCCCCGTGTTGTCACCAGACAGCGGGCAGCACTCGTGGTACAGTGCCCTCCAACCAGACGAGCTACGCCACCTCAGATCAGGAGGAGGAGGCGGAGGAGGTGGAGGAGGGGGAAGTGCCTCGGGAGAGGGAAATTCGGAGGAGAGGACAGGCCTCGAAGATGGAGGAATAGGAGGAAGTGGTGGAGGTTCACAGACACAGCCGCTCCGGTAGGAAGTATTTAAAGGCAATGTACATTAAATTTACTGTCCTACAAACGTGAAAAGGAACTAGTTAATTTTAAACAGTTTGTAGTGGGCAAAAGTTTTTTCCTCACTTACGTTATATGTTCAGAGGTAACAACTAACATGCTAATGCGCACTCCCTGATTATTGGACAATAAAATGCCTTATATTTAGATGCCACCTGCTTGTTTCCATGGAGATGTTATTCCTTTGCGTAGATGCTCCACATTAAACTTATTTAACTTTATAACAAATAAGTGGGTGATGCCACCAGGCCAAGTTACAGGTCAGATCTGTGGATAGGTGACCCTGCTCTTAGTAAAAACACATGTTTTTTAATGTACAAGCTCTTTTTTGTACAATAAAAACACCTGTAATTGATTCAATGCAAAATACATACATTTAATGCGATACTGTGAAACATTCCAGGTCAAGTAATTTCTATGGAGGCAAGCAGGTAGCAGACACCCCAACAGAAAAGTTACATAGTGAACCTTTAATGGGATGTGTAATGATGAGGGATTAAATTTTAGGGCCACTTTTGTTGTGGTATATCTTTGAGACCATTCACTGTTAGTACAGTGGCAAGCACCCTTGCCTCACAGCAATAGGGCCCTGGGTTTGCCTCCTGATCATGGAGCTTTTTTTAGTGGAGTTTGCACGTTCTCCCCGTGTCTGGGTGGGTTTCCTCTGAATGGTCTGGTTTCCCCTATCAAACCAAAACAGTCAACATAGGTAAAATCTTCCAGCTAAAGTAGTCCTGGGTTAGCTCTATTGTTATTTTCCTTTAAAGCTGTTAAAGGCTGTTTTTATTGCATTGAAAAATGTCCTTACTCTGAGCGGGCTTGCATCTCCACAAACCTGACTCTTTCTCACCTTAGCCACCACCTGCTTATCTCCATGGAAATGTCATTCCTCTGGCTGCTCATGGGTTTCAAGCTATGGAAACTTTCTTCCGTCGTCATAACAATGAAGATTCAAATAAAAATATAATTCTACTTTTGAGTGGGGAAAGTCCTCGCCAAATCCTTCAAATCAGGAAGGAATGATTTACCTGAAACCCATAATTAACAATTCCACAATAAAACTCATCTGTCTCCATGGAAAATGTTCCGATGGGTGGTTTTAACTTTCTAACTTTCCATGGAACCATAAAGGTGAAATGCCATCTTCAGAAAGTTACACGGTATTGCTTTAAAGGTGCTTTGATAGAAGGAGTAGTGCATTTCACATAGATAAAACAAATGTAACCTGCTGTACATTTGAATCCATATTTCCTTGGACTGTCCCTGTTGCTGCAGATGCCGGCTGCTTGTAACTGGATCCCAGCTGTTGGTTGGACAGAGGTTAAATAATTCACTGGTGTTTGTAAATTCAGTAGCGGTTTGTCGACAGGAGACAGAGTCCACAGTAAGAAGAGAAGATGGTGTCGAGTTACTGTACCTGTGACGCTTGCGACGGAGAATTCAGCTAAATTAATTAAACTCATTTTACTACAGGAAATTCTATAGGAAATGTAATGGGATTTATTTAACTTAACCTTATTTGTACCTATTAAAAGCACAATGCAACCAGATGATAAATAAATAACAGGTGGCTAGTTGGGCTATTGACTTTTTTTTGGCCCTGCCCACTTTTGACTCTAAATGTGATTAAACTGCGCCTTTTCTGTGGTGGTGGCCTTTCCGGACGAGCGGGAATCCCATTAATTTCCATGGAGAATTTGGGGAACGTTTTTCCACTAAAATCTGATATAAAATAGGTTAATTTGTGTAATTTGTGTGCGTTTAATGTTGATATGACCAACAAGTCAACACTGCACTGATTCTCTGGAGGCTTTAAAGTGGCTCTGTAAATGGTCACATTTTATATAGCACTTTTCCATCTTCAAGGCACTCAAAGATCTTTACATCCACTCACCCTTTCACACACACACACTCATACGCAGAGGCATGGGGCTGGTAAAGCTCCCAAAACTATAGTATCAGACCAGATATGACCCAAAACCCACAAGCATGTGGTTGTAGTAGTAGTCGACCAAAATTTGTATTCATTGACTACCGTAAATTTCGGATTATAAGCCGCTACTTTTTTTCCACGCTTTGAACCCTGCGGCTTTTACAGCAGTGCGGCTTATATATGGAATTTTACTGGATAACGGACCCTGGGGGGCGCTCTCTAGCTGTAAACGTAAAAGTGAGACAGACGTGGGGAAAGATTCTGCTCTGAAGAATTCACTAGTTTTGATTTTGAACGATCATTTTGCGCATCATGAAATGGATATGATGCAGTTTTTAAGATAAAGAAACAGAAAGGAAACAGAGCAGGGGTCGGCCTTTAACACGCAAAGAGCCATTTGGACCCACTTTCCACGTAAAATAAAACACTGGGAGCCGCAAATACTTTTTGACATCTAAAATGAAGATAACACTGTATAATAACAATAATGTAACGGAATAATGTAGGTTTTACTTTCACGGACAAGCCTTCTACACGTGGCAGATAAATATGGCAAAAACAACTTAAGTGCATTAAAAAAATACAACTCACCAAACCGCTGCATCATGCATCGCGCTGATTATGTGATTATGTCTACTCTACTCCGCAGTTTCTTTAAAAAAACAACAACAAAAAAACTCGTAGCGTATCGTTTAATCCCAGGTGCTTATTCTCCATGTGCCAAAGCAGTTTTGAAGGTTTCATTGCCTTATTTGCTTTTCCCGTATGTTACGCAGAGCGGACTGTGCGTGAGAGTCACCTGTAGCGACAAACCCAGATTTTAAGTAGGCATTGTCTGTTAAATTTATCTTTCTTTTTCTTGGAGGTCGTAGTCTCTTCTTCTGGCTCCTCAGTTGTCCTTTTCCCCTTTGTTAAAAAGATCTCCAAAGACTTTTGTTTTGGCTCATTTTCACTCGCTTGTGGCTCTACTTTTGTGCGTCGTGTCTGATGTGTTATACGTGATACGTCACCGCGGAGACAAGAGCAGATAATATACTTGCTACTACATCAAATAGATTTCTGTGGCGATTTCCAGCAGGATTTTCATGATACATCTACGGACGAGCTTATTAGTGTGTCATTAGGGACGGGCCAAAGTTGCTCCTGACCCCTGTGCGCACAGCGTCTGAAAATCAGGGCTCTTTACGCAGGACTGTGAGCTGTGTCTGTGTCAGTTCCCAAGCCACGCAGAGCCGCAGTATGAGGCGGAAAGAGGCGCATACGGCTCCGGAGCCGCGAGTTGCCGACCCCTGAAATAGAGCCACTGCACGTAAGCTCGACATCAATGAATCCAACTTGGTCAATGTAAAAAGACGACAAAAGTTTTCAGAGGAAATAAAAGCAGATTTTCCGTGTTGGTGCAGCTTTATTTTCTAAACCTGCAGATGTGTTCATCCCGTGTTGTTGTCGTGTTGGTGCCAATTTTCAGGCACAGTTTAAAAAAAAGCGTGTCGGTGCACCGTCTTTCTGTGTAAATGTCTCATGTTACAATATGAAAACCTGCGGCTTTTATTCAGGTGCGGCTTATATATGTACAAAATTGATTTTCTCTTCAAATTTAGCTGGTGCGGCTTATATCAAGGTGCGCTCTGTAGTCCGAAATTTACGGTAATCATTTTATTTAGATTACAAGAGTTTATGTATATGGGACAAAAGCAGAAAGGAGAAGTGAGTAAGTGAGTATTTTTTGGTATTTATGTAAAAAGGCAGATTAAACCCACGATTCACAAGTTTAATCTGTATTTATGTAGTTACATTGTTCACTAGTATTTTTTCTGTCCAACAAGAATTTCATCCGTCGACCCCAGAACTATGATCCTATTTTAGACCTGGCAATATTTGAACAGACATTTTTTTTTTTAGGTTGTACTTGGTTCAAAAACTTTGAGAACCACTGAGTTAAATCAACCATTTGACCCTTTTGTTTTAACGAAATTCTCAAAAAGTTTAAATGTTTTTACGCTCACATCTCATGCAGTAGACAGCGTTTGTAAAAATGGTAGCACCTGATGAGTGTTGATTTCATTGGTGAATCTCATTACCCGCATTAGCTTCATTAGCATGGGCCGTGTCAGCACATGTTAGTGAATGAGGGAGCTGATAACATCACCAGGACAGATCCAGTGTTTTCAGCCCAACGGACGTTTGGTGTTTTCCGGTTTTAATTAGTGCCCCATTTATCTTCAAACAGGCCTCGTGTAACCAGGGACATGTCATTCATTAGTAAAGAGCTTCAGACGGCAGACAGCAGTGGCCAAGACCAAACAAGACATGGTTTAGTTCTATAGGAGGAAGTTAAAAGTAAATCTCTTAAAAAGGTTCCAGTTGTTGTCATTTCTGATGGAGGCAGAGGTCTATCTATCTCTATGGGGGATGTATTGTTATTGAAAGAAATCTCCAAACTTATGATCTACAAATGTTGAACCGTCTCATTATTTGTTTGGGTTGTTGATTCCACAAACCTGTCATTTTAACCTCATAGTTTAAAGTCCTTTCAACTGACAACAATCACATTTTGGGTGTTGAATAATGGCATCATTTTCTGAAGCTACTGTGAAAGAATAATTTCACTTTTGTTTATTTATACTGCCATAGAAGATAATGAACTTTGTGTCAATTTTTGTTTTGTGTGGATAGGCTCAGTAATTACAGAGATATTAACCATAAACCAGGTCCATCTTTAACAGCAAATCCCTCCATAGAATTCTGCCCTGTTCTCTAACTCCATTTGTTTTGAGCCTCACGTGAGTCTCTCATTTGGGTTGCCAGTTTCAGTGCTGCAATTCAATTGGTTTAAACCTAAAAGTACTCTCTCTGATCTGAATCCTCACTACCTAAACCCCAGCACCTGCAGCCAATCAAAGGTCAAAGGTGAATTCTGGAGGTTCTGAGCTTTCACATGAGGCCAATCCATAAACTGAGAATGAGACACTCTTGTTTGTGTCTCTATCTGCAGGTTAGGACTCTGGCAACACAGGTTCGGTTGTGATTGCAATACAGTTTTTTTTTTTTTTTTACTGTTGAAGCTCAGTTAATGAGGCAGCTTATATTTAGATTGACTTAATTAAATAGATTGAAATCACTTCATTTTGCTTCTCAAACTTCATGAATATATATTTTTGGTTCTTGCCCAGATATTGTAACTTGCATCGATTGGCAGAATAAACTTGGCATCACAACTTTCAGCCCGATACTGTTTACTATTAATACTCACCTTCATTCAAAGTAGGGCTGAACGATTTGGGGAAAATATGTGCCTGGGATTTTCATGACAAAGTTTATGTTTTAAACATGTTCAAAGTTCACATGTTAAACGCGTTCAGAAGAATTGACAAAAAGACTGAAATATCACCATCCAGCCATTTTCTTCTGCTTATCCAGGGCCGAGTCACGGGGGCTTTTCTTCAGTCTTTTCCCCCAGACTGAAATATGAAATGACAAATTAATACAGTAATTGCATGGATTTCTGAACATGTTTGTATAGATCTAAATTACACACGAGGATATTTTGTTGTTCATGGAGGAAATTATGGTATTTCAAAAATTACGCCCATTCAAATTGCAATTCTGATTCAATTGTGATTCAGCCCTACTTCAAAGTCAATTACTTGGAGCAGTACTGTGTAAGTGGTCATTGTGTATTGTCTCTTACCTTTTTAGTGGTCTATGCCTTTAAGGCTGAGTCACCCGCCTGTCACTAGTGTCAAAATCACTCAAGGATTTTTAAAAAAGACCTGCGTCATTGTGTCAGAGTTAAGTTCAGAGAGGATGTGACAGGTGAACTTTAAATGTGAGAGGAAAGGGAATAGGTGTGTGCTGGAACTGGAACATTGAATTTGAATATTCATGTATAGATTTGTCAAACAGCTGTGGTACACCTCCTGAGGATAAGTGATTCAAAATTTAGTTTAGTCGACAAAAGACAAGACATTTTCACAAAAACCTTTTATCATTCTTTTCTTTTTAGAAACTATGAGCCAGGTGCTGTTATTTCTATGGACTATTAACTGCTAACACATAACATATTTAGATCACCATGTTGCCTTTTATTGTTTTGAAAATGCTATATTCACCAAAAACAACGTATTACTGTGTTTAATAGTTTCACTTTCGTCTCCTCTCCTTTTGCTCTCTGTGCTAAATCGCTCCTCCTTCAGAGTGCTATCACAACCCAATCAGCGTACATCCTGCTAATGAAAGTGAAACTACTGCACATCGCATCAGGTTTGGGAAGTTGTAGTGTACAGTTTTGTATCATGTTTTGTATATTTATTGAGAATTATAATACCCCCTCTTTAAAGGACCTGTACCTGATTTTAATTTATTCTTGTCAAGATAAATGCATTTTACATCAGGCATTGTGTGTTAGCTACTATATAAGAGAAGAATCTTTCACTTTACGCAGCATTTTCTGAGGTCATAACTAATACTTAAACTACTGACTGGGAGTAACTTTTTTCATCTAATTAGGCACATTGCCACTAAGAATCATGGGAAACCAACTGCTGGATACTATCCCAGACACTTGATTCTCTGGCATTTTCAGGAATGACAAAGAAGCCAATAGTAGCAAAGATTTGAGAACTATAAGGAAACAACTGCGTGACACTAGACAGTTGTTTCTGTGCCATGATGCAATATCACAGCGGCAGAAAGGGCTAAGTGGGCGGGGCTAAAAGTTCAAACTAAAACATGTCCCTGACTCAAGGTTTGAAATCATTGATGGCACTTTAATAAAAATTGAACTGCACTAGGATGGAGTGAGTTTTTGACATGGGTCATCTCTTAAAGGTGCACTGCTACCTTCTTGTCACCACTGAGATGTTATTAAGTTGCCTGGAATTTTTCACAGTACAACATTAAAAATATCTAGCATTTAATAACATGCATTCTTATTGTGAGCAGGGGGGACTCTCCACAGATCTGACCTGTAACTTGACCTGGTGAGACTCCCTGATTGCATCCACAGGTTTCAGTATGATGAAAAAGTAGGACTTTTGCCATAGCAATTAACAAATTTAAAACAAAATATCATATCTTTTGAATGAGAATGGGAAAAATTGGGTGACAGTAGCTCAGTTGGTGGAGTGTTTGTCCACTGATCTGAAGATTGCCGGTTTGAATCCCGCTCCTGACATAAACATCATTGTTATGTCTTTGGGCAAGACACCCCCCTCGTCCCCAGTGTCTGTGTGCACTGGTGTATGAATATGTGTGTGAATGTGTGAGTGGTTCCTTGATGTAAAGTGCTTTGAGAGCCTTGAAGGTGGAAAATGTGACCATTTACCAAAAACATCCTCAAACTGTTGCCTATAACAGGAAACTGAAACCAATGAATAAATAAGTTAAATGCTGTACTGTGGAACATTCCAGGCAAAATAATATTGCCATGGAGAGAAGCTTGCAGACTCCCCACCAGTAAAGTTCCATAGTGCACAAATTAGATTATCTGTTTGGCTCTGGCTATTCAGTGACTCAGCAGGTAAAATGATGATGAGCCCATAATGTAAATATAAAATGACATCAGACAAATGCCAGGTATTTAAAATGACATTATGTTGTTTTGGTTCCTCACTGGAGCAGAAGCACAAACGCCATATAGATTTGTGATTACTGTTTCTATTTCTCTGCCTCCTGTTTCTCTTCTAGTCACTCTGTCTGTATCTCTGGTGCTGGGCTCACTGTATCAGTGCTGTATGACGATTTTAATAGGAGTGGAAATGGTGTCTGTCCTTCGGTGGTACCTGGTTTACAGCAGTGGTGGATGAACTACTCAGTCTTGTTCCTTAAGTAAAAGTATAGATACCAGAGCTAAAAAAAATACTGAAGTAACAGTAAAAGTATCACATGAAAAAAAAAATCTATTTAAAACTATTAAAGTACCTGTTTAAAAATGTACTTTGCAAAGATTTTGAGGTTTTATAAAGCTTCAAATGTTTGATTTTGATAAAAAAAAAAAAAATCAACAGAAACAATTGAATAGATTTTTTTCGAGGTGTAATTTTTTTCCTTTGCTCAAATTATGGACGCACTAAAAAGCAGGTCTCAAACAGTAATAAAAAAATACTTTTACTTTTTTGTCCAGTTAAAAATGTAGTGCAGTAGAAAGTACAGATACCTGCTCTCAAATGTAGTGAAATAAAAGTAAAAAGTATCCACCGTAAACTTTACTTAAGTAAAGCACAGATACCTAAAAATTGTACTTAAGTACAGTACTTTACTACATTCTACCCCTGGTTTACAGAACCAGCACCTGAATGGTACGCTAGGTCCCAATTTATCAAATATAATAATAATTATAGTTGCTCAGTTGAGTGTTTGTCCACTGTTTCAAAGGTTGCCGGTTCAGATCCCTTAAATCTTCTTGGGCAAGACACTTAACCCACCTCGCCCCCAGTATCTGCGTACACTGGTGTGTGAATGAGTGTGTGAATGGGTGAGTGGTTCCTTGATGTAAAGTACTTTGAGTGCCTTGAAGGTGGAAAAGTGCTATATAAAAATGTGACCAAACTTTCTACTGTGTTGAAATCTACCTGGCAAAGAAAACCCTGATACAAAATAAAAAAATATTTATCAGTTTTTGGTAGCATTTTTCAGGTAGTACTTGCTTTTACCATATTTTTATGCAATGACCTAACATTTAAAAGTGTATGATTTTTTCCCCAATTTTTTTGCATATATATATATAAGTTATATATATATATATATATATATATATATATATATATATATATATATATATATATATTAGTTTTATATATATATAGTTTTATATATATATATATATATATATATATATATATATATATATATATATATATATAGTTATTAGTATAGGTCTTCATATGCATTAGTATTAGTTTGTTGCTAAGGAACTTGCTGCCATGAACGGCCTCTTGAGCGTATCAAGAGTGTGCATAATTTCCAAGAAGGACTTCAAAGTGAACATTTCTGGGTCACACGACTTTTTCTCCGAATTTAATTTAAAGTTTAAGTATAAAGTCAGCTTTTTTTCGTTCAGTCACGCATATTGTTGCTAAGAATCATGGGAAAGCAACTGCCTGACCCAATCCTAGACACTGGATTCTCTGTCATGGTGCATTTTTAGGAATGAGAAATCAAATAATACAAGAGATTTGAGAACTATAAGCAAACAGTTGCATGACACCAGACAGTTGTTTGTGTGTCATGATGCAATATCACCGCGGCAAAAAGGAGTAAGTGGGCCGGGCTAACATGTTCATGTTCCTGACTCATGGGTTGAAATCATGTACCGGCCCTATAATAAAGCTTGAATTGCACTTCAAAGTGAACATTTTTGGACCAAACAACTTTTTCTCTGAATTTACATAAAAATTTAAGTATAAAGTGTGTTTTTGTGGTCTTATAAAACCTGTTCAATCTCTGGTTAACTTCCTGGTTTTGTTTTTCCTTTAGGCATGATGACTTGAAGGAGATGTTGGACAGTAACAAGGATTCACTGAAGCTGGAGGCCATGAAGAGGATTGTAGCTGTGAGTTGTATTTTTATTTATACAGGGAAAACCCAATGACAGTAGTACCAGACTATTCTATTGTACAATATTGTTAAAACTTATGAGCTGCGATCAGAGATTTATTTTTGAATTTTTGAAGTCATGTATTCAACCTCTACTGCTCAAATCTCATCATACTGCAGAAAAATAACAAAAAGTTCCCATGATACATTTTTCTGGCATGTACTGAACGTTGATATAGTAATTATGAAGGCTGTAATGAACTAAAGAAATTCTTGTGCTGATTGATTAGATCACTAAAAAAGGGGCGTGGCAAAGCTCTCAAAACTATTATGTATGTCTTTGTACTGCGCTCACAAAACTACACCTGCAGGGGGAGTTCATGCAAAAAAACTACTAGGAAACAATGTATTTATATAAAGACAGATTAAACCTGTGAGTCATGAGTTTAATTTGCCTCTTTAAATATAAATAGCAAAAAATACAAAATCTTTAGCTAACTCACCCATATCCCCTTTCTGCCTTTGTCCCATAGAAATTTTTCGCTTAATTGATTAAAATGACTAAATGACTGCAGTCCTAGTGTTTATTGTGTGAGACTAGAGCAGTGGTTAGAGACTGGGGCAGGGCTTGGATCCAAGAGGGTAAAATGTGCCTTTGGGTTAAACTTGGAGTTGGGTTTTTGATGATATAACAGCTCTGAGCCGGCCGCTCTTAAATATTCAGAATCTGTGTCAGATCCTTCAAAGCTTCATTCATTATTTCTACAGGACACTCTGCACAAGTCACATACATGAAATTACATGGAAGAAGTCCAGAGGATTAGACCTGGTTTAGACCTGGATCAGATCTGATTTAGGCTTGATTTTGTCCTAGTTCAGACCTGGCACAAACCTGGTTCAGACCTGGTTCAGACCTGATTTAGACCTGGTTCAGACCTGCTTTAGACCTGGTTCAGACTTGGTTTAGACCTGGTTCAGTCCTGGTTCAGACCTGATTTAGACCTGGTTCAGACCTGCTTTAGACCTGGTTCAGACCTGGTTTAGAGCTGGTTCAGTCTGGTTTAGACCTGTTTCAGACCTGGTTCAGACCTGCTTTAGACCTGCTTTAGACCTGGTTCAAACCTGGTTCAGACCTTGTTTAGAGCTGGTTCAGTCTGGTTTAGACCTGGTTCAAACCTGGTTCAGACCTTGTTTAGAGCTGGTTCAGTCTGGTTTAGACCTGGTTCAGTCCTGGTTCAAACCTGGTTCAGACCTGGTTTAGAGCTGGTTCAGTCTGGTTTAGACCTGGTTCAGACCTGGTTCACACCTGATTTAGACCTGGTACTTTTAGACCTGGTTCAGTCTGGTTTAGACCTTGTTTCAACCTGTTTCAGACCTGGTTCAGTCCTGGTTCAGACCTGATTTAGACCTGGTTCAGACCTGCTTTAGACCTGGTTCAGACCTGGTTTAGACCTGGTTCAGTTTTGGTTTAGACCTGGTTTAGACCTGGTTCACACCTGATTTAGACCTGGTAGGTTTAGACCTGGTTCAGTCTGGTTTAGACCTGGTTTAGATCTGGTTCAAACTTGGCTCAGACCTGGTTTAGAGCTGGTTCAATTTGGTTTAGACCTGGTTCAGTCCTGGTTCAGACCTGGTTCAAACCTGGTTTAGACCTGGTTCAGTCTGGTTTAGACCTGGATCAGACCTGGTTCAGTCTGGTTTAGACCTGGTTCAGACCTGGTTCAGTCTGGTTTACACCTGGTTTAGACCTGGTTCAGTCTGGTTTAGACCTGGTTTAGACCTAGTTCAGTCTGGTTTAGACCTGGTTCAGACCTGGTTTAGTTTTGGTTTAGACCTGGTTCAGACCTGGTTCAGTCTGGTTTAGACCTGGTTCAGACCTGGTTCAGTTTGGTTTAGACCTGGTTCAGACCTGGTTCAGTCTGGTTTAGTCCTGGTTCAGACCTGGTTCACTCACTGTTTAGTTATCCATCTATTTTCTTTGCTTTCTTATATTACATTACTTGTGTTTTAATACTTAATCAAATTTTGTTGCTAAAAATGTCTTGAAATTGTGCAGTTTTTCTGTAAGTGGCATTGCCTCTTCACAGATCAGACTTGTAACAACAATACATATGTTTAATGCCATGTGGAACATTTCAGCCACAGGTGGTGGGCCCTCCTCCTATATACAACATAATATACAAACTCTTAGACATAGACAGAAAAGTTGTATTGAAAGTTCACATCTTATTTTTGTTCACACAGATGATCGCCCGAGGTAAAAATGCGTCTGACCTCTTTCCGGCTGTGGTCAAAAATGTGGCCTGTAAAAACATTGAGGTGAGTGAAAATACTTTAATATACTTTTAAAACTATAACTGCTGTTCTGTTCCTTCTGTTACGAACCAGCTCACGCATTTTAAGGAACATTTATTATGCAAAATTGACTTTTTACTACCCCCGCGACCCGGCCCCGGATAAGCGGAAGAAAATGGATGGATGGATGGATGGACTTTTTACTATGTTATATCAAAAACAAAATCTAGAGTTGAATTTTGTTTCATTCATGCTCGTTTCATCAATACAAAGTCTTTATCTGAGCACTCAAAAATGGTCCCTTTGTATTTTGCCCAAATTGTTCTGTCAAAGGTTAAAAAAAATAATAATAATAAAAAAATAGAATTCTTAAAATCAAGAAGCAAGGAACGAATTATGAACATAATTTTTAATTACATACAATTATATAAAATTGTAATTTGTTATTTACTAGTATGAGTAAAAAAACTCATGATTAATATTTTTTTTCATATTGCAAAAAATAAAAAAATACTGGTGAACACTGCCTCATAGCTGAAGGAAGGAACTAACCACACTGAAACTAACACACCTATTTGTTTATAGTTTCTGTTTGTTGGCTAGTTCTACTGAAGTGTCAACTGTGCCTGAGTCATATTTTGCATAAGCGTTCAGGTTCCTAATGGGTGTTTTCACACCTATTAGCATACTGGCTAGCAGTATTGTTTTCTTTGTTTTGATTTATGTCTGAAGATGGAGTTATAAATAAGAGATAAATGATGTCTAAGCCCCCCATTCGTGTTCAAAGATGCAGATCATCTTTGATCATACCTGGACGACTGAGGTATTACGCAGATGTTTTTTCATATTGGCTAGCTCAAAATCTAATCTAGCTAATTGCTGTTTGAGCTATACACAAAATACATTATATAAATAAAGTTGTATTTTTTAAATCAAAATGACAATGTAAATGTGTAAACCTTTCTGGTGAAGACATCGGTGTGTAGTGCTTTATCAAGCTGTTCTCAAGCTGCATCACTTTAGTTTCATTTGGCTCAAATTCAGTAAAATTACATATTCACAGGCCTTTATCAGTCTAACAACTAAACAACTAACTGATTATACAAAGTAAATTAGGTTAACAGAACTGCAAAACAGAGTCCTCCCATTGTCCACAGACTTTAATATTTTAGTCAAATTACACCAACCTTTATCTCAATTTGAACAAACAGTAAATTCAAGCCGCTGTTTTGTTAAAATAAATGGCGTAATCTACATATTTCCTGTTTTTTGCCTTTTAGGTGAAGAAGTTGGTGTACGTGTATCTGGTGCGTTATGCAGAGGAGCAGCAGGACCTGGCTCTTCTCTCAATCTCCACATTTCAGCGCGGCTTAAAGGTAAAACTCACATTTAACTGAGCAGCCTTTCGTTATTCTGTGTCTGTGTCTATGGAGGCTTAAGTTGTCTCTGAAAACTCAGCCAGGTCAAAAACTTTCTGCACTTTCCTTTTGGACTTACTTGCTTGCACCTAACTGTTCCCCCATTTGGATGGATTTTTCCATAGGTAGAGGTATTCTTTTCTGAACTCACCGCAACTTCCTGTGTCTTTATGACTTTCTTCTTAAGATTTAGACAAGTTTTGGCCCTTGTTAACATTATGGTTGCCAGGTAACAGTTATGGAATCATCTCTGTGTACGTCGCATCTGCTGCCCATGTCCAACTAGAACGTAAAATTGGCAAGGTTTTTTTGTGAAATCTTCAATATAATGATATGAACTATGTTTTGTTAAAGTATCACATGAAAAAAGTAAAGTATTAATGTACTTGTTTAAAAATTTACTAAAAGAGTAAAAAGTAAAAATATTTTGCATACTTTTTGAGATCTTATAAAGTTTCAAATGTAGTGATTTTGATTTTGAATTTTGTTCAACAGAAATAATTGAATTAATAGTTTTTTTCAGCCCTTATAGTGGGTCTCAAATACTGTTACTTTTCAGTCCTGTTCAAAAATAGTAGTTGTGAAGTAGAAAGTATAAATACCTGCTTTCAAATGCAATGAGGTATAAGTAAAAACTATTCACTTAAGTAAAGTACAGATACCTAAAATTTGTACTCAAGCACAGTACTTTACTACTTTTACTTCCACCACTGTTAAATAGCACATTCCACCATACAATTTTGACCTGTTCTCAGTGTTAAACTATAAGGATTCTACAGTGTTGTGCTGCACTTGAACTCTACCCATTCATGAATCCTGTTGTGTTATGTAGGATCCAAACCAGTTGATCCGGGCGAGTGCTCTGAGGGTCCTGTCCAGTATCAGAGTGACCATCATCGTCCCCATTATGATGCTGGCCATAAAAGAGGCCGCCTCCGACATGTCTCCGTACGTCAGGAAGACCGCAGCGCACGCTATTCCCAAACTGTACAGGTAACCATGGTTTTCAAATTCTATAATGTGATGACGTCATCCTCCCAGATGGGGCGAAAATTTACTATATTCGTTTCATCTGCCCCTCATCTGTATTAAATATTACTGACCTATACGATGGTGTGATGTCATGTGAAACCCAACAATTTATACAAAATGAATAGAACTTGAACTATAATTGAGTGCAAATTATAAATAGTTGTAAATTGAAAATGTGTGTAATGATTTTGACTCTTGTTGTTGGCATGAAATTGTAGTAAAAGATTTTACAGTAACGTAAATATAGTGGTATCTGCAGAATTAATTTTTGACTATTAGTGGTAAAAGGTACTACTGCTATTTACGTATGTATGTCAGTAGTAGTAGTAGTGGTAGCAGTAGTACTAGTGGTAGTAGTAGCGGTAGTGGCAGCAGTAGTAGTACAAGTAGCTTTAATAGTAACAACCAATAATACAATTTTTTAAGAAAGTAATATTTCTATAGTTCCATGTTTATCAGCTGCACACCTCAAACCTGTGTGTTATTTTTTTTTTAAAAACATTGTATTGAAGCATTATTATTATTTCAAAACCAAAATAGTCTTCCATGTACACTCCTTTAAAACCTCCAGTTTAATTAAATGCATTTTCTCTTGTCATTCACAGCTTGGACCCTGAACAGAAGGATCAGCTCATTGAAGTCATTGAGAAACTCCTCGCTGACAAAACTACGGTTAGTTTTAAAAAAAATTCTTTGTTAAAATATTAACTTTGATTTAAAAGCCCTGTACACAATTTTTTTCCATGTATTTGGACAAAATTTGTCTCACCCTAGTACAGATATATTGTATAAGCAGCTTGTGAGTTCAGAATAAGTCCACTGTGTACTGCATCTAATTATAAAGCAGTTTATTGTCCAATAATTGTCTAGTTGTTGTTAGCATTACTGTGATGGCAAAACTCTGGTCTTTGAGAGTTTTGAAAAGCACTTATGAACTCATTGCAGTGAATAATTAGGACGCTCAGAATGCATGAAGTAAATGAGGAATAACTTTGGACCACTGTAAAATCAGACACAGAGGCTTTAACAAACACTAATCCCAAACTCCAGTATTGTGTCCTCTGCCTTCACTGCCTCTAGAGTTGTTTATCTTTTGGTGCTAAATTAACACAGTGTTTTGCATCTGTTCGACTGGATAATTAATCAAATGAATCACGGAGTTGTGTAAGAAAATTAAAAGCAATTATTCTCCTCACATCGTACAAACAGAAACAGAAAATCTGCACAATTAGGCAGAAATTCTTTGAAAACACATCTTGTTCCCACTGCGGAGGACTTGGGCCCAGTAATTATTAATAGGCTAGCTAAATGTGTTGGCTCATTTGTATTTTTTAAATGTATTTATTTAATTGTGTTATTCATGTCATATGTCGAGCTGTGGTTGACTAAAGATATTCTTGGTTGACTAAAGACATGTTCTGCTGATCAATTAGGCAACTAAAAAGTGGGCATGGCAAAAGCTTACCTACAGCCGTAACTGACACATGTCGCCAGGTGTTTTCAATTATCAGATTTTTCTTTTACATGTAAACACAAAAATCTGATCTAATTAGTATCAGTACAGCCAAGGGTTAGTAGAGGGTGACCAGACGTCCCTATTGACCTGGGACAGTCCCAGTTTTGAGCCCTGTGTCCCCTGTTCCAGCAGATTTATACAAAACCACTGATTGTCCCAGTTTTTTTTTTTACAAGAAATGTTAGTTAGTAGCAAAAATAGATTTGTCTGGATTGACAGTATGTTGTTGTTTTATGTATCTATTTGCAGTTGGTGGCAGGCAGCGTGGTGATGGCGTTTGAAGAGGTGTGTCCCGAGCGCATTGACCTCATTCACAAAAACTACAGAAAATTATGTAACCTGCTGATCGACGTGGAGGAGTGGGGACAGGTGGTCATCATCAACATGCTAACGCGCTACGCTAGGACGCAGTTTCTCAACCCAAACATCAATGTGAGTGCTAATTTTTATTTTTGTTGATACTTTGCAGTGACATCACGCTGGTGGTGTTCTACATGTATGTGTATTGGCGGAATGTTCAGCAATTGGTTACACAATGCACACATTAAAAAACACAGACAAATAAGATTTAAGATTGTCTGAAAAGTTAAGAAAAAAAAAACAAAATGGATTTAAACACATTTTCAGGAGCCTGTGATCAGTCCGAGCGTTCATGGTCCAGTTTAGGTGATTTTCAACAAAAAGGTGAGAGTGACTAACTGAAAAACGGTTGGCTAATGCTAGATGCTAATGCTAGTTTTTGACTGTAATGTTATTTGATCAGGACTTGTTTAACAGTGCAAATCAGCTCACCTGTTGTAGTTCCAGCTAAATCAATTCTTCTTGTCAGATTGTGTTAAAACAAAACTCAGATTAAAGTCTAACTTGAGTAACAGAGCTTCAAACAGAGTAGTACCTTCAGTTAGCGTCACAGCCCCATCATCTGACATCAGCTGAAAAGTATCAATATCAATCATTCTCAAAACATTCTATTCTATTCTGTTTATAACAAAAGATTTCAAAACTGAAACATGTTGACCACCAAATAAATACATTTAAAAAAATTTAAAGTTGTACTATGTAACTTTTCTAGTGAATAGTCTGCCACGCGCTTGTCTCCAATAAAATGTTATTGCTTTAGCTGTAATGTTCTATTGCATTTGTTAAATTGCAAGTATTTTTTTAGCCAAAAACATACATTCTTACTGTGAGCAGGGTGACCTCTCCACAGATATGACCTGTAGCCAAAATTTACATAGTACGTCATCAAACTCTTGAAACCTGCCCCACAGTTGAAGTCTTCACTGTTAAATAAGGGTCCACTGCAGGCTATTTTGTGCTGTGTAATTAACTGATTACTAAGGACTTTTCCTCAGGCTTATAATGACTAAACATCACCATTTTTTACCCAAATAAATGAGTGACATGTTTCATCTCCTTTCTTTAGCTACACTAGCAGTCTTAAGTTTGGACACACTCTTTTTCCATGTATTTTTTCTTTAAGCTTACCACGTTATACATTTGATATTTTATGTGTTACAAACAAAGGTGATAATCAGGCAAAGTAGGAAGTATTTTAATATTCTCAAGTTTGCCTCAGCCTTAAGGGAATAGGCAAAGTAGAGAAGCTCTGGCAGAGTGTAGCCTACCATTTCACAGAATGCAAATTGGATGCAAATACACAAGAACCTGCCAAAAGTTTAATTTAATGCTTAGCTGTACTTTAGCTGTATTACAATTTTTATGCCTGAGTCGTGGTTTTTAATATTAGTTTGCTCTGTTTTCCAAATATTTCTATTATGTATACGTCATACCAGTGTTTTTCTTTAGATTTTCTTTAGCCAACAAAACCTTCTTCCATCTAGACTGTGATTTTAGACTCCCAGATGTGGCAAGAGCCTGTGTTTCTCATTGTTTATCTGCGGTGTACTTTACCATGAAATATCCAAAAATGTTGAGCCTAATCATTTCAATTAGTGACTAGACCTCAGTTGGAGTGTTTGTCCACTGATCAAAAGGTTCAAATCCCACTCTTGACATAAACATCATTGGATGAGCGGTTAGAGCCACTGACTCACAGTTTGGTGGTGGGATCCAGCTCCCACAGATGAATACTGTTGTTGTGTCCTTGGGTAAGACACATGCTCCACCTCTCCCGCAGTCTCTGTGTACACTGGTGTATGAATGTGTATGTGAATAGGTGAGTGGTTTCTTGATGTAAAGTGCCTTAATCGCCTTGAAAGTGGAAAAGTGCTACACAAGAATGTGACCATTTACCCTCCACCTCAGTGTATTACACCAAAAATCTGCATATTAACAATTTTCATTAGACTTCCCCAATTAAATATTATTGGCCTACAGAATATTTTAACCTGAAACTCAGCAATACATTAGTCTCGTCTTTTAGGTTACAACGCAGACACTGTGAGATTTTTAAAAGACCAACATAATTTGGGTGTTAAAAGGCCTTTAGTTTGACTTCAGGGTTGGTGCAGTTTGTGGAGGGCAAAAATAAAACACACACGGGCCATGTAAACCTCTGCACTTTGTGCCCATTTGATTTTTGTTTTCAAATGTGAAATCCAAAAACTTTGAACATTTGTATGATTTATTTTACAGTTTATGGCAGTAGCCGATTCAGCAATGCATTTAAATGAACCTTTTATTATTATTGCTGCTGATGTCGTTTTTATTGTTGTTTTATTATTCACAGTCCGTCACTTTTGTACCAGTGAATATATTTAAAATCATGTATTTCTCTTATCTGATTCTAGTCTTTAGGGGACATACAGTAAATACATATTTGTATAGTGAGCTAAATTGAAAGTAGCCTGCAGTGGACAGTTTAAATTATTCCTTTGTGGGATATTATTCTACATCCTCAAATCGATCACATTCTGCTGCCAGGGATGTGAACATCATGAGGTTAATCGATAACTGTGATTGTTCAGTTCACAGTATAATTGTAAGAGCTAAAAAATAATAATCGTGACCATTTTCTGTTCACCTGAATTGTACTATTTTGCCGTATAGACTGAAGTGTTTTTATTTGACCTTTATCTAATTGACCCTATCCTTCAGAAAGTTTGGTTTCATTAACCACGTTAAATCATGTTTGTTTGTTTGTTTTTTTCTCATATCTTCCTAAAATTTGACATTGTGACATCCCTACTTGGTGCTATGTCACAATCCAACTGTAGTATAGGTCACATTTAGGCTTGATGAGGAGGTTTTGCTCTCTTGGCTTACAAAAGTAACCTTTCTCCTGTAATTTGCAATAAAATCCAACAATAAAACCTGTTAAACTTTGCTTAAAGTTCAGCAGACAGTCTACAAAGTAGATAATAAAATATATTTACTACTTTGCCTAAAGGACACCAGCACAGAATGCCTGGTTTATCAACTCTGCCTGTAACACATACCTACAGAAGACATGACATATGAAGCCAGATATGTGGAATTATGTAGCAAAGACTAAAACAGTTAAATAACTCAACAATTAAAAAATATAATATATAATAAAAAATATAATATATTTTTGAATAAATTCCTCAAAGTAGCCACCCTTCGCTTTGCCGTGCTGCAAACCCTTGACCTGCTCTCAATGAGCTTCTTGATGAATTCACATGAAATAGTTTTCACTTAAGGGTCAACAAATGCCTAAAGTTTTTTGATGCCTTCAGTGAGAATCTACAGTGTAAATAAAAGAAGAAAAAGTGTGTTCAGACATTTGACTGGTCGTGTGTGTCGCTTTGTCTGGAATCTCCACAGACATCAGAGCAATTTATAGTTCAGATCTGTGGAAAGGTGACCTGCTTCCAACAAGAACCCATGTTGTTAACTTTAGCAATACACCTGAAATTTATGAAATATCAATATTTACATTTGAATGGCATACTGTGGAACATTCCATGAAAAGCTCCATGGAAACAAGCAGGTGGCAGTCCCTCCCCCAGGAAAGTTACCATAGCGTACATTTAACAATATTTTAGTCAAATTGTACATTGCATTGCTTTCTTTAAAAATGATAATTAAACTGCAAAGTTACAGAACCATAAGGAAATAATAGCCAGGTTATAGTCAGATCTTCATATTGTCTCATTTATGGTGATATAGAGAAATAAAGTCTTTAATATGCAGAGTGTGTTGATTACACTCCCACAAACTTTGCCCATAAATCTGAAAGTATGGCCCAATCATCGTCTGTTTAGTGAGTGTGTTCATTTTCATCAGCACCTGCCAACATCTGTCTCCCGAGAAAACAACAACAAGTAAATGAGGTTTTTAAATAGGCTGTAAAACACTGTTATAGCGCCAATTCATTACCTAGTATAGATTTGTCCTTCTTGAGTAAAAAGGCACTCCCATATGTGCTGGAATATTGGTTGGAATGGGCATAACAAGACATAATGCTTTCAGACAAAAATGTATCTATCTGTCTATCTGGCCATTAAGTGGGCAGCTAATGGGGATCCTAATTAAACTTGATAACGATGTTGAGAGTTTTAGCAGATTAACATGATGAAATGTAGATAAAAAAAAAAAAAAAAAATCTTGCTTGGGATTCAGACCTGTGAATCTCTCTGAGTTTAGATGGGTGTGATTGACAGATGGTTTAGCCAATCAGGGACATGCTTATCAGACAAAACATTGTGGATTTCTACAGAGTCAATGAGCAAAGTATTAAAATGTGAATCTGAGGTAAGATAAATTTGACATCATTCTGGATTTGCCAGACAAAAAAAAATCTATATTTTTGTCAAAACAACAAGACCAAGTGCCATTTGGCCTCTGAAATCAGTTTTTGGAGTTCCCATTTGTACATTTAAATCAGAACACCTATATCTCGGGATTCCTACTTTGATATCTGTCTAGTAAAATATTGATAGCACTTGTGTTATTTTCCTTGAACCAGAAGTGAGGAGTCATTTTAGCTGTTTTACCTTGAAGAATAAGCTCCATGTTTTAGTGCCGAATTCTTATTTAGTTTATGCGTTTAATTTAGTTTTTACCCCTGCAGGAGTCTCTGCTCGAGGAGGGCAACACTGAAGGAAAGACATTTTACGGCTCTGATGAAGACGAGGATGAGGATGAGGATGAGGAGGAGAAGGAGAAGAAGGCCGAGGCCCTGGCCAAAAGGAAACCGTACGTGATGGACCCGGACCACAGACTTCTGCTTAGGAACACCAAACCTCTCCTACAGAGCAGGAACGCAGCCGTGAGTAACAAAAACAACTGACAATGCACCAGAGTATATATGATCCAGTACTGTGTGAGGGGACTTCAGTACAAAACTACAGTCTGTTGGCATATTATACAAAATCAATATTTTTCCTCATCAAAAACATGCTTGGAGAGGTTTTTATATGTCATCCATGCATGTTTGAGTAATCTAGTGATCTCCTCTTAACTCTGATACTCCTACCCCTTTTTAGCATGCTTCACTGTTTTGTTTATGTGATGATTACTGAGTTATTCAGACGGGTGCACTGAAGCTTTGACAGAGCCAGTGTAGTTTTTAATAAGGTTGGCGTCTTACTTTTAGGTTTAGATAAGTGTTCATTCTTTTAAAATACCATATTTGATGTTGCAAATTATGTCATGGTTTGTTTTTCCAATTACATCAACCTCAAATTTAAAACAAGTAAATGTGAAATTCAAGCAGTTACGGTTCTCTGAATCTTAGTTTCCCAAATACATTTGAGTCATTTCTTGAACAACTGCTTTTACTTGAGTGATATTCATTTAAACAAACTTTACTCTTACTACAATATCTGTCTGCCTCTGTATCTAATTTTTTTGAAAGTATTTATTTTGTGTCTCTTATTTTGAAGGTGGTGATGGCCGTTGCACAGTTGTATTTCCATCTGGCTCCTAAAGCAGAGGTCGGAGTCATCGCCAAAGCTTTGGTTCGTCTCCTCAGAAGTCACAGGTGAAGAATTCAACCTTTCACTCATTTTGTGCTTCCTTCCAATCCAGGCGTATTTACATATTTGTCAGTTCACTTTTATATTCTTACCAACCCTTTATATTAATGATGCTAATGTTGTTTCTCTCTTTCTTCTTCTGAACTAGCTAGCACCAGTGCATTTATTTATTTAAATTTACAAACGATTTAAAAATAGTTCATACATTTACTTCTATGAAAGTCTTCCCATGAGCTACCCTAGCTTATAGAAGGCTCCAGACACAAATATACATTCAATTCAAGTTTATTTTTATAGAACATTTAAAACAACTTTAGTCGACCAAAGTGCTTCACATAAAAGTCAACAAAAAAACAAATATACAGATAACACCATACATAGGAAAAGAACAATAAAACACCAAGATATCGTGTCACTCTAGTGTTAAATGCCAGGGAGAAGAGATGAGTTTTCAGTCTAGTCCTAGACTGCTTAAGGAGTGAGCACATCAAAGAAATAGACTGTTAAAATGGCCAGCAAGATGAATTCTTCCAATGTTTGTGGTCCAGCTCCCACTGTTGCGATTGCACCAGTCTTAAGCAGTAGTTCAGACCAATCACAGAGCAGCATTGTGGTTTGGGCTTAGCTCAAGGTGAAGTGCCCAAACAAAGCAAAACAAACATGGCGATGCCGATGTACTTTGATGTACTATTTTAGTGGAAAGACTAGTGAAAAATGTGCAGAGGGAAGCACTTTGACCAGATTCAAATATTTGACATGTCGTCATGGCAACATGTTGATGCAGCAGTTCACAATATCAATACTGTATCACTCTGTATCACGATATATTGATATTTTTATAATTGAGCGCATCCCTACTAATGTTCTAATTTGAAAGTTGTAACTATCAGATCATATTAAACCTCAAATGTACATTCACTTGACTTGCTTCTCACTTGTTTGCCAATTAGACCCAAGCATTCACCCAACCTCAAACCCCAAATGATAACAACCATGAAACGCAGCACAGTGTAAACCCGTGGGATGAGTACAAATCTGCTTTCCCCCGAAGCACAGAATGAAATTAAACAGGAGGAGACGGGGTAAACATGAACCCATAAACCACAGAGACGGCTGCTGGCTCTACGGTGGCCTGGTGGGCTCATAACTCAGCGCTCACTGGCAGCTTTTTATTGAACAAGCCTCCTCTGGCTCTGTGTGTGTGGTTAATGGCACTATCATTCAAACAGCAGCACAGTTCCAATGGGGCTCTCTCCAAAATATAAAGCTCTGTAATGGAGTTTTACTTATATACTATGTTTTTAGGATGTCATGTTGTAAAATAGTAGTTTATTGGGTGCGACAGTAGCTGTTGTTACTTGAGTGTTTGTCCACTGATCAGAAGGTTGGCGGTTTGAATCCCGCTCTCAACATAAACATCATTGGTAAGACCGGTCAGATCCATTGACTGCTCAGCAGATGAATGCTGTCGTTGTGTCCTTGGGCAAGACACCCATTTATTATTAGAGATAGGCCAATATATCTCGATATTTGCACACAATCTCCTTAAAATCTCCACTATATGTGTGTGTTTGTGTATATATATATATATATATATATATATATATATATATATATATATATATATATATATATATATATATATAGGGTTCCAAATAAATAAATCAACAGTAGGGTAAAAATTAGGAATACCTTTATCCAACTTTTTCAGGTCCGACTGCGATACTTGGCTTTGAGTATCTGTTGTATCTAATGTTACCCGATATCAAGCAGAATATCAAGCCTTAAAACTGTTTTAACATGTCAAAATTGCTCCTAAAATGCTACGAGATTTTATATGGGACTATTACATTGACTCCAAACCAGCTGAAAATAACAGAAAACAGCTCTCCATTAAAATACTCGTTAATAAATCCCCAAACGACCATAATTCTGTCCCAGAGTCTGATTTAGTACAATTTTGAAGATGAAACACTTACCTCTTCCAGAACGATTTACTTAAGTTTTAAGTACTGCAACCAGTGTTTAGATCCACCAAACAATCTTCATAAACTTTGCTGCTCTTCTGTTTTTATTGCCGGTGGTCTACAGTAATGATGTCATAGTGTGAAAGTAACATCCAAATTCACCCTGATGTTTTTAAAGGTGAACAGGTGGAGTGTGGAGGGTCAATCACCTACTTCTCTCTATGGAGTTGTTATTGCAATGCCTGTAATGTTCCATAGCATGACTTATTTATCTCTATGGAAACAAGCTAGTGACATCACAGGGCCAAATCATAGGTCAGATCTTTGGAGGGGCACGAATGCATGTTTTAAGGCAATTAAAATATATGTAATTGAGTAAATGCAAGATGAATCAAGTTAAATGACATACTGAGGAACCTTCCAGACAAGGTAATAACATCTCCATGGAGAAAGGTTACGTAGTGCACCTTTAAGTATTGTTATATTTGTTGTGAAAATATACATGTTTTTGTCTTGCAGTGAGGTCCAGTTTGTTGTTCTTCAAAATGTGGCTACCATGACCATCAAGAGGAGGGTGAGCTATTCATTCAGTAACACACTACTTTACAGGCAGGCCCTTTATCATCAATAACTACATTTATTTGAACTATTTAAAGGTCCTATATTACACAAAATGGACTTTTGTGAGCTTTAAGACATGTTATAATATTGTTATCTCATCAAAAACATACCTGGTGTTGTGTTTTGTTTCATTCACACATAACCTTTTATTAGTCTGTCTGCATCTCCAAAGCTCAAAATGCTCTGTTCCACCTTGTGAAGTCACGAAGTAGTATTTTTCAGGTTAACAGCTCCTTTTCCCTTTAGTTCAGCAGAGATTGGCTATTCCATTGCTGAAATGATCCAAATGATTCTAGTGAAGGTGTGTGGAGTTTAAAAACATGATAAAGCAGTGTTTATTACCACATGATATCACAAGGTGGAACTGAGTGTTTTCTGTTTGAGAAGAAAACACTCAAAGAGCCTAAATGTACAGGGTTTGTGTGTTAAATATATGTGGATGAAATAAAACACAACTCCAGGTATGTTTGTGATGAGGAAACAACATTATAATATAAATCAGGAAATAGCGTAATACAGGCCCTTTAAGACTGTAGTATAAGACTGAAGTGTTTAGTGCAGGGCTGAGTGATTAATACAACTTTAATCAAACTGAGAGCCAATTGTTTCTAAGCACCAATGATCACTTGCCATTATAATTTGTTTTCAATAACAAATAGTAAAATCTAATTGAGAATCTGGATTGCTCAATAAAAATAAACAAGTTATTTATTTATTTATTTTTGCCATATCTCACAGTCTAATCTTTTGTCTCTTTCTTTCAGGGAATGTTTGAACCATACTTGAAGAGTTTTTACATTCGCTCCACAGATCCGACACAGATCAAAATCCTCAAGGTCTGTCCTCACTTTAGTTTACTCATATACAGATTTAAAGAGGACATATTTTAACAGATTATTGAATTCTGATGATAAACATTTATAATCACACCTACACCTGTTTCAAATGTTTAAATGGACATATGCAGTTGTTGTTATGGTTTTGTTTGTATTGTCTAAACTTAGCGCTCATGAAAAAGAGTCTGGTGTTCTTATTGAGCTTTCACTGTATAAATAAAGATAAATTAAAAATGAATTGAAATATTATGCAAAATTATCATCATCATCAAACTCATTGTTGTATTTTGATTCATAGACATTTGAGTAATCCTATATTGTGCAGTATCCAACGCTTGAGTTAATAAAATTATAAAAAATATCAAATTCCCATTTCCACATTTCTGCCACCTTGTTGTCTCCATGGAGATGCTACTGCTTTACTTGGACTATTCCACAGCACCTTATCTTGCATTTATTCATTTTCCAGATTTTTTGTTAAAAAAAAATATATATATACCGGTATATATTTTCAAATGCCATAATGTGGAAGATTTGAATCAAAGCAATACCATCTCCATGGAAACAAGCAGGTGGGAACCCTCCACCAGAAAAGTTACATAGTGCAGAAATCTCAGTGCATTTGTTATTCAGTAAGTAGTGAGTTAACTGTATACATGTCCATTAAATGTCTTGTATTACACAAAATTGACTCTTGTGAACTTAGTGATGTTATCATGCTGTTAACTCCTCAAAAACTTGCCTGGAGTTGTGTTTTGTTTCATTCATTTGTTTGACTAATCCTGCATTATCAGTTACATCTCCAAAGCTCAAAATGCTCTGTTCCACCTTGTGATGTCATGAAGCAGGAGTTTTTACCTTTTGTTCGGAGACTGGCAGGGCTGAAATGATTCGATTTAAGGTGTATGGAGTTTAAAAACACAATGGAGCACTTCCTGTATTACCACATGACATCAGTCATGTGGTAATCAGTGTTTTCTGTTTGAGAGAAGAACTCGGCTTAAATATGCAGGGTTTGTGTGTTAAACATGTGTGAATGAAACAAAACAAAACTCTAAGTATGTTTTTGATGTGGAAACAACATTATAACATAGATAATAAAATAATGTAATATGTGCCCTTTAACTAAATGTGTTGTTTTTCAGCTGGAGGTTCTCACCAATTTGGCAAATGAAACCAACATCTCCACTATTCTCCGAGAGTTTCAGGTAAATGTGACTTCAAACCAAATGTAATGGCCTCAAATCGCTGTGTTGGTCTAGGCCTCAGTGATGACTAAAGCCACAGTAATTCACCATAACAATAATAATAATAATAATAATAATCATGCTGCTCTTTGTGTTGTGTTCAGACGTACATTAAAAGTATGGATAAAGACTTTGTGGCGGCGACTATCCAAGCCATCGGCCGCTGTGCCACAAACATTGGAGAGGTGCGGGACACGTGTCTGAACGGACTGGTGCAGCTGCTGTCCAACAGAGACGGTGAGAGACCAAACATAATGTAGTGTTCTGGTGTAAGGAAACATGCTTCTCCGCAAGGGCTACTGTAGGTCGTAACCCAGGCCAAGACGAGAGCAAAACAACAGCAGTTTCAACTCACTAGAGCCAGTCTCCAAAACAGACTAGAAAGTGACTAACAGAGAACCTCATATCAACTTGTCAGCATAACAACCACGTGCCACATACAAAAGCAGTTACTTTAACAACACATAAACAGATACAAGACCAACAAAAGTCAACTCTGAACAAAACACAAAATATCAGATCATTACAATAATTACAGGGACGTATTATGAAAAATGAACTTTGATGAACTTATAGCCATGTTAAAATGAGTTTCCCCCATTATAAGCTTATTCAGTTGGGGCTGCTAGATTCATTGCAATCAAACTGAAATTTAGACGCATTTAAGTACCATAATTCCTTCCTCCACAAACAGCAAAATATTCTGCATAAAAACTGACAGTATACAACAGCATTTCTAGGCTTTTTTGGTGGAGGGTCAGGCACCAGCTTGTTTTTGTGGAGATGGTATTGCATTCTTTTTGTGAGCGGGGTCACCCCTTCACAGATCTGACCTGTAACCTGGCCTTTTGGCACCATCTGCTTGTCACCATATTGACAGACAAGTTTCATGCTGTTGAAAAGTTCTAGGCAAGCAAATAACATCTCACCACCATCTAAGTTACATAGTGCTCCTTTAATAATAATAGTATTGTATTGTGATTTCAGTGTTAGCAGGAACATATTGTTGTAAATGGAAAAAAAGAAGTCAAACGTTTTTAATTATATACTGGTGAAATGTGTACAATAGTGTGACCTGTATTTTCTTCCCTGGTGTTTCAGAGCTGGTGGTGGCCGAATCTGTGGTGGTGATAAAGAAACTGCTCCAGATGCAGCCGGAGAAACACAGTGACATCATCAAACACATGGCCAAACTCATCGACAACATACAGGTCGAACACATGCATTATAGGCTTAAGTGTTATTAGCCAACTGCACTAAAGCTGGATGGTTTTTATTATGGCTACAACATTTACACATAGGGCACATCAAGACTGGGACTAAACTAGGACTAAATTCAGAATTAAACCTGAAATATACCAGGACTAAATCAGAACAAAACAGGGCCAAACAAGTCTACATCTGGACTAAACCGGGCTCAAACCAGGACCATAATTTAACTCAACGTTGTATTTTGAGGGATTCACACATGTTTGAATAACCCAGTGTTGTTAGGAAGTCGTTTTAGATCAATATTGCAGGGTTTACTCTATTAATTGATCAATGGGGTCTTTGGAGGTGAAAACTTGTTATTTGACTAATCATTTTATTTAGATTTTAAGAGGAGGTGAAAACTTTTGTTATTTGACTAATCATTTTATTTAGATTTTAAGAATTTATATGAAACAACAGAAAGAAGTTAGTGACTTAGTGAGCTGAAGATTTGTATATATATTTTATATGTAAAAAGGCAGATTAAACTATCAATACATTGTTTCCTAGTGCTTTTTTCTGCATAAATAGTTGTTTTTTGCATGAACCCCTGCAGGTGTGGTCTTGTGAGTGCAGTTTGGGTCAAATACATAGAGATGCATAATAGTTTTGAGAGCTTTTGACACGCCCCCTTTTTAGTTGACTAATTGAATCGCAGGACATGTCTTTAGCTGAACAAGAATGTCTTTAGTGAACGACAACCCTATAGAACATAAAATAATGATCAATTATTATTACAAAATATCAGAAAAAGTCTGTTTTGTCTTCTTTAATGACACAGGTTTTCCACTCTTGTGCTGCAGGTGCCGATGGCAAGGGCGAGTATCCTGTGGCTGATTGGGGAATACTGTGAACACGTCCCAAAGATCGCTCCCGACGTCTTGAGGAAAATGGCCAAGTCTTTCACAAATGAAGAGGACATCGTCAAACTACAGATCCTCAACCTGGCAGCGAAACTCTACCTCACGAACTCCAAACAGGTCAGTTATACGGCCTATGTTATGGTGGTCTTATATATGTCAACAGTTGGGGAAATTTGTACTTTTAATATTAAAGTACTAAGCTATAGAAGAAATACTCCCTAACATGTAAAAGTTTTAGGGTGAATTTCACTGTTTTCTGTTTCTCATTCTGATCTTAGAATGTTTGTTTTAACTTGCTCTACATGATCCTGGTGTTTCAGTTCAATATTTTGTTTGTAAATCAAGATATGAACATTAAAATGTACTTTGTAAGCTTGAAACCATGTTAGAATATTGTCATTGTTACGACCCAGCTCATGTGGGGGAAGGGAGGTAACAAAAAAGAAATCCAAGATGGTAAAATGGTAAAATAAAGTAATTTAATTAACAGGTGTGTAGGGGTGAACTAAACAAAAGGCAACTAAACATACATAAACAAAGGTACTTTGCAAAGAATTAAGCCAAAGTAAATAAGGGTAAAGTAACTAAACACACATTTTACAATAACAAAATCTTGCGCACGGAGAAACACAGTCAGAACTGACGATCAAAGTGTCTCTTAAACAAAAGCCACTACCCCCGGTAGTGACTTTATGAACGAGATACACAAACAGAGGCATACTGGCCACTCCAGGCCAGCAGCCACGAGCAGGTGTCCCCAGTCTCCTAAAAAATGGAGAGGGAGGCGGCTAGAGGTGGGCGAGGCTGAAAATGGTCATCCAATCATGGCCCAGGAACCCAGCAGCCAGGTTTAAGGGGAAGAGGAGACTTGGGGAGCACACATACAGTAAACAAAATACATAAATACAAACAACAACACAAACTTAAGGCCCAGGGCCGTAACAGTCATCTCTTCCAAAACATACCTGGAGTTGTGTTTTGTTTCATTCTCCCCGTGTTTGAGCAATCCTTTATTGTTAGTCTTTCTACAACCAAACTTTTGTTTAGTAGAGATTGGCATTACCACAGCTGAAATTATCCAAATTATTCTAGTGAAGGTGTATAGCATTTAAAAAAACAGTGGAGCACTTCTTGTATTACCACATAACATCACAAGGTCGAACAGAGTGTTTTTTGAGAGAAGAACAGCCTAAATATTCAGGATTAGTGTGTTAAACATGTGTGAATGAAAACACTCAACAGCATAATATGGGCCCTATAATATAACAGACTAATCAAGTGTCTTCTGTCCCCGCGGATAGTGGGATGGGTAAAAGGGACAAGTATATTCAATGACCTCGCTCCTGAATGGCTTCTTTGGTTTCTATGATACACACGTTCAGAATTACAAATATGGATCTCGGCTTCAAATCACCTGCTATAACTGCTAGCCTGGATTGTCTTCATTTTTGGCTCTCCATCAGTCCACTTCTATATACAGTGTTTGGGTGGTACACGGAAATGCAAATATTTTCCAAGTTGGTCTAAGACAGAATTCATTTGAGGGAGCTGCAATCGCACAACCAACCTGTGAGTGTGTCAATGGATCTGACTACTCTACTATTGATGTTTACGGGAAAGCGCCAAACGTCAGATCAGTGGACAAACAATCTACCAACTGAGCTACTGTTGCTGTTGCTGCAACAGGCAGTTAAAGCTGCTACTGCTAGAACTGCATAGCAGTTGGCAGCATACATACAAAATATAACACATTTATAAACATGAGCCTATTTCATCTTTTCCAGACCAAGCTCCTGACCCAGTATGTTTTGAATTTGGCGAAATACGACCAAAACTACGATATCCGAGACAGAGCACGTTTCATTCGTCAGCTCATCGTCCCTACAGAGAAGAGTGGAGCCCTCAGTAAATATGCCAAGAAACTGTTCCTCGCCCTCAAACCGGCCCCTGTCCTCGAGTCTCCTTTTAAAGGTAATAATTGTTAATATTGTTTTTCTAAATTCATTTGCATAATCATAAAACAGCAGATGTACTTAGGTTTATTACACATGTAAATAAAAAGGATTTGTTGTACAATTCAAAATGCAAATGACCAGACTGGGGACTAGACTCGGGCTGACTAGGGGCTAAGTTATAGGTGCACTATGTAACTTTTCTGGTGGAGGATTTGCCAGCTGCTTGTCTCCATGGAGATGGTTTAGCTTTGAATCAGTTTTGAACAGGAAGTGTATGAATTAATTACTTGTTTTAGATCCAGGTTTACAATGACCAAAATGTAAAATGGTGATCTATATATGTGACAGTTTACTACTACGTCACGATGATTACAATGGAAATAGCAACTTACAAACCAAACTTGGTAATGCGCTCCATGGAGATAGATAAGATTAATGCCATACTGTGGAATATTATGACCAAAGGAACACCATTTCCATCAAAACAAGGAGGTACAAACTCAAATAAGAGTAAGGTTTGTGGCGATGCAAGGGCAGATAAAAACATCCTAAATGGATTTTTTTGGGGGGGCTTTAAAGATACAATCTATAGGTTTATTTTATTTTTATTTTTTTATCAATAGACGTTTAAACCTGCCCCCCTTTCTCTAACTTTTATAGATGGTATTGTTAAATCCTAAACTTCTAAAGTTGAAGTTGAAGTTTGCAAACTCTACTGAGAACTTAAATGTACGGTTTTATTTGCAGGCTGAATAAGTCAGAGTTTGAAATAATAATGCCACTCACACACATGAGATTCAGTGCAATCCACTATCAGTCCAAGATGTGGAGACACTGGTACAGTTGTCTTTTTAAAACATAAATGTTTACTGTTTGTATTGTCACTGTCCTTGTCTGTTTTAAAAAGTAGTCTGGAATAAAGATGAATTGAATTGAATTGATAAACCTGGATCAACTCAAGAGTAATATATTTGCACATATTATCCTCCTGTTCACCCAGATCGAGACCACTTCCAGTTGGGTTCTTTGTCCCATCTGCTGAACGCCAAAGCTGGGGGGTACCAGGAGCTGCCCGACTGGCCCGAGTCCGCCCCCGACCCCTCCGTGCGCAACGTGGAGGTGAAGGAGTCTGTGCGTGCAGTGGGAACAGTAACATACAGAGACACACGGGACCACCCCAAATGTCCCGAACTGAAGAGGGGTGCAAGGGGTGCTCCAGAACGCAGCCTCCAGTCACTCCAGTCCTACTCCAATATAACATTATCCCGACCAAAAATCATGCTCCAATGGGCCGCGTTCTCATGACAACGACATTCTAGAATCCCTCTAGTTTAACCTGAGCTGGAGACGGGACAGGACTCTGTGTGGAGTTTAACTGTCAGATGCAGATGTGTTGACCTGGTTTTTGGTTATTAGCTCTGTAATTACTGAGCCTATCCACATGAAACAAAAACTGGCACAGAGTTCATCATCATCTCTGTCAGCACAAATTGAGGATGAAATGGTGCCATTATTCAATCCTAAAGATTTAATTGTTGTCAGTGGAAAGGACTTTAAAGGAACTGTATGTGGCCTGCACTCTTACTGTTTGCCAGTGCCTAAACCTGCAGATAGAGGACACATACAAGTTTTTCTCAGTATATGAACAGGCCATGTCTCATGTGAAAACTCAGAGCCTCCAGAATTCACTCACTGAGCTGCAGAGGCCCCACTAGCACTGATTTATGATTGGCTGCAGGTGCTGGGGTTTAGGTAGTGACTATTTAGATCAGAGAGAGTCCTTTTTAGGTTTAAACCAACTGGATTTCAGTGTTGAAACTGGCAACCCAAATGAGAGACTCATGTGAGGCTCATTCTGTGTATTGAATGGATAATCATCTTGAGAACCAAAACACCAAATTATAACATAAATAAATGAAGCATCATATCCAATGTTTTTGTGAACAAGAATTAATCAACATTATGATTGTTATCGCTAAAAGCTAAATTTGATTTGAACATGTTTACCTGGTATCTGGCAAAACAATTTACATACAGTTCCTTTAAGCCGTAAGATTAATTTAACAAGTTTGAGGAGCTAAAACCAAAAAATAATGATTCAGCAGGTTCAACATTTGTGCATCATCAGTTTGTATATTTCTTTAAAAACAGTGAATCTCCCTCATAGTCACACGGCCCCTCCTCCCTCTGAAACTATGACATCATCAGATTCTAGAATGTGAACGTGACCTATTGACCCACATTGGCATCGCATTGACAAACTGCATCCTATTTGGTTTTGCCGAATGGATGCTCTTTAAATACATACTGTACGCCTCCATCTTGCAGTAGTCAAGGAGGAAAACTAGTCGATAAGTTTAAAATAAAAAATAACAATATTAATCATGATGAACAGCTGCATTCACACTACAACAAAAAGTATCTTATTGGTTCAGACAGGTTTTACATTTTAGTTTTAGTTTAGCTCATTTCTAGGCCAAGGTTAGTCAAAATGAGCAACAACAAAACAGTGCATTTCATTAGTATATTAAAGGTGGACTATGTAACTTTTCTAGTGAGGACTTGGCAGCTGCTTGTCACCATAGAGATGTTATTTCTTTGCCTGGAATATTCTACAGTATGGCATTAAATGCATACAGTTATTCAAGTGAAGGTGTTTTCTTACTGTGAGTGGTGTTGCCTCTTCACAGATCTGACATGTGACTTGGCCTGCCGGTGTCACATCCTTGTCTCCGTGAATAGAATTAGAAATTTTATGCCATATAGTAGAACATTCCAGGCAAAGTAATAACATCTCCATAGACACCCCCACACCTTCAGAAAAGTTACATAGTGCAAAAGAAAAATAAGAAAAATCTTTACAATATAGTTTTGCAGATACTGTGGAAGCTAAACCTTTTTAAAAAACATATTTTTGTTTTGTAAGGGTTAAACAGACAATATATAGTTATTTATTTGGCATCTGGCACTATTTGCAATAAGCTCACAAATGTATTTTTTATATTTTTAAATAAGTAAGAGTTTTTAAAGATTTGGAGACCATTGAAAGACACTGAAAATTACTCTACCCAGAGGAGAACCCAGTAGAGGAAAAACAAGATGGAGATTTATGGATATCCATGGGTCCATAATGATGAAAAATGGTGACCAAGGCTGTAATGATTTGACAGTTTTCAAACACAATATTGTCACTTTTGAATGAGAAAAACTCCACAAAATGTTGCATAAAACAGGAAGCTGAAATTAAAATAAAGTTAAAATAAAGTTAAAATGAAACATATATAGGGCTAAAGTAGGACATATGTGTAATTTTGACATTTAGAAATTAGATAAAATTTGGCATCATTTTTAAGCCCATAGTGTGAATGCAGCCGTAGTGACTAGCCTGTCTGTAGCACCATCTCAATCTCCTCTTTGTCTGAGCCAATCGCACATCAGGGAAAAGCGTTAAATTATGATCATTAAATGTGCTGTACCTGATTTTTACCTTCTTAAAAACTTGAAAAACTAGTTCATTTTAAACGGTTTGCAGTGGTCCAAAGTTACTCTTCGCTTACCTTATGCATTCAAAGCAACTTCATTGTTTACAGAGATGAGTTTATAAGCGCTTTTCAAAACTCTTAGAAACCAAAGCAGAGTTTTGCCTTGAAGGAAATGCTAACAACAACAAGCATGCTAGCGGCACAAATGCACTTCCTGATTCCTGAATGCTTACTTTGACCTCAAGAGCTGCTTATATAATATATCTGTACTGGGGCAAGACAGATGTTGCTCAGATACATGGGAAATAATCAGGTACAGGGCCTTTAAATCAATAATCAATTTTAACCGAAATTCAGATACAGAATTTGCGCATTTCCTCCTTATCCCATCATACTCCTATCATGTGCCATCGGTTCACAGCAAACGTATTTTTATATGTTTTAAGTGCAAAAATCAAAGCTTGAGTTTGTCACAAATTTTGCCAAAAAATGATCCAAAATTTAAGTTCTTTTGTGACCTCAAGGCTTGATTTTGTTGTCATTGGTTTAAATTTGTAATAACAATTTTTTAAACTTTCAGCGCAGTGTTTTAGAACTTCTCAAAGTGTGGTAAAAGTGCCTCTGCTTCATAATACAGTACAAGATAGTATGTTTTTTCAATTTCATTTAGTCCTGCTTTAGGCCCAGTCTAGATTAAACTGGTTTCTGCATTAGTCCTGGTCTAGACCTAGTTTAGTTCATGTTTAGACCTGCTTTAGTATTGGTTTAGTTCAGGGTTAGACTGTGCATTCACACTTCTTCTGGTGGAAGATCAGTTTAGTCCTGATGAAGGCCTTGCTTGGTCCTGTTCTAGTCCTGGTTTAGATCTGGGACGAGTTTGAGTTTTGATGCCTCCTTAGTCCTTGTTTAGACCTGGTTTTGTCTTGGTTGAGAGAAACATTTTGTTCTTGTTCATTCTTGGTTTAATTCATGTTCAGACTAAGGACTTTTGGCCCTAGGTTGAGTCCTGCAATGCATTAAGAAACTGGAAAACATTAGAAATTAGTTTGAACTTTAAGGACCTGATTTCTTAAAAACAAGTTTATTAGAGCTTTTCACAAGTCTCAGAGACCAAATCAGAGTTTTGGCATCACAGTAACACACTGACAACAACTAGCATGATAACCAAGCACTTCCTGAGACTTATTTTGACCCCAAGAGCTGCTGATACAATATATACTGGGGCACCAACTGTGAAAGTTTTTGTCCATTTGAACGCAAAGCAGGTCTTACCAAATACAGTACATTACAGTAGACATTGTGGCCAAAGAAAATTGAAAAAGTATTGATTTTATGCCATTGTACTGTACAGCTTCTCTCAGACTCCTCCCTTTTCTGAGTCCACAGGAAATTGGATTATTTGGTGACGTAATTCAAGTGTGTTAGCGCTAATGAAAATGTTTGCAGTCAATGGAGACAAGAAATTAATCATGGCGGCTTGTTTGTACAGTGGTTTTCAAACGGAGGTGTGCGGACCATGTGTGGTGATGGTTAGGGACTACAGTTTTTATCTTAATATATTTTAATTACACAAAATATTAGTCTTGCATTTGTATAAATAGGATTGTGTTGGTTTAGACTGGATCACGGCTAGTTTAGTCATGAGACAGTCCCGGTTCAGTCCACTTATAGACGCGTTGTAGACCTGGTTTAGTTTGAATTTAGACTTGGCTACTTAGAAAGCCAAATATTTTCTGAGGTAGTAAATGCGATGGGAAATTTTTAGAATTGTTATGTATTGGCTTAGGATATTTCATGCCATTTTAAAAGTGACTCATTTAAATAGACCAACTTACTACAAATGGCTGGCAGTGATGTGAAAATGATGTATTTATATTGTACTTTTGAAGCTGCTGGTCCTATTTACAGTTAGTTTTAAGGTGGTGATTTTTAGCACCATTTTTCCACAGACTGAGGAGGTGATAGACACCAGTGAGGCTCGCATCGGCCTGTTGGGCGACTGGAGAGAGGTGCTCCGTGTGCGACTGCAGTGGATTTGAAACTCTTTTTTATAATCTTTGTTTCACTTCTCTGATCGCTTTTATTATAATCTTTTTAACTTCACTGATCGGAGAGTTGACTCAGACTCTTCCACTGTTTACTTTAGGCTGATTATGTTTAGCAAAAGGACATAATCAGTGATGGAAAGTAACAAAGTGCAAAACTACTGTCCTTAAGTACCATTTTAGGTATCTGTACTTTACTGGTTTAAATTCTATTGTTACTTTTACTTCACTATATCTGAGTGCAGAATATAACATTTCAACTTACAACCATTGCATAGATTCTTAGCTTACACAACCAGTCAACAGTTTGGATGCACTTTTTAAGTTTTTTCATTTATTTTCATGACTTTTTACACTGTAGATTCTCACTGAAGGCATAAACACTATGAATGAAACACATATGGAATTTAACAAACCAAAGATAAAGCCAAAATAACTAAATATTCTGTCAGTGGCACAGAAGGCCAGGGATTTGCAGTGTGAATACTTTGAGGAATTTAAAACTAAAATATAAACATATATATTTAGAGTTATTTAACATTTTTTTCTTTATTAATTCCATATATCTTGCATCATATATTAAAAAAAAATCCAAACTTTTGACTAGTAGTGTAGATTTCAGTAGTGAGTTTAATTCTATTCTGCTGTACAATCCAAGTAAAGCAATACCATCTCCTTATAGACAAAGCAGGTGACAGACCCTCCAACAAAAAAGTTACATAGTGCGCCTTTAAAAAATTGAGAAGCTCCAGATATTTCCCAGCAGCCCTTCTGTTTTTCTCTCTTGTGTGTGGTGCATGAACCGCTGTGCCTTGAACCATGACTCCACCCTTTGTCATTTTCATTTCCTCATCCCCCTCTCCACATTTGGTCCACTTTTGGTCCACTTTTGGTCCACTTTTGGTTCAGATGCCCTGGCACTTTGTCACAGATGAAGACATTCACACTAAATGCCTTTTATGAAGTGCTGTTTGTTTACTGTTTTTCTTTTCTGCAGTTTTGTTACTGAATGAGTTATATTGGAGTAATGCTTTAATGATAGTGGCCTCCTGCAGACACAATATTTATGTTTCATTCTGGACTTTGAGTGTGGATATTTTGAAAGTACAATTACTAGGATTGTCAAATGTGTTCAAAATCAGATATTAATCAATACTAAAACTAGGATCAAAAGTAGATACTCATTTGAGCAGGCATCGATACTAAAACATTCACTTAAATTCACAGGACAGGAATGAACCTTTCCTGAATATCTTTAGAATGATCTTGAGCTGTATCTTTTACAAGTATAAGACACATAGACTAGTATACACGCATGGACCACTATGAACCTACTGGACACTGAGGATTACACAGATATAAGGCCACATGGGAATAGAAAAGAAAGTACTACCATTTAATGTGGAAAATCACATTCTGTTGTCTAAAGAAAGAGTGGTTTTAATTATCATTGTGGTATCAGAATCAGTATTAGGTATCGAGTCTATTTCTTAGTATCAAAATCAAGTTTAAAAAGTTAAATTATTTTTTGGTCGAAACAGCTTCTGAAAGTGGTGCCATTATTTAACCCCAAAGATGTGATTATAGCCATAATAATATGACAAGTTTGTGGATCTGGTCCCAAACAAATATTGATAAGGTTCAACATTTGTGGAGTTTGGATATTTCTTTCAAAAACAGAACATCTCTTATAGAAATGAATGAAATGAAGACGACTTTTCTAGCAGCATACTTTTACTCCTACTTAAGAAATATATTTATTGAAGTAACAGTACTCTTGAGTAAAAGTTGCCGATTGCTTCCTCTTCCCACTGTGAGTAAGTCTAAGTGACAAAAGTTTTTTTGTTGACAATACGAAATGATTTGAACATTTGTGTTTCTTCAGATATAATTTTTCATTTTCTTGGTTTTGAGTCTGTCCAGATTTTGTGCATTATTTAAAGTTTTGTCTTTCAAATCACATTAACATCAAATCATAAATCAGATGTTACACCCCAACAGTTAGTCTTTAAGTAACTCTTGCTTGAGTATTTTCTTAGACCGCTCCCTTGCACTTCTACCTGAGTGCTTAATATTAATTTCAACTAACATTACTCTTACTTGAATACTATTTTCTACTCTACCCACCTCTGCTAATGACAATACTATTTTGAATTGTAAAAACTCCTCAAAATGGCACCTATAACACGAAGACCCTCAGAATGTTCTACTTTTCAATCTCTCTCCACCGCTCTGGAGGAGGCCACTGTCTTTAATCCTCATTTTGCTAACAGATATAATCTCGGGTGTTTGTCTTGTCTCTGTAACCTCTTGAACTGTTCTCACGTCTTGTTTTAGCCCCTTTTTTCAAGTGTTCTTCCTCCTGAATTTTAAACTATCTCCCTTTCTTTTCCTCCCATCCATCATCCCTCTTCTGTTTTTTCTTTTCATCGTCTTTGCCAGGTTTTTGCGCTGCTCGAAAGGGTCACTACATTAACGAGTGTGAGTCAGTTATAGCTGCAATAATTAAAGGGCCCATATTACGCAATTTTCCGATCTGTGTTACAATGTTGTTTCCTCGTCACAAACAAACCTGGAGTTGTGTTTTGTTTCATTCTCACATGTTTAACACACAAACCCTGCAGTGTTTAGTTCTTTTCTCAAACAGAAAATACTCTGTTCCACCTTGTGATGTCTTGTGGTGTCGACAGTTGCTCAGTTGGCCAACCTTCGGACCAGTTTGTTCACTGATCCCTGTTGTATGAATGTGTTCGTGAATGGGTGAGTGGTTCCTTGATGTAAAGCACTTTGAGCCTTGAAGGTGGAAAAGCGCTATATAAAAATGTGACCATGGTAATACAGGAAGATCTACTGCACAAAAGGTAAAAGGAGCTGTTAACTTGAAAAGTACCGCTTCATGACATCACAAGGTGGAACAGAGCATTTTGAACTTTGAGGGATGTAGACAGAATAATAATAAAAGGTTATGCAAACATGTGTAAATGAAACAAAACACAACAATAGGTAGGTATTTGATGAGGTAACCACATTATAACATGACTTAAAGCTCATAAGAGTCAATTTTGTGTAATATAGGACCTTTAACAAAATTGCAGTCCCATTTTACTACAAACTCTAGCAGCAAACCCAATAAATGCTTTCTTGACTCCTGCATAATACTGTAGTAATCGTTATGTTGCGCCTAAGCTAAGCCGAAGCAATACCCAAAAACCTAGCCTGTTTTATTTTGGACAAACCATTAAAGAAGTGAATATTTTTAAGAAACTGGGGTTAACTTCAATGTTTTTAATACATATTTTTTTGGCTACTCTCAATAGCTTGTATATTGTATTCATGGGTCTCAGCTTTCCCATTCAAAAGATATAATATTTCATTTTGTTAATCGTTACAGCAACGGTCCTAATTTATTTTGCATAATTCTGAAATCCATGAATACTGAGCTTGAGTGAGTTGTCAAGAAAGCAAGGAGGCAACCACTATTTCTTAAAAAATCGTCACTTCTCTTAAAGGGACAGTGCAGTATTTTGTAAATGGGGTGCTGTTAGATGCGTTTGGCTAACTATGGTATTTTCTAGAAGCAGGATAAGCAGACAGGAGCAATGTAGCCTGAAGCAATGTGAAAATATATGACAAATTTCTACACTATTTAAAGCACTACACTTAACAGCACTGCAAGGTCAATCTGAATGCGATATGCGTATGTTGCTAGGAAACTGGCAATTTGATTTTAACAACATTATTTTGACATACTTGTAAAGATAGTAGTTTCAAAGCTAAACATGTACATAAGTATTTTCTCTACTAGCTCAGTAACAGCCAAACTGGTTGTTTATTTTTTTAACACAAGGGCTACTGTAGGCTGCAACCAACACCAAAACAAACCAAAACAAGAGCAAAACAACAGCGGTCTCAACTCACCAGAGCCAGTCTCCAAAACAGACCAGTGACTGACCAATAAAACCTCACATCAGTATGTCGACATAGCAACCAAGTGTCACATGCAACAATAACAACATAACATTATCATTAACAATAACACATAAACAGCTAAACACAAAATATCAGATCATTACAATATCATGGCGATAAGTTGTTCAGCTGCCCCCTACTGGACATTGTGATGATTCATTAAAACTAATTATTTCTACAATTATTATCACTATTGTAATTTCTCACCTTCAGTTAGTTTACAGAATAATCCCCAACTCTCTCAAATACAGACATCACTTAAAATTTGTTGGGCAGAGTTTCTCCGTGTGGCGTTAAAGTTATGTATCTCAGTGCAGATAATAATAATAATTGCTTACACTTGTAATGCACTTTTCAAAGCCTGGGGCAGATTGACGGAAGCGAGGCTGCCAGTCTGCGCCATCGGCCAAGTTACTTTTCAAATCTGTGGAGATGCAAGCTCACGCAATCAAACATTCATCTGATTTCAAGTCATTTTTCTTGCAATAAAAACAGCAGTAATAGTAAAGGGTAGACAGATAAGTTTGATGTCAAATCTGAAAACATTCCAGACAAAGCAATAAGATTTGTATAGAGACAAGCTGATGGCAGACTCCCCGCCAGAAAAGTTACACAGTACACCTTTAAAATAATGCCATATGCTTAGGTTAGCTGTAGCTGCAACAAGACGCAGGGAGAACTTGCACAATCTGTATAAAAAACACCAACCAGAGACTAAAATGGCTACTTTTCCACATTGTTCCAGCCTGCTGCGCCAAACAAGTATCTAACAGACCAACTTTTACAAAATTCCCTAATCTAGACTCCATTTCTCCCTCTGGTCATGAAAGCTTAACCTGATGCTAAACTACATTGGCCGAGCTCCCTGTTAGTTTTCTATGGCTTGGTTTGGCTGTGCGTGTGTTGCCCAGTTAGAGAAATTCATAGCCGTGCTGCTGTTACCTGCCCAAAAAAGACAAACTATGTAAAAAATAAATGCGCATGGTTGTGTAAAATGTGCTTGTTTTGATAGGTTCCTGAATGGTCCAAATGCAGTGCTCGGGAGAAGAGGAAGGAGAAGAAAGTGGAGAAGCCATTTTACTCCGATTCAGAGGGAGAGTCCGGGCCCACAGAGTCAGCTGACAGCGGTAACCATGGATACGGGATTTAGCGTTGACAGTGGACATGATGGCCAAGTTGTTATGTATGTTTTAATGTGGTGTTTGGACGATTGTCCAATCAGAAAGTCTCCGATGAATTTCCATGACTGAAACCAGTTGCATGGTTTAAACCTAAAAAGACACTCTCTGACCTGAATTGCTACCTAAACCCCAGCACCTGCAGCCAATCATGAGTCAGTGCTAGTGCAGCCTCTACAGCTCAGTGAGTGAATGCTGGAGGTTCTGAGCTTTTTTTATTGATCTTATATAATCAGGGGAGTCCTTACCCCAGAGCTGAGCCTTTTTTACCTTAGAGGTAGGGGAAACCGGAGCACCTGGAGGAAACCTACACAACCACAGGCCGTACATTCAAACTCCGCATGGAAAGGCCTCACGCCGCCCAGGAGTTGAACCCAGGACATTCTTGCTGTGAGGCGAAAGTGCAACCACTGGGTGTTCACATGAGACATGGCCTGTCCATATACTGAGAATGAGTAAAACTTGTATGTGTCCTTTATCTGCAGGTTTAGACTCTAGCAGGGGTCAAAGTTCATTCTGAAACATGTTCTTCACTGTACATTATAGATGTTATTAATACGCCTGTAATTAAGTGTTGCCAATTTAGGAAACATTTGAATTTAAAAAGTACAATATATTTAGTAATGACTATTCAGATTATAATTCTGCTCATATATTTATTATTTGTCCTCGTTTTGTCCCCAGAGTCGGACAGTGGCAGTGGCTCAGAGAGTGCCAGTGGGTCTGAGGAGAGTGGATCGGGATCAGAGAGTGATGAAGAGGAGAGTGATGAAGGCTCGGATGAAGAGGAGGAAGAAGAGGAGCCCAAACTCACCAAGAAGAAAATGCAGGAAGTGAAAAAACCTGTACACCAGAGTGAGAGGTAACAGTGTATACAACGTTGAGTGTGAAAATCACTTTTGGGAAGTAACTATGTCATCCATCCATGTTTGAGTAATCTTGCAATCTCTCCTGGGCCCTTTTCGTACCCTCCGTACTCTATTTCAGTCAAGTGCGTTCAATGAAAATGTGTGCATTTTTGCATTTCTTATAAATATCCACACTACAGAGATGTCTGTGTAATCACTGAGTCGTTTGCATAGGTTCCATAGCAAAAGAAAATTCTATTCTGTCAAATGGACAAACGTTTTACTGCTCATCCAAGCTGCTTCTTCAGTTCTGGTCAGATTACTAGTGGACACTGCCTTATATCTGCCTGAAGCAATTAGCTAACTACGGTACACTGAAACTAACACATAACAGAATAACAGAAACTGTTGATCAGGCTTCAGTTTATGTATAAGTAAAAGTTGTATTATCTATTCTTCTGGTCTCTACACATGTACACAATGTAACTCACTAGAAATTAAATATTTTTGCTTTGTTTAATTGTTTTTTTCAGTGAGCAGAGCAGTGAGGAGGAGAGGAAACCACAGAGAAAACCAAAAAGCAGAAAGATGAGTGAGTCAGAGTCAGAGTCAGAGGAGAGTGAGTCTGAGTCTGACGAGTCTGAGTCCGATGAGTCTGAGTCTGAGCCAGAGACCAGGAAGAAAAAGAAGGTGAGTGCTCTGTGATTATTTCATTTGGCACATTTTTAATTTAACTTGTTTATCTGCTGTAGCCACACATATTGCTAAACTGAAATGTATTAACTAGTTCATTTAAAACGATTTGCTGTGGTCCAAAGTTGATAATTTCCTAACACAATCTCAGCATCCTAATTATTCATTGCAATAAGTTTATAATCACATTTCACAACTTTCAGAGACCAGAGCAGAGTTTTTCCATTTCGGTAATGCTATATGCACAACTAGCATGCTAACATTGCACCAGCCCTACTTAAAGATTTTCTCTGGGGATAAAATGCTGTATTATTAAATGCCGACGCAGCACGTCTGTCTCAGTTACTGACACAATATATCTGTACTCTAGCAAAGCAAATACTTCAGATACTCAAATACATAAAAGAAAGATTAGGACAGTCACTAAGTTTAATGTAACAGAAATGGGATATTGTGCATTAAAACATACCTAATCTTTGTTCAATTAAGTGTAGTAATTAGGGTCAGTTATATTTAAAGAAATACACTGCATTTTTAAGGTTTCTTTGACAACGATTCAACAGACGTATGAGGTCATAGAAGCCAGCGATGACCCGGTCGTGTTTTTGGACGACTTGAGAGAGGTGCTCTGTGTGAGACTGCAGTGGATTTTAACACTACAAAACTACCTTATATTTTGTTTCTTTGACTTAAAACACTTAATATTCTGCCTGCTGTATTCTTCATGCACACAACGTCTTTCCTCAAACTTACTTATTTCTGTTTTGTCTTGTGACTGACGTTGGTCCATTTTTATGACAGCTGATTGCATTAACAATGTTTTTACATGCATTGTCTTAAATCTAATTTCAGGTTGAGTCAAAGCCTTCAAAACCAGTAAAAAAAGAAACAAAGAAGGAAAGTAAAAAAGAGATGTCTCTGCTCGACCTGGACGACTGTGAGTTTTGTTCCTCATCTTTATTTCAAACTATCGGCAGAGGGGCTGTAGTCGAAACTCTTAATCAACAAAAACAGATCTCCTGTGATTAGCCAATTAAAGGGAGCGTAGCAAAAACTCTCAAAACTTTTTACTATATATGATCTGCCAGTGTATCTGACCCAAACAGCACTCCCAAGACTACACCTGCACAGGAATTAATGCAAAAACAACTATTTATGTAGAAAAGAGGGGCGACTGGTAGCTCAGTTGTTGAGTGCTCGTCCACTGACCCAACTGATTCCAACTCCCACAAATGAATGCTGTTGTTGTGTCTTTGGGTAAGACACAACCCTCCTTGCCCCCAGTGTCTGTGTACACTGGTGTGTGAGTGTGAAAGGGTGAGTGGTTCCTTGATGTAAAGCTCTTGGAGTGCCTTCAAGGTGTGTGTATTGATATGCAAGAAACGATAGATTAACCTTCCATGTTGTCCCATATATAAAAAATTCTACAATGTGATTTCCTGGATTCTTTCCCCCCATTCTTGTCTCTTATAGTTGAAGTGTACCTATGATAAAAAGAGACCTCTCTCATCTTTTTAAGTGGGAGAACTAATTGGTGTCTGACTAAATACTTTTTTGCCCCACTGTAAATCCTTATAGTAAAAATAAAATGATTAGTAGACTAATACAAATTGTGGTTAAGTAAGACTTCATCCTAGCTTCCTAATTATTCCCTGTGATGAGTTTAAAAGTGCTATTCAAAATGTTCAACTTTTTTTTAACGATAATACTAACAACCAGCATGCAACGTTACCAGTGTGCCAGTTTTATGTGGAACTGGGCAGCTTTTTAAGAGATGTCACAGGTTTGGCCAAGATATTTGGACATATTTTCCAAGGAAATTGTGTTAATTTTATAATAATCCTAATGGAAGTTTTGAATTTCAGTGACACATATTTAAAGCCAGAGGAGGCGATGAGGGGGTGGGTCACCAGATAAGCTCTACTTTTATGGAAAACACACCTGTAGGTTCTGCAGGTTTAGGGCAACACACTAGTGTTACTTCCTGGTTCATGGACGATAAAAATGCTTTATAATTAGATGCAGGCAGCACACAGTGGACTTATTTTGCCATAACATAGCTAAAGTATTATTATTATTGTTATATTAACCCATGTATACATATTTGTTTTGCAGTCGAGCCGGCCCACTCTCCACAGGTGACCCCAGTGAACGCGTTTATGTCCAACAGCCTCGTCACTGACCTGGAGGGGCTGTCCCTGTCTGACGACGTCCTCGCGCCTGCAGTAAGAAGCTTCATTCATAATATTAGAATGATGACACTCAAATATCGATGCATAGTAGTAGTAGTAGTAGTAGTAGTAGTAGTAGTAGTAGTAGTAGTAGTAGTAGTTGTTGTTGTTGTTGTTGTTGTTGTTGTTGTTGTTGTTGTTGTAGTAGCCAGGCGAGTCAACAGGGGGGTCAAAGGGATTTGTTGTCCCGGGCCTTAGGGGCCCAGAATTAGAACCTCTGCCTTTTAATTTATATTAGAGGGGGGCCCATGTGAGACTTCATGCCTCCAAATTTCTGTTCACGAGCCTGGTAGCAGTAGTAGTAGTAGTAGTAGCAGCACCATCTGTTGTAGTAGTTGGTTAAAGTAGTTATTTGCAGCTTTGAATGAATAAAAACTTGTGGATTTTTTCTTTTTTCTTCCTTTTCCATTGCTGTGGCGTTGACAGGAATACATTGTACAGTATTTCCTTATCCATTCTCACTTAAAAAGGACCAAATGTTTTCCTACAAAGTACATTCACCTGTACACATCAAGCTGCTGAGACCCCAATACTTGCTTTGTTCATTTAGATTGGTTGATATAAAATGTAATACCTCAGAACAAGAGGGAATGAACAGAACTGGTGTATTTTATGGTGCGTTTAAGTTGTCCTCGGAGGTTGGATCCGAGTTGCGACAACTGGAACACCCTGAGAGCTTGGAATGTCTACTCAGAATGTCAGAGAATATTTCAGAGCCTGAGCTAGAAAATCCAACGTGGCTGTACCCTGCTTTTGGTGACAGTTAAAAATGGGACAGTTAAAATATTGATCGCAGCCTACTTATTTATTTTTCCTTCAATTGCTTTCCACCTGCTTGTGTGAACCTGCTCCTAAATGTGCTGTTATGCTCATGCTAATATTGCTAATATGTACACAGGGGCGGCACCAGATATTTTTGGCTATGTGGGTTCTAAGTTCTTCAATGGGGGCGCTCACTTAACATTAATTTAGAGTCTTATATGTATGTGAGAACCTCCACCTCCTCCTACCATGTTTACTTCACTGTTTCAAGTTTAAATGTTATGTTAAATGTTAGCTCCTGTAGTGATTTATGAAAACTAACATGGTTTGTTGTCTCATTTTGAGGACTCTGTGGTTACCATTTGAACATTTTTAGTTGCGACTGAATGTGCTATGAAAGTTCCCCCTGGTGCCGCCCCTTTGTGTACACGGAGCTAGTGACAACAAAAGCAAAAATTCACTTTCAAACACTGCTTTATAACCTGTTAATCTAGTGATGCCTGGATTACTAAATTTACTGACTAGCACTTTTTTTGTTTTTATTACTTGATAACATACTTGTCATTGTTTTTCTGATTTGACAACCAGAATGCGCATCTGATTTTTTACTCTGAGATTATGTCATTCCGAGTTCTGACCTTCGAGGGCGACGTAGCATTAAGCTTGAGGAAGTTGTTGCCTATTTGTAATGCAGGCTGTAGCTAAACCTGAGGTATTGTTATACAAGTAGTGCCCTTTCCCTTCACACACCCTTCACAATGTCCCTGAAGTATCTGCCTCATCATGATGGCTGTGTGTAAATAAATAAACAAAATAAAAATGTCTTTGTATTTTTTCAGACTATTTCTCCTTCGAGCTCCATGAAAACGTTTGAGTTGCTGCACAGAATCACAGGGGAGGGTTTGTCGGTGGAGTACTGCTTTAGCCGACAGCCCTTTAGCCCTGATGCTAACATGGTCGCAGTTCAGATCCATTTCACAAACAACTCCTCGTCTGACGTGTCCAACCTGCATGTGGAGGACGCTAAGCTCCAGTCCGGCATGAGAGTCAAGGAGTTCCCCGAGATCGGTGAGGAATACATGGGGAATGTTATGACGTTGTTTCCACATCAAAAACATGCCTGAAGAGGTTTTAAATGTCATTCATGCATGTTTGAATAATCTAGCGATCACTCCTCGGCTTATTCGAACCTTCCTTATGATTAGCAGTAAACTACTGTCCAAAACTATGCCTACATCGCCCATGCTCCCACATGACAATTTTCCATAAAATATACAAAAGCAGGATATAAAATAATACACTACAACATCACAACATCACTGCAAGATTAATCACATCATTACCTCCACAAACAACTAAATCTCCTGTCTTATCTTGCAAAAAACAGCAAACCCTGTAGTGTAGGTCTTTACAAACATGTTCTGAGATGTGATTGTACTTGTTTGTCAGTTCATATTTCAGTCTTTTTGTTAATTTTTCTGGATGCGTTTAAAATGTGAACTTTGAGCAGAATCCTATTTTTTCCCAAATGGTTCAGCCCTAGTTGTTCAGGCTTGGTTCATTTTCTCAGAAAGGGCTGTGGCTAAGTTCCCATTTAACTGGATATATTGTCCTTTGTTTAATTGTGGTACATTTGTGTGTATTTGTCCCTTGTTTAAATGTTATAAATTCCTGTGTTTCTTTGTGCAGAGGTGCTCGCCGCTGGAGACACGACCACAGCTGTGATGGGGATCGACTTCTGTGACTCAACTCAAGCAGCAAACTTCCAGCTCTGGTGAGAGAAGCATTTATGACCAAAGAACAGGAGACAATGGAATGACATAGTTATAAAGGAAAACGAGAAGAAAACAGGATAAGTGTATAAAAAAGTGTACTGAATGTGTGTATACACTATATATATATATATATATATATATATATATATATATATATATATATATATATATATATATATATATATATATATATATATATATATATATATATATATATATATATATATATATATATATATATATATATATATATATATATATATATATATATATACACACACACACACAGACTATGCTCATGCCAGACACATGACCTGGTAATACAAATCTAATCATGATCTCACTCCTGTGATTATCTGCCATTTTGGTGATTCATACATTTTTGCAGTGCAGCTTAATGCTCAAACAACGAACCAATCCACCTATTGGTCAGTCTCAGCAATGCAGCAGGTGGATTGAACCAATTGCAATGAAGTGTGTTCTCTCAAAGGATGTAGATGACATTAGTTACCTCTCCATAGTAACATAAAGATACTAAGTGTGCAAGAATAGTGATAAAAATCAAAATCGTGATCTGGCTTCAATAAAATCTTTTCATGTAAACTCCAAAGAAATGTGTATAAACTACTGAAATCTCAGAACAGTCCTTATTTTTACTCTGAACTGTGGTGCAGGCATTTATACAATAACAAATTCATCTTATAGAAAAGTACAGCTGTAGTTTAAAACACACATTTGGCCTTGTTGCAGGGAGTATCCATAAAATTATAATGATTAGCATTTGTAAGTAGCATACAGGTCACATATAATGGACTAAGAAATCTTTAAATGCTTGATAGTTGGCTGTCACCTGACCCTTTTTGTTCATTCTTTACATCATTTTGTCTAATTCCTTCATAAAATATAGAATAGATAACCTTATGTCCTATCAGTTATATGAAATAAATACATGTTATATTAGTGTATTTTGTCTTTTCAGCACAAACTCCAAGAAATTCTTTGTGACGATCCAACCGCCGGTGGGAGAGCTGATGAGGCCTGTGTTTATGACAGAGAACGAGTTTAAAAAGGAACAAGGTAAAGACCAGAGACAGAGGGGAAAGTGTAAGGCTTTTCTCCTCTGAATCTTCTGTTACCATCAGTGCTACACCAATACATCTGTGCATGGGACAATATTGCCATTTTGTGCCACAATTATCATGGCCAGAATAATTGTGATTAATGACACAATAATTAATAACATTGCTGATGATTTAAAATGTTATAGACATGGCTGTGTTACTAGCACTTTCACCTCACAGGTTCTATCTGCAGGTTAAGGCTCTGGCAACTCAGGTTCAGTTGTGATTGTAGCAGTAAGAGGCAGGCTTCATACGGCTCCTTTAAACTCCATCACAATGTGGATCTACTGAATATCATGGTGTTTTCCTCCACAGGTCAGCTGATGGGCATGAATGAGATCTCAGAGAAACTGACGCTGGATTCAAACTGTCGGAACGAACACTCCATCGTCCAGAGAGTGACGACCGCTGCCAACCTGAGCCGCGTGCCTTGTGGCTCCGACAACGAGTGCAGGTCAGAGGAGCATTAAAGTGCATATGATGTGATGGTTTTATGTTTTTATAATTATTACTGTATGGTTTGGTGGGATAGGTAAATATTTATCATAACTTTACAGTTTGTTTGTGTAAAAAAGTGTTGAGAAGGAAAATACCTCATCTATGTCTATGACGGAATGTTCAGCAGTTACCATGGTGACACACACAATAAACCCAGCCTGATAAGATTTAAAATTGCCTAAAAACTCCAGAAAAGACAAAATGGATTTAAACATCCCATTTTCAGGAGCCTGTGATCAATACAAATGTTCATGATCCTGATTAGGAGTTTGATTTTCAACAAGAACAGTGAGTGTGACTAACTGAAAAACGGTTGGATACTGTTAGCTAGATTTTGACTTTAATGTAATTTTAAAGGGATTTTTTTACGAGCACCAATCAGCTCATCTGTTGTAGTTAAAACTAAGTCCATTCTTTAAGGTCAGATTGTGATAAAACAAAGATTACATTAAACCTAATTTGAGTAACAGAGCTTCAGACAGGACAGTGCCTCTAGTTAGCTTCACACCCTAGGCAATGTTGATGACATCAGCTACAAGGTATCAATAAAACTACTGTATATTGTAATACTTTTATTATAACTTTTTTAAGCATATTATTGTCCAGAAGAAATGTGTAAAATCCCATACACTAACTAATAATTTTGACACTGTTTTCTTATTCTTATTCCATATTTCTGATCTTTGCTTTGGCTAACCTTCAGTCCTCCTGTTCCTCCTCCTGAATTTCCTGTTCACAGATTCGCCGCTCGAACCGTCACCAGCAACAGCCTGGTCCTGGTCACTGTGGCGACCAAACCGGAAGGAGCAGCGCAGCTTACAGTCAACTGTGACAAAATGTTGATCGGTACGATGTTGGTGAAAGAAATCCTGCAAGGTCTGACACAGTGAAGCGTCCCGGGATAGTAACTGCGCCCCCTGTCTGCAACTTTGGACATGTACTGCTCCACTGCACCTGTAGCATTATATTTATTTATTTATTTTAGCGAGAAAGACAACAAGGCTTAGCTTATATGTCATAAATCAAATGTTTGGGTTTCAAGAATGATTTTTTTTTTTTTTTTATCACAGTAGCTTTAGAAAGTGGTGACATTATTCAGCCCCAAAGACATGATTGTTTAAACTATAAGATTAATATGACAAGTTTCTGGAACAATCCCAAACAAATAATGACAAGATTTCTTTCAAAAACACTGATTCTCCCATAGAGTTTTATAGGCCCCGCCCTCCATCTGAAACTATGACATCATCAAATTCTATAACATTATTGCAATCTACTGATTCTTTGCAGTGACATCACACTGGGGGTGTTCTACTTGTATCTCTATGGAGGAATGTTCAGCAGTTACCATGACACAATGCACAAACACTGCCAACAAGTTTTAATGTGAAATGCATGCAACACATTTTCAGGAGCCTGTGATCAATACAAGTGTTCATAGTCCTGTTTAGGTGTTTTTCAACAAAAAGGTGAGAGTGACTAACGGAAAAACTGTTGGCTAATGCTAGCTTGCTTGTGACTATAATTTTATATGTAAGAGACTTGTTTAAGTGCACAAACCAGCTCACCTGTTATAGTTCTAGCTTTCTGGTCAGATTGTGATAAAATAAGACTCAGATTAAAGTCTAACAACTTCAGACAGAGCAGTGCCTCATGTTAGCGTCATACCCCCAGGGAAAGTTGATGAAATCAGCTGCAATGTGTCAGTAAGAAAAACAGTAGGGTGGAATAGGCCTAAATCCCTTTTTTTTCTTTCTTTTTTTCTCTTTTCCTGAAATAGATTTTGAAAAGGGTGTTTTGGTTAATTCACCTACAGTAACGACTCCAAGCACTGGACATATGGCTCAGGTTGTGTCGTCTTAAAATGCTAACAATTAATTGAACTAAACAAAACAACCAAAACTAAGCACAAAACATGCTTTTTCACAACACACACACAGGTCTATATCAAAGTCGACATAAATGGCACTGTACCTGATTTTTACTGCCTCACAAACGTGAAAAACAGAACTAGTTCATTTGAAACATTTTGCAGTGGTCCAAAGTTATTCCTCATTTTATTCCTCAAGTTTATAAGCGCTTTTCACAACTTTCAGAGACCAGAGTGGAGTTTTGCTGTGCTCTGTATAATTAGATGCAGACCGCGCACATTGAACTTATTTTGACCCTGCGGATAAGACAAACAGTGGCAAAAAAATCTGGTACAGACCCTTTAAATAATTTACATAGTAGTAAGTATATTTTTGGACATATCACCATAGTTATTTTTCAAAACCCAATGTAATTTCAATGTAGCATGGAGCGAAAAACATCAGATTCAACCTTATTCACTTGCCTTTAGCCTTTAGCTTACACATTTTTTGCACACTTCCCCAAAAGGGCAGGACAGGAGGGTGCTTCAAATCTTGTACAAAAGTTGCTCTATATGTAAAAAGTACTACAAGTGTGGTGTGTGCATGAATGTGTGTCTGAGAATATAAAATCAATATTGTCCACAAAACCCAAGCCTACAAAACAGATACTGTTATGAATTCATTTTCATTTTTTCTTGTCTTTTAAATGGCCTTTTTATGTTTAAAGCCAAGCATCACCTGGCAGCTTCTGTTTTTGTTACAAACCTTAATGTGTTGAATGTTTTTGAATGTAATCTGTAATTTATTTATTTTTATTAAAATTGTACCGGCTAGTCTATCCTTCAAAACCAAAGAGCAGTTACTTTTCTAAATGTGTATGAGGTTGGGATTTTGAAGTATTTACAATTAATTTAAAGTTATGAAAAAAACTGATTAGTTAAAGATGCACTATGTAACTTTTCTGGTGGAGACATCGCCACATGCTTGACTCCATGGAGATGCCATTACTTTGCCTGGAATGTTCCACAGTAGGGCATGAAACTGATTTACCTGGCATTTATTCAATAATTTAAACACACTCAAAAATACTTTAAAAGACACTATGAGCAGGGTCGCCTCTCCACAGATCTGACCTCTTGTGTTGACATGTCTTCCTGCCTGGACACTGGAGATGGTAGAGGCCGAGGAAAGTGAAGGGGATGATGCGCAGGTAAACTCAAGCGGTGAGGTAGATGGGAGTGCAGTTAGGTCTTCCAGGCTGAATTTATACTACCTCCATTTCTACTATTTAGCCAGAAATAGACTAAATTGCACAGTTGCTTCCCTCTCCACAAACCTGACTCTTACTTGTTCCGGAGAAGGGCTTGTTTCCATGGAGATATTCTTTTGGTTAAAATATTCCACAGTATGGCATCTCTATCTCCATGTTGAATTTTATGTAGTATGGTTTTAGCTTTCTATTTCCATGAAATTAAGCAGGTGACGTGCCACCTCAAGAAAGTTGCATACTGTACCTTTAAAATTGAAACTTAAAATTATTCACTTGTTTTTGGATTCATTTCTTAATTCAAATTTTATGTATCTTTATACACACAGTTTGCAAAGTTTGAAGACCGTTACCTGATTGTAAGTGTTGTAATTTGGTTTTGAAGGGTTGCACATAACCAAAGCATTACATTACTGTTAAGATATCAGGTCAGAGGTCAATTAGACAAACACTAGTTAATTTCACATACAATAGAACTCATAGTCACTGCAGTACAGGGTTTATGAATGTACAAACTCCTCCCATCAGTCTGTGGGCTCCTCCTCTGTGTGTGAACTGTGCTCCTGAAGTAGTCTATTTATTATACAAATAAAGTTATTCAAAAGCCAGATTGTGATCTTGGTTTGGCTTTTTTAAGTTCAATTCTCTGCATCCTCTCCTCTCACATCAGATAATGCAAAGTGATATTTTCTAAAATATTACAAATTTGTTTAATAGTGACTAGTGATAACATAATTGTAATTCTTCACACTCCTCATAAAAAGGCACAAACATACAAAATATCTTTATTTTAACAAAACTCATATAATTTCATTACAACAATATGCTTTGGTATTCTGGACATTTACGAAATGTGTGGAATGAGCTATTGTGCAAATACATATAGGCACCATAAATAGTTAAAAATAAGGCCTTTCAGAGCACAGATATACAACACAGACCAGCGTAGACAAATGCAGCCATATTAGTGCAATAATCCAACATAACTACTGCAATAAGTGTTTCTTTAAATGTAAAAGTCAGATTTGTAGTTATGTTTTCTTCCATTTAGTCCCAGTTTAGCTTTGTTGAGATACAGTTTTTATTTCAAGCCAAAAAGCACGAGTAAATATTTTAAACTGTAGTAATCTAAATTTTAGTTTGGTCTCAAACACTGAGGCATAACAGAAACTAAACAGTGTTACTTCACATTGTCATATTGTGCTGCTCCAGTTAAGACATTATGACACTGCTCAATCTACATAAGGCAAATATCAAGTCTCATTCAAACTTGATGTTAGGTGGTGGAGTGTTTTCATTAAAACATTAAAGTACCTGTATGTGGCGTGTCTCTACAAGTGGGTTTAACTTTCTCTTTCCCTGGAATTATAGGTAATGTGCTACATTCAGAAAGTTACATACTACACCTTTAAACAAATGACTGAAATTATTCATCTAGTTTTTAATACTAAATTAATTCCATTTAATCATTTCACTGAGCAAAACAATTACAAAATTAGATTTTTTTAAGACGCGTTAGACTTACTGCGTTAGTCTACTGTATTATTTTTATCAAGGCACAAAAGCGGAGCGTTTGAAGCATGTGACTCAAAGTGCAGATGACAGGCTAGATTGCTTATTTAACTATAACATAGTTAACATAATTTTATTATTATTATTATTATTTATTTTTTATTTAAGACTTTATTGCAAATCTTGCCTACATTTTTCTATTTTATAATTTTATTTCCTGGAAGCAGATATGACATGCACAAATGTAATTCAATATATGTTGCCTAGCAACCATAATGTTAACAAAGGCCAAAATTTGTCTAAATTTCACAATAGTTATGAATAGACAAATAAACATAAATGAAAACATTTTGTTAAATGAAGGTTTAAACTGTGAGAAATGTTGATAGATACTGAAAGATAAATTGTCTCTTCATTTTGAATAGAAATCTTAGTGTTGATAACAGATTCAGTCTGACTGACGTAAAACTATGAGAAATATTTAGCACAGGAACTATCCCACCAAACCAGGTCAGAGTTAGAAAAAACATGAACACCTGTCATATGCACTTTTGAGTTAAACTTGTCTGTAGCAGAAAAATGTGGACCTCTTATTAGCCTAAATCAGAGCTTTAAGTGTAGTGGTGAGAGTTCACGTTAGCTCGGTCTGTTTGGTCTGTGGTAGTAGCAGAGCGATGAGTCCTCCGGTGAGCAAGAGTCCAGACACCAGCAGCACCGGGACAGCACAGTGCGAGTCCAACAGACGCCCAAAAACTACATTACCCATAATCGCTGCTACTCTGCCCACCCCAGTGAAGAAACCCAGAGCAGACGACCTGGAGCAGACAAGAGGAGGGACTGAATCAATACAAATTTATATTATTAAAAGGTGCACTATGTAACTTTTCTGGTAAAGTAAGATAAAAGCAGATGTAAACACATTAGATCTATGACTGTACAATTTCATTATTTTTTACATTTTATTAAACATATTTATGTATGTATTACGTTCAAGATACTCAGTGTCATATTTTTATACAGCCCTAATTTACAAAAATAGGGATTATATCACGAAAGAGCAGTGTAAGAGTGCCTGAGTGTGTACCTGAGGTGAGTGGGGTAGAGCTCTGTGCCCATCACATCCAGAGCGTTCCAGGAGATGACAGAGACTCCACTGAACACACAGGACAGCAGCAGGCTGTGGGCTTTGGTCTGCACCACAAATATCAGGAACACACTGAGAGAGGACAGCATCAGGCTGCCGGCTGGAGAGAGGAGAGGGGGCTGTGGAGTCAGTACGGCTGATGCACAAAGAGATTAGCTAAATGTCATATAATAGAACAAGGCAAAGCATAGTGCGCTTTTAAAAAGGAACTGTATGCAAGATTTTGATTTTAAATCCCATTAACATGACCCATCTGTGTCCCCAGATACGAGGTAAACATAATCAAATTAAATACAGCTTTTACTGATAAAAATTGTAATGCTGATTTATTCCTAATTACAAAAACACTGGACATGATGGACAAGTTGTTTATTATGTTATAATTTGGCGTTTCATTCTGCGTTCTGATTGGATAATTGTATTGAGGAACAAGTCTCACATGAATCTCACATTTGTGTTGCCAGTTTCAAAGCTGAGTTGGTTTAAAGCTAAAAGAACTCTCTCTGATCTGAATCCTCACTACATATACCCCAGCACCTGCAGCTCAGTGAGTGAATTCTGGAGGTTTTGAGCTCTCACATGAGGGATGGCCTGTCCATGTAGTGATACACAGGTTTAGGCACTGGCTGTGATTGTAATACCTTTTTAAAAACAGTAACACCGCAGGCTACATACAGTTCTTTAAACAACAATTCAATGAATGATCTATTTGGGATGTTTCTGTGCATGGGAAAAAGACAACAACTAAAGGTTTCACTATTGGAACTATTTTTCACTATTATCATTAGTTAAATTCATGAGCTCCAAATCAGACTCACATAGAAGTGCCTTTCCTCCGATGCTGTCCATCATCAAGATGGTGAAGATGTTTCCGGGTAGATTAGATGCAGCGATGAAGAAACCCTCCATGTAAACTGTAAAAAAGTGTGAATTTGGTCAGAAAAGAACATTATTTATACTTTATCATTGTATTTAAATAACCCCTAAACAAACCTTTGCTTTGGCATTCCATGTTTTAGAACTTAAGATAATGGCTAAGTATCTGGGGTTTTCTAAGAAAAGCACTTTATAAATAAAGTTTGCTTAATTAATAAAGAACAAAAGCTATTTTCCCATGAACCACACCCCATCTCTGACATGAAGGTGGCCATTTTGAATCAAAATACGCAGATGCCGAAAATATTTAACAAACTTGCACAAGGGTTTTTATCCGACAGACTCCAAACATATCTGGAGTCAAAGGTTATTCACATAAGGGGTGAGGTCATAGCAAGCTCTTAACAAACTGGGCATTTTGAAAGCAAAGAAATCCTTGTAACTTTAGTATATAACGCACAAGGCAGTATTTCTCCTGTCAGTTACGCACTTGCTGTCTTCACCGGGTAACAGCTCTCATTCTGAAGTGAGTAAGACCTGGACACATTTGCACAAGGGGAGCCTCCGTCCTCCACTCTTTTAAACAGCTCTGGAAACCACATCCAAAGGCCATAGAATCTATAAAATAAAAATTTGACAAATCATAACATTAAAAGGTGTAAATTTGTCTGATCTTAGGCTGGGTGTAGGGCTAAAAATGTATCAGCCCCATGTAACCTTTTTGGTTTTTTGGTTTTACATTTTATACTTTTATTGCACTGAAAAATGTGTGTCCTTACTGTGAGAGGGCATCTGCACAAACCTGACACTTATTTGGCTTCATACTGCTTGTTTCCAAAGAAATGTTGTTCCTTCGCCTATAATCTTCCTCAGTATGGCATAAAGCGTATGCGTAAGTGCTGTTGTTCTCTTTTATTATTATAACTTGCCTTTAAAGCTAAAATGTCTGTTCTTGGCCTCGGATTTTGTAAAATACATTTCCTCCAAAAATTGCGACTTATAGTCCATTGTGACTTACATATGTTTTTTTTCTTCATTATTATGCATTTTTCGGCTGGTGTGACTTATACTCCAGAGCGACTTATAGTCCAGAAAATACGGTACATTTTTTTATCTATTCATGTTTAAATCACTATACCATAACCTCAACCAAGACATTTATATCAAGGGCCCATATTGTGCTTTTCTGAGCTATGTCATAATGTGCTCTGTATATTTAGGTCGAATTCTTCTCTGAAACGGAAAACACTCTGTTCCACCTTGTGATGTCATCATGCGGTAATACAGGAAGGGCTCCACTGTGTTTGTAAACTCCACACACCTTCACTAGAATCATTGGATCATTTCAGCCCTGGAATTGTCAATCTCCACTGAACTAAAGGTAAAAGGAGCTATTCACTTGTAAACTACCAGTACATGACATCACAAGGTGTTTTGAGCTTTGGAGATGTAGACAGACTAATAAAGAGTTACTAAAACATGTGTGAATGAAACAAAACACAACTCCAGGTCTGTTTTTGATGAGGTACAGCATTATAACATGGATTAAAGGTCACAAGAGTTAAATTTGCATAAGACCTTTAGGACAAAACTAAATAGATTGTCAAAAGTACATACACAAGTTTACATCTTGTAAACTTGTTTAGAAGTATATTTTACTTTATAATTTAGCACAAGTAAAAAACATATTACTAGAATGTTGGAATAAACCAAACATCTATGTCAAATTCTTCAGTTGGTCTTTGAAATCTGGGGCTAAAGATAAACAAGCTCCACCTCATTATTTTATGTCCCATAGTAGCTTCCAAGAATCACATAATCAGATATTGAAGTAATAAAACATAATTGTGCAGTTTTGCGTTATTACTGTCAAAGAGGGACAGAATTCTCACCCAAAGGAAATACAGTAGAACACAATGAGTAAAGCTGTACTCCTGGTCCTTAAGACGCCTTTAAACATCTCTCTGATAGGAGACAGAGCCTAAAGCAAAAGGTTCAAACATTAGAATAAGAAAATATAAAGTAAATACTGTTCAATTTACAGTACATATTGATTTCTTCTTTTCCCAAAGTTGTCGGGAAAGACATTACCTTTTTGTAAATATCGATGAGTTGTTCTTTCTGTAAAGGTGTTGAGCTGTTGTCGTTTATTGTAGTAACACACAGGGCAAATTGCTGTTAAAGAAAGTACAAAACAAATTTATCAAATGCATTTCTTGTTACTATTATAGATTTCTTTCATTTTGTTTCTTTTTGTAATGCCTTCTAAAACATATAGCCGAGATCCTTAAAGGGTTTATATTTCTTTATTTTCTAGTCTGTTATACTGTTGTTTCCTCATCACAAACAGACCTGTAGTTGTGTTTTGTTTCATTCACACACGTTTAACACACAAACCTGCATATTTAGGCTGAATTCTGTTCTCAAAGAGAAAACACTCTGTTCCACCTTGTGATGTCATGTGGTGATACAGAAAGAGCTCCACTGTTAACTGAGCTGTTAACTTAAACTACAACTTTATGATGTCACATGGTGGAATTTGAGCTTTGGACATAAAGACAGCTCAATAATGCAAGATTTCTGATGCGTGAATGAAACAAAACACAACTCCAGGAAAGCTTTTTGATGAGAAACAACATCGAAACAGCTCATGAGAATCAATTTTGTGTAATGTTGGACCTTTAATTAAAAAAGTAGCTGCTTTATATTGTAGCAACTGTGCAGTAGGTTAAATTAAATTAAATGTAACTTTTCTGGTGTAGTGTACGGTATACTACCTGCTTGTCTTCAATGAGATATTATTGCTTACCCTGGAATGTTTAACTTATATTATTCTTTGGAGACAAGAGATACCACCAGGTTACAGGTCAGCTCTATGAAGATGCAACTCCGCTCACAGTAAGAATGGATGTTTTCCATTCTTTTTTTAAACAATAAAAACAACTGTGATTAAATAAATGCATGATAGACATATTTAGTGTCATTCTGTTAAACTTTCTAGGCAAAGCCATAACATCTCAATGGAGACAAGCAGTTACAAAAGTTACATATTACACCTTATAACACAATATCAACACAATATAACCATGATATTATGATACCTTTTTCTTTCCTTTACCCCATGTATTCAACTTAAACATCAGCTGAAAGACACAAGCTGCCTCCTTCTCCTCTCCAGCCTGGAGGAAAATTTATAATAATTAAATTAAAAAATGAAAGACAACATCACAACACAATATGAATCTCTTGTGTATTGTCTGTTACTGAAATGGAGGCAGGTAAAATGTGCTGTGTTAAAGGCGCTGTACCTGATTCTTACGCCAAAAACAAAACTTGTTCATTTTAAACAGTTTGCAGTGGTCCAAAGTTATTCCTCACTTACCTTATGCATTCGGAGCATCTTAATTATTCACGGCAAAGAGTTTACAAACGCTATTCTCAACTTTCATAGACCAGAGTGGAGTTTTGCCATCATAGTAAAGCAAACAACTAGCATGCTAACATACACTTCCTGATTCCAACAATAAAATGCTTTCAAATTAGGTGCGAACAACATGCATTGGACTTTAACCTCAACAGCTGCTTATACAGTATATCTGTACTGGGCCAAGACACATTTTTCTCAAATGGGGATTGTTAGCAATAGAAAGGATCCGGTGGATTTTTAGAGGAATATTGTTTACAAAAATATCACATAATCAAAACAGGAGCAATGACTTCTTTTTATTTTATATTCTGAAAAAAAGTAATTTATTTCTTTTCAATTACCTCCATGAGAAACTTGGGACTTTCAGGCATCATGATTTTGAAGAGCAGAGCTGAGCTGAGACTGGGGACAGAGCAGAGGACCACGAACAATCGCCAGCTCTCAAAATGAGCCCAATTTTGTGGAATAACCCACCAAGCCAGACCTAAACACAAAACAGTAGAAGATGTTTTAGATTGTATAGAAAAAAAACTGTCAGAAAGTTCTAAGTAAATCAAAATAAACAGCAGGTAGACTTGAGTGTAAAAAACTGAACAAAATAAGAATAAAAACTGGAAGATTTGGAAAGCATCAAGTCCAGTATCGACCAAGGCCAAGGCTCTAGTAATCGCCTATTTCATACTGTTACATTTTATTGTTTTAGTTTTTAAGCTGACATTAGTTTAGTTTATTTATTTAGAGAGAGGGACAGTGCACATACACATTAACCATTAACAGGAGAGATGCACTGGACCAGGATGTAGAAGTAGTGCCAACTTCCCCATAAACATTTGCCTTGCAAATCCAGATATCCATGATATTTCTGTGTATTTTTTTATACAGAGAGATATCAGTCTGGTCTCCACATCCTCCGTTGCATCTCGAGCCCAGTCAACCGTGATCGTGCAATTAGGTTTTTTCATTGACACATGTGAAACAAATGAGCTCATTCGTCACCTATCATTTACAAATAAAATCACATTTCTCTCACCTCAGATTATCAGAGTTGAGATGCTTTGCTCATTCATTCTGTTGAAATCTGCATTGTTTTTCAGTCCCCTGTGATATTTTTTTCCTTTATCATTTCCAATACAAACAGACCATGAATGTCCTCGATTGGCTAATCCACCTGTCAATCCCGCCCATTTGAAAATGGGGAGATTCACCAGTGACCAGACTCACATCTTCATAAACTACTGAAGAAGTGTGTATTCAGGATCCCAGGCAACATTAACATCTCTAAACATTCTTAGCTTCTGGCATATTTACAGAATGCATTGTCCCTGAAATAAATGCATAAAATAAATTATCTCACAATAACAAATGATATTTTAGTCCTCTCTTCTGACAGATTAATACTACTCTGTTAAACAAAATAAAGATGTTTATTTTTTTGTCTAATCATAACTCTTATGCAAATCAGGTTTTCGCCCTTGTTTACATTATGGCTGTTAGGTGAAAGTTATAGAGTTACCTCTGCGTATGTCATATCTGCTGCCCGTGTACGTAACATTATAAATGTAAAACAACATATAGTCATGTTAAGTATGTTTTAGCTAAATGAGTCTAACCTATTTACATTTTAAGTACAGTTGTGTTTGTACCTGCTGCCAGTATGTTTCCAGCCATCCAAAAAGTGGCCAGAGCGCTGATCATCGCCCCTCGCCTCAAACGGGGCAAAAACTCAGAGAAGTATGAAAAAATAACAGGAATTGAACCACCAACCCTGCAGAGACAAACACAACAAGCGTTTAATATGCAGCATTTGTGGCCGGGTGCTCAAAATTCGATTTTTATTGAATTTCCCACAGACTCAAAATCTCCACAGGCGCCATGTTATATTTATACATCACTTGTTTTGCTCTGAACAAAAGGTTATTTAGGGCCAGGGAAAAAGAGCAACAAAACAAAACTGACCATGACATTCAATACTTTATTTAAAGTGGAAATAAACACTAAACTACTACTAAATGCTACTAAACTGTGTACAGGGTGTTTTAATACTATCGTCTACTGTTCTTAGTCCCTTCTGCCAGTTTTATGGCAAACTAGGTATAGTTGTAGCAATGTGTCCAAAAGCTGGGTGTGTGCTGCCTCCAGTGGCCACTGTAATGTCAAGTACTACATAACATTACCCAGGACTGCCCTGATTACATTCAGGTGTTTCTGTTTACAAACACCTGGCTGCAGGGGCGGAGTTTGAAGTGTGGATACCTGTTAGACCAATCACACTGTTCCTTATACCTCCTGACCCCACCCCTCGTCACTCCTCACTCTCCCCTTTAGCCCTCCAGGTACTGCCCAGTTCAGTAGCTCTATTTGAAAAGTGGTAGTAGGCAGAGTTCAGGTGTTTCCCATTTTAATATTTTTTTCATATCACATTATATTGCGTTCTTACAAATATTTCTAGATATTAAAGTGGGCCTTGCCTTCATAGACATGTAAAGGCAAAGTAATTTGTCCAAATGTGTTTACGAAACCCAAATCATGCACAGTCTATGAGTTTTCATTATAATCTTGTACTGACCCAATTCCGCTGATGAACCGCAGCAGAAGGAAAAGCCAGAAGCCCGGAGCTACACTGGCCAGACCTCCGAACACACCATTCACACTTAGGGACACCACCAGGACTCTACAGCGCCCCCTCTGGTCTGCCAAGTAACCCCACATGTAGCCTCCTACCATCATCCCTACAAAGCCAAAAAGATGTTTATAGTCAAACTTATCAAAACACTGAATTACCCACAACCTGGCCAGGTATTGAGTTGAAGTAAACTGAAACTATTAAAAATATCTTTAATATTTCTAATCTGTCTCAAAGTGGCACAAGTAGTGAAAATGTAGAGAGGGTTTCAACTGTAGTCATCTAGGCACTGAAGTACAAATAACACCGTGGCAGGTGAGACTCGGGCCACGACTCATAATGATGTTGGCTTGTAAACAATGGGAGGTCAGTTTCACTCTAAAATACCTCCCTTTGGGGTAAAATATAGTGAATTCAGGTTAGGATAAATTCCCAGCGTTTCAAGCCAGTACCATAAAACGTACCATAGCTTTTGGATGAGAGCTGAAGCAACTCGATTGCAAAAACAACATCCAGATGACACCATTGTCAAGTCACTTGCATGATTCCATGGAAATAGAAAGTTAAAACCATACTGCAGAACATATTCCATGAAGAAAGATGTGTTATGCCATGTGGTGAAATATTCTGGCTAACAGAGCAAGATTTCCATAGAAACAGGCAAAACAGGCCCTCTTCCAGGACAAATATCAACATGTCTTATCTTGTTACTATTCTATTTGCTTTATAAGATTGTTTTATTGTATTACTGAGTCACTGTGACAAAGTAATTTCCCTGATGGATCCAAATGCATAGATTTGAGTATAAATAGTGTGTTCAGACACGTTTTACCCAGGAAGATGCTGGCTGTCAGGATGCCCATGTCTGAGGAGGAGAGTCTCAGGTCACAGCGTGCGGTCGGTAGCAAAAAAGACACACACATGATCTCCACGGCATCACTGGCATTGGCCCAACCGCACACCACCAACAGCAGCCAGTGGAACAACCCAAAACCTGCAGATGAAATATCTAATGTTATTTTAAAGGCTGTGTTAGAGATTTTTTTCACCCCAGATATATTGTATAAGCAGCTCTTGAGGTCAAAATATCTCTGCTGTCTGAATCTATTTATAAAGCATTTTATTGTCTGATTATCTGGAAGTACACTGTTAGCATGCTAGCTGTTAGCTTTACTGTCACAGCAAAAACTCAGCACTGGTTTCTGAGAGCTGTGAAAAGCAGTAAATGATTAATTGTTTACAATGAGCGATAATGAACACCACAGGTAAAATCCTCCAGCTAAAGGTAGCCCTGACCAAGACGAGCTCAAAATCTGGAGATGGGTCCCACTGCTCCTGACGGCAGCATTGAGGAACAATCTGTAACCGACCTTTAACTTCAAACTCATAATGATTAAACTATGTAATATTTACAAGAGATAAAAACACTGTAGTATTAGTTTGTGCTATAGAGATTTGTGAACTACTACAGACCATACCTCCTCTTCAAAGCCTGATGTCATAAGGCCTCAGAAGCTAAACAAGACCGGGCCTGGTTAGTGCTTGGATGGGAGACCGCTGGGAATACCAGGTGCCACAGTGGGATGTTGTGTCCTTAGGCAAGACACTTCACCCACGTTGCCTACTATGAATGTCGTGTGTGTGTAAGTGTTGGTGGTGGTCTGAGAGGCAGATGGTGCAGATTGGCAGCCTTTCTTCCATCTGTCTGCCCCAGGGCAGCTGTGGCTACAATAGTATTTTACCACCACTGAGTATGGAGTGAAGGAATAATGCACATAATTCTAAAGTGATTTTAAGCATCTGGAAAAGCACTATGTAAGACTGATGTATTATTATGCACTATTGTTGTATTGTGCAAACTATTTATTATTCAAACTTCCCTGTAAACGTCGGTGTAGATGATCAAATGACTGTAGTATTGTATTGTGTGCATTTCAATACCCGCTTCATCCACTGCTTCCTCAAAAGTATATTTTTTCTTGACACACTCCACTTTTGTGCTGACTGTTCTGTCAAAAATAACTTCACCTGGAAAACAAAAAACAAGCCGTTAAATTGCTGGCATCACTACAGCTGTATTGTGTAACTTTTCTGGTGGAGGGTGTGCCACCTGCTTGTCTCAATGGGGATGTTTTTGCTATCACTTAGTGGCACCAACAGCAGCTTTTCTAATGCAATACTCTGGAAATTTCAGATAAATGCTATAAAATCTCCATGGAGACAAGCAGGTGGCACACCCTCCACCAGAAAAGTTACACAATACAGCTGTAGTGACACCAGCGATTTAGCGTCAGAAAAGTTACATAGTGAGCCTTAAAGTTCAACTTCTAATAGTATTAATAGTACTTTGATGGTTCTGTTAAAACATCTCTCCAGTCCCATCATATGACAAATATTCAATTTTGCAATTATTATTTTTTTTAGATATTTCACCAATAAGCTTTTAATTTAAAACTTTCAGATTAAGTAACATAATTTATCTGATACGCAGTAGTAGCAGTAGTGGTAGTAGTAGAAGTAATAGTAATAGTAGTAGTAATACTAATGGTAATTGTGATGGAAATGTAAGTATATTCATGTTGTGTCTTTAAAAGCATTTGATCTGTGTCGGTATGTCAGACCCAGACCAGACATCAACATGTGTGAAGCTCTGTCTCCATCCTCCACAAAAGCATATGTGGTCTCGTGAGAGTCCCTGTGTAGCTGAGCGTAAGGACGGCTGAACCTAGGTCTAAGAATGGAGATACTATGTAAGTGCACAATGCAGGCAAATGTAAATTTACACAATGTCAACACTATGTTCTAAGTCACTCACAATGTTAAGTGAGAAGGGAAAAAAAACTGAAAAAAGGAAGGAAAAAAAAAAAAAAAGGTTAAGTACAGAGTGTGACACCAGAAGTCAACTGAACGTTGGTGTGTCCTTGGATCTGATCAGATGCTCGGGGGGACTAGATGGGAACTTAAACTGGGACTTGGGGACTGGGGGAAGGATCAGGGGGCTGGGAGGCTACCAGTCTGTGGCCAGGGCAGCCCTGGGCCCTGTCCTGTCTGTATCTGCTGCTTTTCTCTGTATTTCATAACTCACCAGGCTTCACAAATGGATCACTTTTCATCGAGGACTGTAATTTTTTCTGTAATAGTAATAGTAATAGTAGTAGTAGTAGTAATAGTAGTAGTAGTAGCAGCAAAATCTTACCATGGTTAGTATTAGTAGCACTAGTTGAAACAGATTTTACATGTAAAACTATATTATTCAAATAAAAATAGTTATTATCGTTCTAGACGTGTGTTGGTTCTGTTAAAACATCCTTACATCTCTATACTTTCCTGTCCCACCATATGGCAATGGCAAATGTCCAGTTTTGCTATACAATTTTTACCTAATAAACATATTCACTAATAATGTTAGCTCTTCTATCATCTAACACAGGGGTCACCAACCCTATGCCCGCGGGCGCCATGTCGCCCCCAAGCCCCACATGAGTCGCCCGCAGACCGGTTCTAAAAATAGCACAACTCACTAATGAGCTGCATCTAAAATTTAATTATTATTATTATTCTCTTGCTATTTATTTATTTTTTTTTATCACCCTTGCGTTTATATAGATTTAAAAATGACAATATCTTAAACAGTCAATCTACGTTCCTACCCTCGCCTATGGTCATGAGCTCTGGGTAATGACCGAAAGGACAAGATCGCGGATACAAGCGGCTGAAATGGGCTTCCTCCGCAGAGTGGCCGGGCGCACCCTTAGGGATAGGGTGAGGAGCTCAGTCACACGGGAGGAGCTCGGAGTAGAGCCGCTGCTCCTACACGTTGAGAGGAACCAGCTGAGGTGGCTCGGGCATCTGCTCAGGATGCCTCCTGGACGCCTCCCTAGGGAGGTGTTCTGGGCATGTCCCACCGGGAGGAGGCCCCGGGGAAGACCCAGGACACGCTGGAGGGACTATGTCTCTCGGCTGGCCTGGGAACGCCTTGGGGTCCCACCGGAGGAGCTGGAGGGCGTGTCCGGGGTGAGGGAAGTCTGGGAGTCCCTGCTTAGACTGCTGCCCCCGCGACCCGGCCCCGGATAAGCGGAAGAAAATGGATGGATGGAATATCTTAAACATATGTTCATTATACGTGAAGTTTAGATAAGTTAAGGTGAACTTTGACCTACTCACTTCAATGGTCAGTATTGTGCGTGTGACAAAACCAGTGCTCCGCTCGCGAGCGCTGTGAGGATGCGCTGAATGCAGTTTCTTCCTCCAAAACATGGTAGAAAATAAAGAGATCACTTTCACAACCATTTAAGACTGTAAAAGAAACCTGCGTGTATCTCATCTGCGGAGCGACTGTGGTGACGGCAAAGCGGCACAATGTGGAGGGACACTTCACTACGTCTCACAAAACTCCACACTAACTACCCACGGGGGCGCACACTATGGGCAGAACAAGCCCAGAGCTAAACGCAGCTTTGGGTAAACAACAGGCTTTTTTTCACGACACCGGTGAAAAAGTCACACAACACAACTGAGATTTATTTAAAATATGTAAGCTTATTTTTCTTTAACATTACATAATTGATAACTTTATGAAACATGGTGCAATGTATATTATTTATGTTTTGTTAAAAAGGTTTGTCAATGGATAGTGAAAATGGGACACTTTTCCTATGAGATGTAGTGATGTAAGTGTCATCTGGAAATTTAACAATTACTAAGATTAGTAAAGTTAAAGTGCTGAATACTGATATCTGTTTCCCTCCTTGCTCATTGTTGATAATTATTTTGAGAAATCATTAATGTGATCAGTGTCTTGCAACATGATCAGTGTCTTCACATAGACGATTATCATTTATCATTATTAATAATGTATAACTAAAGGCAAACTGAGAAAATGTATTATTTCAGAAGAGCGTCTCAAACTGGTAGCCCTTCGTATGACTCAGTGCCTATAAAGTAGCTCTCAGGTTAAAAAAGGTTGGTGACCCCTGATCTAACACTTTCGGATAAAGGTGTCATAATTAATGTGACATATAGTAGTAGTAGTTACAGTAGTAGTAGTAGTTGCAGTATTAGTTGCAGTAGTAGTAGTAGTAATAGTAGTTGAAGTAGTAGTAATAGTAGTTGCAGTAGTAGCAGTAGTAGTAGTAGTAGTAGTAATGATGATAACTTGCCATCATCCGAGTCCACATTGGTTTCCAGGTGAGCATTAGCAAGTAGCGGTTCTTCAGCTTCTGCATCTCCAACAAAGACGTGACGAGACATCACTATAACTATATAAAAATCCAGCAAAGATTGACCTCTAAAATGGAGTAATAACCATTTTATTTGCTCGCTTGCTCAGCTGACTGTCCCCATGACTGTTTGGCACTTGGACGCTCTATATTCTTGGCATTTCGCTCGGGGGCGGGTCTAACGCACGACGTCACACACCTGAAAAATAAATATTTATTCAGTATAATTAAAAAACAAACAAACAGATAAAAAAAGATAGTTTAGTAGACGATACATTTCGGTAAATTAAGCTTCTGTCTAATCAGTATTGCATATGCAAGGAAAAACATGACAAATATTGCATTTCTAAATCATCTACAGCAAATTAGTGACACAAAACCTATATAATCCCACTCCCAACGCTCTAATTTAAGAACTTGTCTTTATTCTGATCTTCATCACTTCCCCAATTGCTCGTAAATATAAATATGCATGGTCAAAATCTGCATAAAAGTCTCAAAACAACGCGTACGCACCAACTCGGACGAAATGCCTAGAGTTTGGAGAGCTAACAGTATCCCCGAAGCTAGCTACCTGACAGCAGCCAGCCAGGGAGGACCAGGAAGTAAAAAGCAGAGAGAGGCGGTTTGGCACGTCCTCTTCGCCGTCTTCCTTGCTCTCTTTTGGAGCTTTTCAAATCAGAAACCAGCCTACAACAACATCATCCGTGCACTTGAGGAATTATCTTGAGATTGCTAAAGTAAATCCAAAGACGCGCGTGTAGCTGTGTGTGTTTGACTGAAGGGAAGCAGAGACAGAGGGAGAGGGATTGAGTTGCCTCCTCTCTTCTTTAAAAAGATTTGCGAAAGATGGCGACTAGCTCCGAGCGCAGTCCTCCTCCTTTTCCAGAGTCAGAGGACCAGGATATTTTGCTGGACACCGAGGACGTGGGACAACAACAGCGGGACAGTGACTACGGAGATGAGGACGAGGAGGACGAGCTGTTCATGAGCACCATCGTGAGTGCCACTGCATTTTACGCCACGCTAAGTAGTGATACCAAACCATTTAGAGCTCATTTATGTCAACAAAGCTAAAAGTTTGCACAATCTCTGCGTTTTAGCCTCCTCTTGTTGCATTTGCACAACAATCTCACCTGTCTATTGCTGTGATTAGCTGCTGTTTATTTTTCACGTGCTAATAAAAGTTGAAGTTTGTGGCTGTAACTTCTGCAATAATCAAACGGCTATGCTCAAACTACTACAGCACAAATCTTAATGTTTACTAAAAGCCTAGTTTTGCAGCTGTAATGTTAGATAATAGACCTAGAAAACACGTCACAACAATGTCTAAAACTTTCACTCGTCCGACCTAATTTTGACTGCACCCCATTCTAGTGTCTATAAACGTTTATTTTAGCTTTGAATTGGGGGGAAAATATATGTTTGCGAAGTATAAAATGTAATATATGTTGTTGTAATTGATTTAAACAAAAGGAAAGTTGCCTAAAATCGTGATTATTTGGCAGTTTTAAGTGTTTTGTGACTGGGCAGTGACCTGGCCCCTGTTGTCATGTGAGTGGGTTCTGATCACGTGGTCAGAACCCGGATGTTTATCCTCAGGCAAAGTTCACACAGGAAAGATTGGGAATTTGCTGCCTTTGATTTTTTTCCCCCTCTTGGAATGAACTCAATTGAGCATGGAAACGTTTACTCAGCATTTTTGTAAACTTCACAACTATAGAGCTGACTACAGTAATGTGTAGAGTCTGTAGTTTGTCATAAGATGCAACAGTTGGTCAGGAATTGTTCAGTACTATACTACATGCATTTTAGAGTTGTCACAATTATAAAAGATCAGATACTAATCACTACTAAAACTGGCATAATTTGAGCCGGAACTGTTTTAGTGTTATTTTGAGCTTCATCAGAACAAGAACAATACCTCATAATGAAAGTGTTATTATTTTGTGTTGAAATTGACATTCTATTACTAAAAAAGTAGCACGTTTTATTTTCATTGTGGTATTGAAAACAGTATAGAGTATTGGGTCTATTCCTTAGTATCAATATTGAGTTCGAAATTTTAGAATCGTGATAAGACTAATGCACTTTATATATGATATTGTAGCATTCTGGTGTAAGGAAACACGCCAAATTTGGTTGTTTATCTTCTGAACACAAGGGCTACTGTAGGCCGTAACCCATGCCAGTCTGAGCTCACTAGAGCCAGTCTCCAAAACAGACCAGAAACTGACCAATAGAACCTCACATCAACTTGTCAGCATAACAACTAAGAGTCACAAAAGCAGTTACATTAACAACACATAAACAGTTACAAGAACAACAGAAAGTATCAACTTTGAGGTAAACACAAAATATCAGATCATTACAATATGTTTTTTCACTCGAACAGCCAGCTGCATTGCAAAAGAAATTGGTGTCAGCTGGACAAACGTTTTAGAAATGTTCCATAGTATGCCATTAAACTTGTCTATCTTGCATTTATTTAATTACAGGTGTGTTTATTGTTTAAAAACACCCTGAAAAACATGCATTCTTACTTTGTGCAGGGTCACCTCTCTGCAGATCTGGCCTGTAATGTGGCCTGGTGGCATTGCATGCTTGTTTAGATATGTTTAATGCCATACTGGAACATTCTGTCAGAAAAGTTAATTAGTGCATCTTCAACACAAAACTAGTAAAATTTCAATTAAAACGACCCAAGCTGAACATTGAGAAATATAAAGTGGATTTAACAAATCATAGTAAAGTGTGAACTCTCAGAGGAAGCAGAAAGTTTAGTGTTAAAATTGTATTAAAAATATATAGGACTGTGGGCCTATATATTTAGATTGTAAGGATTTACGTGGGACAACAGCAGAAAGGAGAAGTGAATGAGTTAGCTGATGATTTGGTATTTTTTCGTATTTATATGTAAAAAGGCAGGTTAAACTCATAATTTACAAGTTTAATCTGTCTTTATATAAATACACAGTTTTTCTGCATAAGCAAAACTCCTGTCCCATGCAGGTGTAGTCTTGGAAGTGCAGTTTGAATCAGATACATAGAAATACATAACAGCTTTGAGAGCTTTTGCCGCGCCCCCTTTTTAGTCGACTAATCGATCGGCAGCACATGTCTTTAGTCCAATGGGGCCTTCCTAAATCGATTACAGCCCTAAAAGTATAACGTAAGCTCTAAAATATTGTGAAATGATTTTTGCTCTCTCACCAACCTCAAACTCGACCCAGCTCTGAGGTAAACGGATTAGGCTGCTGAAATTTCTCTTGATTTAATTGTGGTGAACAAACAGTAGTCAGGAGATAAGACTGGACTTTAACTACTTTGCTGCCGAGTGAGTGACACTAATAAAAGGTAAATCTAGTGGGAGAGAGTCATTTTTGTTTACATTGTTGTAGGGCTGTCTGATACATATCAAAAATTTTATACTAATTGAGACTAAAACTAGTATCTAAACTAGATACTCATTTGAGCAGGCTTTTCTGAATAGAATAATCTTGAACTGTATCAGAACAAGTATAAGACACACAGACTAGGATACACCCATGGACCACTATGGAACCTACTGGACACTGAGGGATTACACAGATATAAGGAAACATGGCAATAGAAAATACAGTACTACCATTTAATGTTGAAAATCATCATTTTCAGCACAAAATAATAGTATTCACCATGTGGTCTTATACTAGTTCTGGTAAATCACAAGAATATTATAAAACTGTTTGGGAAAGGTCAGTTTTTTAGTATTGATATTTGTTCAAATAAGTATCTAATTTTGATAGTAGTTTTAACTTCAAATACTATCTGATGTTTTTGACAGCCCTACTCTTTTCATGCTATTTCAAATGTAAACCAGAGTATTTCTATAGCGTTTGACTGTAAGTTGAAGCTTTCTGAAGAATCTTATAATGATTTCACAACACCATTAGTCAATTTAGAGTTTTGAAACTTCCAGTCTAAAGCTCCAGTGCAGACCGAAGGATGTGATGCATCTAAATTATGTAACAGATGTAACTGCTGACCTAAGTACGTTTCTTTCTAAATGGTTTAAAGCAGCAAAGATGCTCACTCTACTAGCTAAACAGAAAGGGTTGCATGGGGAAGGGCATCTGGTATAACTGGTATAATTGGTAGTTTTCAGATTTTAGAACTTGATGATGTCATACTTCCAGATGGGGAGGGACTAGACCCAAGATCTCACTGTATCACAACAAGTCTGCAACAATAATCATTTTAGCTGCCCCCCATCTGTTTTAGATATTATTGTAACACTAAAGATTTTTAAGGATTAAGATTTGTCTGTCAAATATGTTCGATTGTGGATGCATTTGTATTTTTAGCACAAAATATCCAAAAGGAGAATCCACAAATGTTTAACCTTGTTTAACCTGATTTGTATTTGTGATCTTGCACTTGCTACAAAACAACAACTAAAATGTATGTATTATGCTAGAGATGCATGACTCTAGGGCACGGATACAAGATTGTGAACACATGTGGAAAATGTCCTTGTGAGATAAATTCTTCATGTGTTTACGTTTAAAAAGGGAGGAAAAAAAAGTTTACGCACTGGTTTGTTATGTTTTGAGAAGCTGTAGTTCAAAAAAGCAGTGACAACCATAAAGTCACAATTATTAATTAGGCCTGTCATGATAATTACTATATTGACTTATCGTTTAGTATATAACACCTGGAACAATATACTTTGGGGCTCTATTTATCATGTGTACAGTTTCTTTGCAATAGTGGTGAGATTTTAGTTACTTAAGTTGTAATAGGATAAGATTTGAGCTGTAGAGGGTTGAATTATTGGTTCATTCTGCTGTTTATTTGTTGGAGCTCATGTCTTTTAGCGATACTGTCTATTTAAAAAAGCGATAGTCCTGCCTTATTGTTATTGTCACAGAGAAATAAAATTGTTTCAGTTGTATCATTTATCACAGTATTTCTCTGTAGTGAAATATCATGCTTCAAAATTTGTTATTGTAACAAGTCTACGATATATTGAGGCGATATTTGGACTTTTTAGCGTATCGGCTATCGGCCTAAAATTTCCGACACAGGCTGATTATTTGTATTTTGTTTTTAGTCAATCTGCTGCCTAGAACATGCACACAAAACTTTATATTAACACTTTAATACGAAGAGATAACTGCACTAAATGTGGTACACAGCTCTCTTATAGGTTTGTGGTAAAAAAGGAGCTATGCGTGAGTTTGAAGTAAATTTAGATTTTTTTACTCAAATTATGTAATCAAAATTGGCCCTATAAATTATCCTAAGAATATCGACAGAGCTTATTGGCCATGGGTTGATCTGGATTCTAAATAATCATTATCGGCCATGAAAAAACAACAACAGTGAAAATCTTTTCTTTTGCTCGAGACCAATCAGCTGTGTGGTAACTAATAACCTCAAGGTTGATAAATTGATAACATTTTGCTGAATTTGATCTTAAATGTATTTTTGGAACAAAAACAACCACGATATGGACATTAGTTAGCACATAGCTAGCTGGTTAGCCTCTGTTGTGCCTTTAAACTCTTATATTAAATTTTTTTCTATGGCAAAAATGAATAGGAAACTTACTTGCGTAACCAGTACTCTTTTCTCTCTCTATTTTTCAGAGTGACCCACCAGACACTGACACCACACCTGCAGCAACCAGCCAAAACACTGACCCCTCTTTGGAGTCCCCCATAGACCCCCTCATCGACCCCCTCATCGACCCTGTTAGCGACCCTGCTAGCGAACCATCCGACAGCAAACCCATGGCAGAGGTCTTGAGCGAACCATCGGACGATTTTGAAGACCTATCCAACACAGAATCCGACAGCCCAGACGACCCTGTACCTGATCCCAAAAACGACACAACTGAAGATTTTTTCGATCTTTTGGGAAGCGAAAATGACATGAAGGAAGATGTAGCGCAGATTGTAGATTTGAAAGTTGAGTCTGCTCCGGAGGAGACGATCAAAGTTACTGAGAAAACCGATAAAGAACCAGAGAAAGAAACTGCGCCTCCTCTTGTTGACGTTACCCTTGATTTGTTAGTGACTGAGACACAACCAGAACCCCCAAAATTAGCAGATCCGTTATTCGATCTTGAAAGTGACCCTGCTCCAATACTTGAAACAAAAAAAATAAATCCACCCGTTGTTGATATTTTTGCAGATGACGATGAAGAGGGTAGTGATCTCTTTGCAGATCCCAAACTTTCCAAACCTTCTAAGCCAAATCCGAAAAGTTTATTTGAAGAAGATGATTACTTCTTCTCAGAGCCTTTGGGGGCCACAGCTAAGAAACCAGCACCCGTCACAGTAACAGCCAGTAACGCAGCGAGTGTGCTGGAACCGAAACCGATCGTAACTAAAGCAGAAGTTGAGGTGAGGAGTAAAGGGGCGGTTTTAACAGAGCCTGAGGATCTTTTCACTGAAGAGGCAGTGGAGACAGCTCCAGTCTCAAAGATGCAGAGTGGAGCTGTGTCTAAAACCAATGGACTACATGAAGAGGAGTCAGATATATTTGCAGGTACAGACATTATTTGGGAGGTGTTTGAAGTGTTTGAAGTGTTTAAAGTTATGTTAGGTGCACTAGAAATGTTTGGGTGATTAGACAAGAACAGTATGTCCATTGAGGTTCATCTGGCCTTCTGTTAATTTATTTTAAAAGATAATTTTTTCAGTTTGTTTTTTTTCTTTTGTTGTGTATGTATTTTATTTTGAACAGGGCAGACATGAAGATAAGTGTAAGTGCTCTTATTGAGTTCCCCTGTGTAAATAAAGCGAAATAAAGACAGACTCAGGTTTAGGTGAAGTATTTACCTAGAGATTTGAAGCTACTATTATATGAAATGTATTTATTTTGCAGTCTTAGTATTATTATAATACACTTGGCATATGAATGGTGCCTAATGCATGTATAGGCCTAACATAATTTGAAGCATGATATATTGCTCCAGAGAGATATTGTGATAAAACATAATATTGAAACTACATTATGCCACTGACTCAAAAATAATGCAAGATAAAGCCAGGAAACCATTTTTTAAAGAGACAATAGCGTTAAAAGGCCTGAGCTGCAACAAATAAACAGCAGAATGAAGCATTAGGATTAGCCATAAAAGTCACTCATTCAACCTTATACAACAAAAATATCCAAAATCTCTGCACTATTGCAAAGAAACTGTACATGATAAATATTAAGCCTCGAAATAGACTGTTCCAGCATTTATATACTGAACGATAAGCCAGTTTAGCATCAGAAATATAAAAGGTCTTCAGTCAGTGTAGTTGAAGATTTACACTTCAGTTCTGGCTTATTTTGTAATTTTCTTTTCCATGATGAGTCACAATTAAAAGAGCTTGAATTCATAAGTCCACGTTAAGCTGGAAACTGGGTAATAAGTCTTTTTTTCTGAGCTACATTTTATAATTACAGTATGAATCATTACATTTTATAGCCCTTGAAATACAAAATCATATTGTGTGATGGCGCTGAATGAAATATCCAACTGACGAGCATAGCGATTGTGATTAGATTTATGAAGTATGTTTTAATTATAGGATTCTGTTCAAAGTTTTTGTCAATCTGTCTGGATGCGTTTAAAATGCGAAACATGAACTGAAACAAGAATCACATTTCAGAACATGTTTGTACAGAGGTAAACTAGAGGGTTAGCAGTTTTTATGCATAAGACTGGGGGTTTTATTGTTTGTGGAGGAAATTCTGGCACTTGAAAAATTGCTGCCCTCTTAGATGACATTTTTCCACTTTCTCTTGAGCTTAATATTGGTTGTTCCTGTTTTTTCTGTCAGAAGCCACAGTGGAGCTTTCTCTAGACAGTCCCCGAAATGAGAGAAAGAGAGAGACACCCAAACCCTCTGCTCCATCCTCTCTGTCTGCAGCCGCCAGCCTCACCAAGCCCACACCTGCTGCTCTGGAGGAGGTACTGCACTCACATCTGAAATTACGCTATTACACTTAATGAAAAAATGCTTTAAAGGTGGTCATCTGGATAATGTTTTTGAATAATGTTTTGGCTGTGTGTAAGCATAGCCTCTTGGTAGTGATACACAGCTGTTGTCTCCACACAGTGCTTCATAATACAATAACATTACACATCTGTGTCCAAATCAACCACATTAACTTCACTGGTAAATCCACATTAGCTTTAACAAACTCATGTTTAAGCACACACACATATGAGCACTACCCTCCAGTCAGAAAACTGTGACACATACGGCAGACACTTAAAGTCAAAGTATTGCCATCGTTATCAAAACAGAAAAAGATGGATCGGTGCTTCCTGAATAAAAATCTCCGTTTTATGACAGAAAGTCCAAACACAGGAAAATAAAATGGGTTTTTGGAAATATCTGGGTATGTGTAGCCAGAGCCTAGACAAGGGGCTCCTCCACTTCTAATCCCTCAGACCAACACTTTCAGATTAAAAATGACTTCTGGGTGGTGGCTGAAACCATTTCAAAAACATTGTCCACTTTTTGAAACCTTTACTCCCACTTTACTCCCATGAACCACTCCTGGTTCAGTGGGGTTACATTACAGGGACTAGTGTGCTTCAGTTTAGTTTTACTAGAAAGTTACTCATTGATAAAAGGAAGGCGCGTGTTACTAAAAACATGGCATCAGCAGTTTTGTCTCTGTTGCAGTTGGAAGAAGAGGAAGAAGAAGACGACAAATTTGACATTCAAGTTTCAGTGAAAGAACCTGAGAAAATAGGCAAGTGGTTTTAAAGCTGCACTATGTCACTTTTCTAGTGAAGGGTCTGCTACTTGCTTCTTTCCAAGATCATTGTTACTGCTTTACCTTGTGTGTTTCACAGTATGGCACTAAACTGACCTATCCCATGGTAACAAGCCAAATTACGGAACTGTGGAGAGGCAATGCTGCTCACACTATGAATGCATTGTTTCTTTTGTTACATTTGAGCAATAAAAACACTTGTTTAAGTAGAAGATGGATAGGTTTAATGCCACATTGTGGTACATTCAAGGCAAAGCAATAACATCTCCATGGGGACAAGCAGGTACAGACACTCCATACATAGTGCACCTTTAATATGGTAATTTGATTAGGATTGTGTGTGGAGGATGTTGACTTTCTTTTTCACAGTGATTTTCTCTTTTTCTTTAGGTGATGGAATGAATGCTTACATGGCCTACAAAGTTTTCACACAGGTAACAGTAGTTATGATGTTAGATGTTATTTAATGGTTACTTAAAGTGCATACGACAGATAAGACCACACACGTCACTCAAACAAAGTACATTATATATAAAAGCATAATTATATTTAAAGGGCCCGTATTTTTTCTGATATGTTCTAATGTTTCTTCATCAAAAACATACCTTGAGTTGTGTTTTATTTCATTCACACATGTTTAACACACAAACCCTGCATATTCAGTCCTAGTTCTTCTTTCAAACATAAAACACTTTGTGATGTCATGTGGTAGTACAGGAAGTGCTCCACTGTGCTTTTAAACTCCATACACCTTCACTAGAATCAGTAAGATGATTTCAGCTCTGGATTTGCCCATCTCTACTGAACAAAAGGTAAAAGGAGCTGTAAACCCGAAAACTACCACTCATGACATCACAAGGTGGAACAGAGCATTTTGAGCTTTGAAGATGTAGACAGACTAATAATAAAGTGTTACTCAAACATGTGTAAATGAAACAAAACACAACTCCAGGTATGTTTTTGAAGCGGCAACGACATTGTAACATTCTAAAAGTCAATTTTGTGTAATATAGGACCTTTAAGATTTGGCAAAAAATCTTCTAGCCTAGTTTTAGGTAAAGTTTTAATTTTGGTTAAGGTTATTTAACTTCTTGACTGAGCTTGAGGGGCAATGACATAAGTAGAGGTATTTCCATAACTGTTACCTAGCAACCACAATGTTAACAAGGGCTAAAACATGTCTACATTTCACAATAGTTATGATTAAACTAATAAAAATGAATGAGAACACCTTTATTTTGTTAAATGAAGGTTTAAAGTGCCAGAGAAATGCCTTCTTTGCACATAAATTGTCCCTTGTTGTTGACAACAAGGTACAGGTATTCTGTTTTAGTAGGAAAAAAAAGGAAGTAGCGCTGGGTTCTAACTGCAACTTAACTGACGTACAACTAGAATAAATATTTACCACAGGTACTATCCCACCAAACCAAGTAGTAATTTAACATAACATTAAAACCTGTCGTATGCACTTTAACTGATGAGACTGTGGTAGACCAGTTGTTCTCAATTCTTCATTCTCGAGAGTTTACTTATATAGTTATAAGAAGCCCATCTGAACGTCTTTGTGCTGAGTGACACTTAGCAGTATATTTATAATTCTTTCAGTTTCTAAAGCAATTATAATTTCTTTTGCAGACCACACTGGCTATGTTCCGTAGTCCAACCCTCACAGTGAGACGACGATACAGTGACTTTCTGGGGCTCTACGAAAAACTGTCAGAGAAACATGGTCCAAACGGATACATAGTTCCACCTCCGCCAGAGAAAAACCTGTTGGGTATGTTCAGTACTGCAGTCTAATTAGATGGTTAGCATTCAAGTCACATGGGAGCTTTCTAAAATCTCTAGTTTAAACAGAGCTGGAGACAGGTCAGAAAGGTGCAATTTAACTGACAGACTGCAGATGTGTGGACCTGATTTATGGTTAATATCTCTGTGATTACTGGGTCTAGTCACATAAAAAAAAAAAACTGGCACAGAGTTCACCATCTTGCCAATTAATGCACAAATTATTCTTTTACAATAGTTTCAGAAAATGGTGCCATTATTCAACCCCAAAGATGTGATTGTTGTGAGATGAAAGGACTTCAAACCATAAGATTAATATGGCAAGTTTGTAAAGCCAATCCCAAACTGATAAAGGGAAGGTTCAGCATTTTTGAATCATAAGTTTGGAGATTTCTTTCAAAAACAATGCATCTAGTTATATAGGCCCCTCCCCTCCATCTAATATTATGGCATCAAATTCTAAAACTTGAACGCAACCTATTATAGCAATGATAATGATAAATATGTGAGACTGTGTTTTGTTGTTTCTTAGGGATGACCAAAGTGAAGGTGGGAAAGGAGGACTCTTCATCTGCAGACTTTCTGGAGAGGAGGAGAGGGGCTTTGGAAAGGTAAGAAATTATTATTAAGGTCATATCTATCTGGCAGGTGTGAGTGGACTTGCCTACATTTTTTTTCTAAGCATTTCTTTCCCTAGTACAGCTATATTTATTTTAAAAGCAGCTCTTGGAGTCAAAATGAGACCACTATGTCCTGTCTGCATAGAATTTATAAAGCATTTTTTATCTTCCACAAACCAAAAGTAAGGCAGGTGCACTGTTGGCATGCTAGTTGTTGATATCAATGTCTTAGCATTATCATGATGGTAAAACTTTTCTCTGGGGAAAAACCCTTATAAACTCTTTGCGGTGAATAATTAGGATGTTCAGAATGCATAAGGTAAGTGAGGAATAACTTTGGACCACTGTAAACCATTTAAAATTCACTTGCTCTGTTTGTCACATTTTTAGGACAGTAAAAATTAGGTACAGTGTTTTTATCATTATTCAGTCTAAAACTATTGTATGACTTTTACAGGTACTTGCAGAGAGTGGTCAATCACCCCACACTTCTCCAAGACCCTGATGTCCGAGAGTTTCTGGAGAGAGAAGAGGTGCGTGGTACAGTTTATGTCCAAGCAGGATGACTTCCAGCGATATCTCTTGAACTTTATCTGGGTCAAATTGGGGAAAAAAATCTCATTCACAAGCCTTTCACCATCTAAACTAAACAGAGCCTAAACTAGGATCAAAACATGTCTGAAACAATTATTAAGATTCAGTGATAATGGTTAGTTACAGTCTTGGTTTTGTTGCTTAGGGAATGGGTGTGTTTTATAGACTTGTGTCCATACAAATTAAACCAACAAAATTGTATTTACTGCTCAGCTCTCAGCCAGATGGAGACAGTTCATTTGTGCTAATTAGATATTTCCCTTATGCTCTCCTCTGGTAACGCCTGGTTTATTATGTGTGCGTGTGTGTGTGTGAGAGAGACAGATATTCATGACATTGTGGGGACTAAAATCCATATACACACTCACATGGTTCATTTATGGGGATAAAAATCTAGTCCCCATGACAGAAATCCTTGGCTACTAGATTATCAACATGATTTAAAGTTCAGATATGGGATTGATAAATCTTTTAAATTTCAAAAAACACATTGATGAGCTGGTTAAAGAAATTATCCAAAATTGTTGGCCTACTGTTTAAAATAAAACATGTACTTCCATCAGAAGCACTGCTGACACTGTATAGATCCTTGTTTGAGACGCACCTGAATTATTGCAATGTGATATGGTGGAACACCTATCCCACTTACACTGCTAAACTTCAGATATTCCAAAAAAAAAAGCCATAAGACCGATCACCTGGTCCTTGTCAAACTCCCCAACAAATCCACTCTTCCACACTGTGTGTGTGGCAGGCAAAAGAAAAACTTGCCAAGCCATCATGGGTGTTTCGCACAGGGTCAACCGGGAATAGGTTATAGCGATATACACTTCCATATGTAGCATGTAAATGCAGAATTGTAGATGAGTATGTTGATACGTGTGTGTATGTATGTGTTTTACTAAACTTTGACCATTGTGAAAAGTAAAATTGAATTGATAAAATAGGTTAAGTAGGAGGGGGTGTTCAACTTTTCAGCTTTCTACTATAATGTTCCCTCTTCAAAAACATGACTGAAGAGGTCTAAGATTTCATTCATGCATGTTTTGGTAATTTCACGAGGTTATATTTGAACCCTCCTTATAGTTAGCATTTTTTCTTAAACATACAAAAGTATAAAACAAGTCAATGCACTAAAACTTCACAAATTTGACTCGATGTGCAGTAGTTTCATTAGCAGGATGCACGCAGATTGTGTTGTGATAGCGCTCTGAAGATGGAGTGACTTAGCGCAGTGAGCAAGGGGAGGAGAGACTTTTTCAAAATGATAAAACGTAACAGGGTGATCTAAATATGTTATGTGTTAAGAATGAATACCCCATCATGTAATATTTTGTGTCTGCAGTTGCCACGGGCAGTGAACACACAGGCTCTGAGTGGGGCTGGTTTCCTGAAGATGATCAACAGAGCCACAGACGCCGTCAGTAAAATGACCATCAAAATGAATGAGTCCGATGTGGTGAGTGACGGTTTCCCATCTTATACACAGGGATCTGCATTTCAAGCAAATACATGTTCTGCTCCACAACAGTAGTGTCCTGTAGTGCCTTGTAAATCATCATCCTCATTTACCTTATCCATTCTGAGCATCCTAGTTATTATAGAGCAGAGTTTACCATGATGGTAAAGTTGGGAACAATAGCATGCTAACCAAACACTTTCTGATTATCAGGCAACAAAGCGCTTTATAATGAGATGCAGACAGTACAAGAGCTGCTTATACAATACATCTGTACTGAGGCCAGGCCAGAAAAATTGTGTTCAGAACCTTAAGAATTTAAGCATTATTTAAATAAGAAAGTGAGTTATCAAAATCAAGAAGATAACAGTTAGTTCATAGTTCTGATATCTTGAACTTCTATGACTGGAAACATTGACCCATATCTAATAATTAATAATGTAGAAGTATATGGTTTTACTAAGCAAGTGGTTCTTTGCTTCATTTGAAAAAAAAAAGGATAGTAAGTAGATAACTATTCACATCATTTTACATGTGTTTAAAAGGTGAAGTCATTTCTGTTTTGTCTTGGCAGTGGTTTGAGGACAAGCTCCAGGAGGTGGAGTCAGCCGACCAGCAGTTCAGGAAGCTGCACGCTCTGGTCGAATCTCTGGTGCTTCACAGAAAAGGTCACTTTAAACTGTGATATTCAATTACCTTTTCACTCAAGAAGGTTTTATTTTTGTCTAATGTGATGCAGAGTGGTGTTGTGAGCCATTTTACCACTAGAGGTCACCAAACTCAACAATCACAGATCCAAGTCCAGGGCACAGTTGCTCAGTTGGTGTCTGATTCACTGTTCCGAGGGCTGGCAGTTCAAATCTTGCTCTTGACAATAAAATAAAATAAATTATTAACTTACACTAAAAAACCCAATGCCATATAACTAAATCAAGCACTCTCGCCTCACAGCTAGAAGGTTCAGGGTTCGACTCCCGGGCCTTTCTGTGTGAAGTTTCTCCCTGTGTCTCCCATCAACCCAAAACATGCACTATAGATCAACTCCTCCAGTTAAGGTGGTTCTGACCAAGACTAGCACAAAATCTAGAGCTGGCCCCACTGCTCCTGACAGGTTTAACCCAAAGGCACTGCAGGATGGGTCAAATGCAAAGGACACATTTCACTATGGAGACAACGCTGACACGTGATCCATAGCTTTTCTGAGAAACTCAATTTAAAATTTTTAGCAATTTATGTTCTCATTTTTAAATCTCATGTCTGTACTGTATCTGTATTTTGTCCAGAGCTGTCCACAAACACAGCAAGTTTTGCAAAGAGTGCTGCGATGCTGGGCAGTGCAGAAGACAACACGGCTCTATCCCGGGCACTGTCTCAGCTCTCGGAGGTCGAGGACAAGATGGAGCAGCTGCACCAGGAGCAGGCTGCTAACGACGCCTTTGGGCTCGCAGAACACATCGCAGACTTCATCAGACTGCTGGGGGCTGTCAGGGTAAGGCAGAACAAGGAAGGACACTGAACTGTTATAGACAAGGACAAGGACAACTGTTATAGACAAGGACAAGGCCAGTGTATTTGTAAACCACAATTTACTTTAAAAGAGAAGAGTGCAGAATAAAACCCTTTCAGTCACATGCACAGCTAAACAGAACCGTTTTGAGCCTGGATTTAAACATTGTCAAAGTAGAGGCCTGTCTCACATCTTCAGGAAGACTTTTTCCAGGTTTTAGCTTCATAAAACTGAAACACTGATATCCCATGTTTAGTCCTGACTCTGGGCCCCAGCAGGAGGCCGGCCCCTGAGGGGATCTCTCCACGGATCTGACTTGTAACTTGGCCTGGTGACGCCACCTGGTTTTCTCCATAGAGATAGATCATTTAAATGTCATTCTGTGGTGGAACATTACAGGCAGTAACATCTCCATGGAGACAAGCAAAGGGCAGAGACTCCTCCAGAAAAGTTACAAGTCAGGTCTGTGGAGAGACAAGCCCCTCAGAGCAAGGGGGCATTTTTTATTATTTTTCTGTAATGAAGTAAAGGCCTTTTATTATAGTCTGCCGAAATCTTACATAGTGTCCAGTGAGTGACTTGTACTTTAGATTATGTTGATTGTTTCTGTGTCGATCTTTATAAAACCACCAGATACTGAGAACTAAATGATGATTCTGGTGAACAATAGGAACTAGCAACAATGGGTCGTATTTAATTTTATTACGGTACATTTTTTGCTTTGTTTTTTTTATTCTAATATGCGAGGTAGTGTATCTGAGTAATTTGCCTTGTGGATCAGTTAAGTTGTTTAAATTCATGAGATGTTTATAATCTTCAGGTCTGATTAGTAGTTTGATGTAAATGTGTTCCTGTTTCTGTGGGGGTCAGGGGTCGTTCGATCACCGCATGAAGGCTTGGCAGCGCTGGCAGGACGCTCAGTCGATGCTGCAGAAGAAGAGAGAGGCAGAGGCCAAACTGCTTTGGGCCAATAAACCCGACAAACTGCAGCTCGCCAAAGAGGAGATCGCAGAGGTAACACAACAAACATATAACATGACGTGTAACATAAAGGCACAGTCCCGCATATTAAAAATGTGAAAAACAGAACTAGTTAATTTTAAACAGTTCGCAATGGACCAAAGTTATTCCTCACTTACCTTATGCATTCTGAGCATCACAATTATATTATAGTTTATAAGCACTTTTCACAACTTAGACCAGTGCAGAGTTTTACCATCACAGTAAAGCTAACAATAACTATATAATAGCATGCTAACGGACACTTCCTATGTAGGCAGTAACATCTCCATGGAGATGTCATTTTACTTCCTGGTTAGACACAGACATATGTAGTTCCATAACTGTTACCTAGCAACCGTAACCTTAACTTGCCATTTATTTTCATTTGCCTAATCATAAATAACTAATCATAATAGTTTAACAAAATAAAGGTGTTGTCTAAATTACACAGTCAGAAAAATGCCCTCCTTGTGTGTAAATTGCCCCTCCATCTTGGATGGAATTGTCTGTGTTTATGGCATAGGTAGAGGGATTCTTGAGCTGGGCACTTCCTAGTTTATTGCCAGGCTTTTGTTTATTAAAAGTATTTATCTGAACTACTGCACCACATTTCACTAATACTGACTTTTTTTTACTTGCATCTAAACTAGAAGTGCAATGCTCTGAACTTTTGAACTCTTTACAGTCTCAAAGTGAGTTATTTTGCTGTAGACAGGAAACAGTTGACACGAGGTGTTGACGCTCGCAACATAACTTGTGGTGTGTGGTCTCTGCTATATCCTGCTGCAGTCTTTACACTCTGAGATTCTCGTTTCTGTGGCCTGCACTTTTTGTTGCACATTTAAATATCCAAAACTGAAAAATCCTGGAGTGAGTGTTGGAATATTGTTTTTAAAATTTAAATCTAAATTAATTTTAGATACATATTTTTTCTGATTAGTTGTGTAATAAACATTTCCTGGAGTAACTGTGTTTTCTTTTCAGTGGGAGGCCAAAGTTACACAGTATGAGAGAGACTTTGAGCGAGTATCAGCCACTGTGCGCAAAGAAGTCCTGCACTTTGAGGTACAAATATTTAAAATGTTTCTGAATCATTTGAATTCAACTGAATATTTTGTTGGTTACACTTCTGTTTGTGTGTTTGGATCTTGTAGAAAGAGAGAACGAAGAACTTTAAGAGACAAATAGTGAAATATCTGGAATCTATGCTTCGGTCACAGCAACAGGTGAGTGGCTCATTGTTGAAGAAAGTAATGTATGGTTCAGAGACAGTGATTGTTTGTTATAGTTTGGTGTTTTTGGTGTTTTGGTCAAGTTGATTATCCAATCAGGACGCAGGATGAGCCTCGCATGAGTCTCACATGAGTCTCTCATTTGGTTTGCCAGTTTCAAAGCTGAAATCCAGTTGGTTTAAACCAGTGGTTCTCAAATAGTGGGGCCAGGGGGGCGCGGTGAGATGCCGTGGGGGGCGCGTATGACTCCGCGTATGACACTGTAGTACTGTACGCGCTGTATGCAGCGCGTGCACAGCAAGGGGGGGGCATGATAGAAAATAATTGAGAAGCACTGGTTTAAACCTATAATGACTCTCTCTGATCTGAATGGTCTCTACCTAAACCCCAGAACCTGCAGCTAATCATGACTCAGTGCTAGTGCAGCCTCTGCAGCTCATTGAGTGAATTCTGGAGGTCCTGAGGTTTCACATGAGCTGTGGCCTGTCCATATTCACCTTATTCTGGAAGTTTCCATGAGCGCTCATGATTTGAGTCTACGGAGCCATTTTAAAGCCTCTAGAGAATCGGTGGAGTGCTGACTTGTTGGTCACAAATTGGAAGTTGGAAGTTTACACAAATGCACCTGTATATCAGATTTTTGAGGCAAAACTTTTCCCTAATTCTTTGGTTAAGAGGGAATCCCATTCATTTAGACAGAGGTGCCGCCACAAAGACTGTGCAGTTTGAAGCATTTAGAGGAAATAGTGGGGTGAGACTAACAAAAGCTTGTATGTGTCTCTATCTGCAGGTTTAGGCTCTGGCAACACAGGTTCAGTTGTGATTGTAGTAATTTTTTTAAAACGCTTAAAACTCTCAGTTCCTTTAATATATACAATATATACACATTTTGCATCATACTGTGCAGTTCTAGTGTGTACATTTTCTCTTGCATGCCGTACTAAAGTTTAATTTCTTTGTTTGTTTGCAGCTGATAAAGTACTGGGAGGCGTTCTTACCTGAAGCTAAAGCGATCGCCTGATGTCTCAGTCCGGCCACTGCAGGCTGCCTTTTTCTTATACACTTTACCTCTTTGCCTTTAAAACCAAGGATCGAACGAATTGTAGAAAGGGAGATTCAAACCAGTTTTTTTAATCACCTTTAACCTATAGTAGCTCTCTATTGTATTATGAATTGTATATTGTCATTTAATCTTTCACAAATATTTTCTTATTAGATAAAAAATACATATACAATGGACATATACAAGAAGTAGTCTGATGATTCATTTTGATTTGTAAACTTAAAGTGGACTGTGTAAATTTTCTTGTGGTGGATCCGCTACTTGTTTTATGCCTTGTTCACAGTGATGTTGTTGCATTGCCTAGAAAGTGTCACAGTATGGTATTTTACCTTATCAATCTCCATGGAAACAAGCAGGCCAATTTACACCAGATCTCACTGTAAGAATGCATTTTTAAGGTATTTTTTCTCTATAAAAACACTCATAATTGAACAACTGTAAGAGAGACTTTTAAGAGAGACCTTTAAGTTTAGATGCCATAATTTGGAACATTCAAGGCAAAGCAAAAATTTCTACATTGGGATAAACTGTTGGTAGACCCTCCACCAGAAAAGTTCCACAGTGCATCTTTAAATAAAATGGGTTTGTACTTGGGTTTTGTTTTTGTTTACAGTGTCTACTCTTGTTAAAACATCGTAAAGCATTTGACCCAAGCTGAAGAAAGGTGCCAGTGTCGATCTAAAAAAACACTATAAAAGGGATAAAACAGACAAATTATCAGAACACTTCCACTTGTTTTGGAAAAAAAGTACTTAAATAAATGCCAGCCTATGATTTTCTTTGAATGTGTTAAAATGCTGTGTGGTTAAAAAGAGTGGCATTAAAAAGAGCAGCTTTTTGTCCTATAAGATCATTGTGCAATAACTATAGTCAGCCAGAAGAGGGCATAAACAGTGCATTTCTGCCTCTTTAAAGGAACTGTATGTAAGATTTTCCCAGATATAAGTAACATAATCAAATATATCTTTTACTGGTAACACTTTTAATACAGATTTATTTTTAATTACAAAAACATTGTACATGATGCCAAGTTGTTTGTTATAATTTGGTGTTTTGGTTCAAGACAATTATCCAATCAGAAAGCAGAATGAGCCTCACATGAGTCTCTCATTTTTGGTTCCCAGTTCCAGTGCTGAAATGCAGTTAGTTTAAACCTAAAATGCCTCTCTCTGATCTGAATGGCCTGCAGCCAACCCTGAATCAGTGCTAGTGCAGCCTCTGCAGCTCAGTGAGTGAATTCTGGAGATTTCTGAAGCAGAAAATCCCACACTGTTAAACTCCACAGTACAAGCCTGTTGTCCCAGTGTCAAAGATCCAGTGCGATAGACAGATCTTACCTGATATTTAGTTATTGTTTATTTCATTAATGCAGTTTACAAAAAAAATTAATAAAAAGCTTCAACTGGTCAGTGAGAGCCGGGCGATATTGTGATAAAATCAAATTGTGATCTCATCTATACTGTTTTAATGCAGCTCTATGGTCAAAAACAAACATTTTCCACCATCCACTCTTATCGGTCAGCCTCCATCTGAATGAGTGACAGGTGGATTTAACCAAGCACAGTGAAGAGTGAACTTTCAGAAAGTGCTGATGGCTTTAGTTGCTTCTTAAAGACTGTATAAAAGATACCACAAAACCATGAATTGTGATCAAATCAAAATCTGACTATAACAAAATCGTGATATGATTTTCTTGGCATATCGCCCGTCCCTGTGGTCAAAAAAATGTATTTTAGGTCAACACAAAACAGGTTAATGAAAAATTCTATTACAAAACTACGCATTTTTACTAGTTAATTAAAAAAAATAGCACAAGTTGTCCATATTATAAGAAAAATACCAAAGTAAAAATACCTAAAATAAAATTATCTTTTATTCAAGAGAGAATAAACTTCTAGGCAGTGGTGGAATGTAAAAGTAAAAGGAGAAAAGTACTGTACTTAAGTAAAGTACAGATAAAATGTATACTTAAGTAGACTTTAAAGTGTGTAATTTTTACTTTTACCTCACTACATTTGAGAGCAGGTATATTCTTCTCCACAACATTTTTGAACTGGACTGAAAAGTAAAAGTATTTTTTTATTGTCCTGCAGACCTGCAGAAAAGGCTGAGGGGTTTATTTTAACACATTCATAATTTGAGCAAACAAAAATATACAAATAACAACAGCATGTGAAGCTTTATGAGACCTCGAAATATTTGCAAATACTTTTACTTTTTAAGTACATTTATGAACAGGTACTTTAATACTTTTACTTAAGTAGATTTTTTTCATGTGATACTTTTACTTGATTTTGCTACTTAAGTAAACGTACAGACAATGAAGCAGAAAATACTCAAGTACATCTTACACCACTTATACTAGGCTCCTGTAATATTAAAAAACATGTAAAGTGTTTATTTTAATGGGTCATTGCCACTCCCATGAAGCTTATACACACTATTGTCATTCATATTGTGTGGAACCTCATGTCTACACATTTCTTCATTTAAAGGTGGACTTTTCTGGTGACGAGCCCGTTACCTGCTTGTCTCCATGGAGATGCTATTGCTCTGCCTGTAATGTTCTACAGTATTGTATTACACATATCTGTCTTGCATTTATTCAATAACAGATGTTTTCATTTACCAAATGTTACTTGTAACATGCCTGCTTTAACTATGAGGATAGACAAGTTAAATGCCATACTGTGGAACATTCCAAGAAACTCCATGGAGGCAAGTAGATGACAGACCCTCCACGTTAAAAGTTGCATAGTCCATCTTTAAATTCTTTACAATTGCTTTGGTTTTATAGGACAGTGGGGATTGTTGGTTTGGAGAGTCTATGTTTAAATGAACACTTACCCAGTGCCTTTTTAATTCAGATAGTTTTATAATGTGTCCGATCAGCATTTGGGACAATGTTGCCATGTTTTATGTTTAAGATCTTGCAATTACTGAGGTTTAAATGATTTAACAGGATGTAAACCCATTTACAGCTAATGTCTTGTTTTTGTGGAGGGGATTTTGACTTTAAAGTGCATATGACAGATTGTCATGGATTTTTAAAAATAATTATGACTTGGTTTGGTGGGATAGTGTCTGTGGTAAATATTTATCATAGTTTTACACCAATTAAGTGGCAGTTTGTACAACAATACATGAAGTATACGCAGAGTTCTAAAGTGGAGTCGCTCTACCCATGTACTCAATATGGGAAACTACGGAAAGTATTTTTTCTGGCACTTTAACTCTTCACTTAACAAATAAAGACGTCAATTATTTTTTTAGTCCAATCATAACTATTGTGAAATTAGACAAGTTTTGACCCTTGTTCACATTACGGTTGCTAGGTAACAGTTATGGAATAACCATATGTAGATATGACTTATGTCAAATCTACAGCCCGTGTCCAACCAGGAAGTAAAATGATAAACTTCTAACTAAGATCATCTAAGAATTATCAGTTAATTCGCAGAAAAGAATTGTCTAACCTCTTACCTGTCATATGCACTTTAACTTTGGCATTACCAGAATTAACAGACCAATTTGTAATCTTGAAATTTGAATGCGGCGTTGCACTTAATGACACCTAAATGTATGAAAGAAAAACATGCAAGTATAATCCGAATATATAATTTGAATGAAAATATATTTGCTTCTATAAGTCTATATTGTCAAGTTATAACAAAAAAATTATAACAATTACTAATCCTGCCAACAATGACTATAACTGTAACATTGAAATAACTGTAATAATTAGCTAAAGTTAAATAAAATACAAAAAACTGTAAGTTTACAAATTGTTTACAAAATGTATAAAAGCACACAATAAATGAAGAAAAAATATATTACATGAATCAAATTTCTCAAATTAGTTATACACAAAAATAATTATAACATTACTTAACTATGTGGACTATATAAATACACATTTCACTTTTTATTTGGTTTAAAATTTAAATACTTTGCTCTTATAATCAAAAAGTTTTTTTACACATTTTTTATATTAGAATATTTTAATTTGAGAATAATTGTTACGTTTACAGAATAAAAACCTATACTCATTATTGTTTAAGCTAGGATTGCAATGACATCATAATGAATCAAATACTTCCCAAAATGCATTGCTGTGTAGATCCAACATTATTGTGGCCAGTCTCCCATCTGAGTAATCGTATGTTTAATTTTGTACGTTTTGCACACGTAGCCCCTTGAATCACCCTTAAAATGTTGCCACTTAATTTCACCAAATCAGTTTGCACAAAGTCCTGTTGAACTGTTTGTAACTGGGCCTCAAAATGTCCGCCGTAAAAGTGCACATTGATGTCAGCAGCAGCAACATGCTCCGTGTTGTCCAGTGCTCTCAATAAATCAATAAAGTTGCACTGTTTACACTTCAAAATGGGTTGTTTTGTTGAACCAAGTTTTCTGTGTGCTGGGCCAGTACAGGCTAATCCTAATAACAAACAGTGGAAGATATTTGATTGCCTTTTTAATATATAAAATGAGGGGGAGGGGGGAGCTAACTGGAAGCACTGCTCTGTCTGAAGCTCTATTACCCAAGTTAGACTTTATGTTGAAACAAAACTCAGATTAAAGAACAGACTTGTTTGAAACTATATTTGTGCTGTTAAACAAGTCCCTCTCAAATATCGTTACAGTCACAATCTAGCTAGCGTTAGCCAAGAGTTTTTCAGTTAATCACTCTCACCTTTTTTGTTGAAAATCAAACACTGAACACACCAGGGACCACAGGCTCCTGAACATGTGCAAATCTCACCCAAAACATCTGTATTTTAATACATGTAAAATAATCCCATACTGTGGAACATTCTAATCTACACAAAGGCATCATCAACATCATCTTCTTGAGACAAACAGGTGGTGTACCCTCCTCCAGAAAGGTTACATGTTGTACATTTAACTTTATCAAGACTCAAAATGGGTTGTAACTTCACGTCTTGCTATGAGACGAGAGAACTAAGAATTTGGGCTAATGTTTCGTGCTGCTACACCAGGACTAATCCAGGACTAAACCAGGACTAAACCAGGTCTAAACCAGAAGTAAACCAAGACTAAACCAGGACTAAACCAGGTCTAAACCAGATCTAAACCAAGACGAATCCAGGTCTAAACCAGAAATAAACCAAGACTAATCGAGGACTAAACCAGGTCTAAACCAGGACTAAACCAGGTCTAAACCAGATCTAAACCAAGACTAATCCAGGTCTAAACCAGAAATAAACCAAAACTAATCCAGGACTAAACCAGGTGTAAACCAGGACTAAACCAGGTCTAAACCAGAAGTAAACCAAGACTAAACCAGGACTAAACCAGGTCTAAACCAGATCTAAACCAAGACGAATCCAGGTCTAAACCAGAAATAAACCAAGACTAATCGAGGACTAAACCAGGTCTAAACCAGGACTAAACCAGGTCTAAACCAGATCTAAACCAAGACTAATCCAGGTCTAAACCAGAAATAAACCAAAACTAATCCAGGACTAAACCAGGACTAAACCAGGTCTAAACCAGAGCTAAACCAAGACTAATCCAGGTCTAAACTAAACCAGGACTAAAACAGAAGTAAACCAAGACTAAACCAGGACTAAACCAGGTCTAAACCAGAAATAAACCAAGACTAATCCAGGACTAAACCAGAAATAAACCAAGACTTAACCAGGACTAAACCAGATCTAAACCAGGACCAAACCAGGTCTAAACTAAACCAGGACTAAACCAGAAGTAAACCAAGACTAAACCAGGACTAAACCAGATCTAAACCAAGACTAATCTAGGACTAAATCAGGACTAAACCAGGTGTCCCTATTTTTTGACCATTCTGATCTGCGCCATTAGTAAAGAGGGGAATATATTGTCATTTCTTTAGCTAAAATACAGAAAACTTGAAAGGCAAAAAATTAAAATTGCACATTCAGTTAGTTAATTTCATTTATTAAAAAGTATTTACACAAAGATTCAGAGAGGGACAGTTTTGCATACACCTTTTCTACACTGATCTAACACAAGCGACAGCAGCTGCAACCAACTGACGACTAACACATTTTATACAGAGATCCAGCATTTTCATCATTTTCACTAACTACAAACGGACAAGGCCGTAAACGGACAGAAATGAACCGGGAACCAAAACTATGTGTTAAAATGCTCCACGTACACGGCAAAAACACAATATCCAAAATAAGTTAAAATGACTTGAATTCAGAATAACCAAATGTGAGTAGTTTGCTTCGATGTTTGACTCATTGCTTATGACAGAATTTGCATTAGGTTAGGGCTGCTAAAAATATTTAAAAAATCAGATACTAATCGATACCAATACTACTGTAGTATCGAAACTAGACACTTATTTGAATAAGTATTGATACTAAATAACATTACTCAAACAGGACAACCCAAATTATATCCTATTGTCTAAAAAAAAGAGCCTTTTTAAATATCGAAATCGGTAAATATCAAGTTAATTCCTTAGTATCGAAATCAAGTTTGAAATTTTTGTATTGTGACAACACTACTAGTGGTTTAAAGGCGCATTATATAACTTTTTTTTTTGTCACAGTGGAGTTGTTAATGCTTTGCCTGGAATGTTCCACAGTAAAGCATTAATCCTATCAATCTTACATTTATTCAATTACAGAAATGCTCAACACGCGAGCGGGTCCGCCATTCCATAGATCTGAACATGTAATTCGGGCCGACGCCGTTAGACAAGTTTTGTGCTATACTGTAGAACATTCCGGGCAAAGCAGTAACATCACTATGGAGGCAAGCATGTGGCAGATCCTATACAAGAAAAGTTACACAGTGCAACTTTAAGAAATGACAAATGCATTTTACTATAATGGAGAGAAATATTGCTTTAAATTTGAAAAATAATAAATAAAATGGAGATATTGGTCAGAAATATATTGAAACTTAAACGTCTAGGTCTCAAAGTATAATTTACAAAACAACTTTTCAGCCAATACCAAAATCCAGTATTTATGGATGTCACTATAAAAGCATTCAAACATTCATAAACACACTTAAGCAAAAATAACTGAGGCTATTACAAATCTATATATTGATTTTGTCCTAAAACAATATATGAAAGGAAAAACCCAATGTCACCAATATCAATCAATGTTAGTACCTATATATTGTCAAGTGCTAGTCAAAACTACAACAAAAAACAAACATAAACATTAATATTATGAATTCAAGTACTTTTTAACCACATTTAGATGATACTTTTGCTTTGTAGCTACACCAACAATCTTCATTCTAACTCACATCAGCTCCTTTGGCAGTTTTGGCATACATACATACATACATAAATACTTTTAAATGACTAAAATTGTCCGCAAAAATTGCAATAAACTCTTAGGCAGTTCATGGTTGATAGTTTTAAGCTGTAAATGAACCTTGACATGCTCTGATAGTCATAAATACATTTGAGGAGGGAGAGTTGAAGTGAAAAGTGCCATTGTTCAGACGTTTCTTCACATGCAGAGACAACAAAGACAGATCTGTTTTGAAAATACTGGTGTTTTTCTATTTTGATTGTAAAAGTAAATGTATAAGTTAATTTATAATCCTAATTTGTAGGGTATAAAGTGTGCAAAAGTGTGAGCACCAAGAAGTCTAAATATTCTTCACTTCCTAAATATGTACCTTAAAACCTTAAACATGCTCAAAATTGTTTTACTAAAGGTGCACCGTGTGACTTTTCTGGTAGGGGGTTTGCCACCTTTGTCTGGAATGTTCTATCTATCTGAATGGAGAGAAGAGGGTACCAAGTATTTTTTGTAGCAATAGCAATGCTTTGTAATGAAATAAATTCAAGATTGGCATGTTTAATGTCATACTGTGGAACACTCCAGGCAAAGCTTCGTCTTGTGACACCACTCGCTTGCCTCTATGAAGATAAGTTTAAAGATATTGAAACATTCTAGACCAGTTGTTCTCAAACCTTCCACTAACGTAAAGATCTGGCTTTCCAGATCTAAGACAAGTATGTAACTATGTGTACTATTCCTGGTCTAATCTAGGGCTGAACCAGGTCTCAAAGTGGTACACATCATGTCCACTGCAGTTTGAAGAAAATACCTAAAAATGGACAAACAAGTGGATAAAATTAACTCAAAATTAACGAAACCCATAAACTGAACAGCAGTTTGTAAAACACTGTTCTAGACAAAGCATAATAACATATCCATGGAGACAAGCTTCCACCAGAAAATGTCCTCAGTGCACTATTAAAGCTACAATCTGCCATTTGACTTTAGCACCAGTAGATGGCAGATGTGAAACCTGTCCCCCTCCCCTGTCCTTTGTTCAGTCTCACCTGAGCTCTCTGGTCTTCATCTGTCAGGTCAAAGTGGGCACACCACAGACAGCAGTAACATAGACGGCATCTAGTGGTGTTACGGGAGAATACAACAGGGGCGGGTCGGCCAAACTAATTACAGATGGTAGCTTTAAAGATGAACTGATTTAATAATTGGTTTGACTGAAATTATACTGAAGGGAATTGGTTTCATTAACAGTAAGCTCTAATAAATAAATGCGTGGAAAATAAGATGTTCATTTTGGTGATTACTGGGACATACTTGATTTATTACAGTAAGGCCACCAATTATAATATTTTCTCTTTTTACATCAAAATTAATTATTCAAAACGCAAATTATGTGTGCATTGACTGGTTAGCTATGTGTTGTATAGAGCACCAATGTCGCATTTTGAGGCAGGATTGTAATTCTTGAAAGGTCCTCATCTTCACTCATATAAGCAAAACAAATGGACAATCTTGCCCAAAATTTTTTAAGAACACATATTATGCAAAATTGGCCATGTTATACTGCTGTCCGCTTATCAAAAACATACCTGGAGTTTATTCACGCTTGTTTCATTTATTCATTATTTCAGTCTTCTTCTCTGAGCACTCAAAAATGCTCTGGTCACATTTTGCTCGTTTTGTTACGTCATAGACAAAACTGGACTCATTTTGCATTCAAATTGTTTTCACAACAAAGGTATAGCCCCATTAGCATAGCATTTACAGGTGATAAGGACTTAATTTGTTTATATTTGTTTGGATGTTTTCCAAATGCAGATATAATTTTTTTTAAACTTCTACGAGGTATTAATTGCTAACACATAACATATTGAGATCACCATGTTACTTTTTATTGTTTGGGTAGCTATATTCACACATTAAAATATTTAGCAAGTTTCAGTTTTGTTTTTGATGCTGAGTCCTCCTTCCCAGGCAAAGTCAGTCCCCCTTCAGAGCGCTATCCCAACACAATCAGCGTGCATCCCACTAAAGAAACCACTACACATCGCATCAGGTTTGTGAAGTTGTAGTGTATTGTTTGTATCATGCTTTTGTAGATGTATGAAAAATTGCCGTGCGGGAGAATTGATGATGTAGGCTTGTGGGTGGAGCACTGGATAGGATGACACGTACGGATAACGTATAAAAACACTTCAGATATGTTTTTGATGAAGGAACAATGTTGTAACAAAGCTCCAAAAAGTTGATTTTGCAGAATCCCCCCTCTTTAAATATCTCATTGGGAATGGAGGTGTATTTTGTAAAGTCTGTTTTCCAAATGTAGACATTAATCCAAGGTGACCAAAAGCATGTTTAAATTTAAATTAAAACCACAAGAATGCATAATATGTGTTATTTACGTTAATCTAAGGGTGCGCTCACACTAGCCCAATCGAACTGCACCTATAGCCCCTAGAGCGCGGTACATTTGTCCAGTTTGAGTGCAAATGAACCGTGCCCCAGCTTGGCATATTTGGAAGAGGTGGGCCAAAGCACAGTTGCTCATGCACACACACATGTACACACATGTATGTGGAAAGAATAGAGGATAAGTGGACGAACTCTGCTCCAAAACTCACAGCGAGTCTGCGCTCACATTCAGTCAGGACTTGACAGACATAAGTTCTGAAGACTCGCCCCCTGTTGCCCTCGCTGCTCCACACTGTTGTTTAATCCATAAACTCACAGAGGACCATAGCACAGTCGGACTCATATCCACCTCACCGTTTAACGACAGATTTATACTGACTGCAGGTCGGGTCCAGTACGTACTTGACCGTGTTACTTGCAGATTGCCTGTTACACTAACTATGACAACTGCGGTGTGTATTTACCTAAAACAATGAAGTTTCACGTTGGTCAGTGTAGCCGGGCACAATGATTTTAATGACTTTTTAAGTCTTGGGGGACCTGCGTGAGTTCTAAGCTGTAGCGCACTTGCAGTCAGTGTACACAGGGCTTAATAGATATTTCATGCCCCTTTTTTCTTCTCTACTAAAGCAGTAGCACTGCTGTGCGACATGTAAACAAACAGTGCTGTATGATGACGACACCGGGTCGTGGCTCGATGTGCTTGACCTCGACACGGTTCAAAAGGCCTAGTGTGAGAGCAACCCAAGTTGTTTTTTAAGCAGTTGTGGAAACATGTCAGCAGATGTTTTCTTCTCCACATAAATAGTCATGCAGTTTTCTTGTGTGGACGGACCCTCAGACTTTATGGTAAATAACGGTTGGTGATGATCCAGAGACATTGAGTTTTTGAGTATTTTTTTAGAGAAACGTCCGAGCCACAAATCTGAGGAGGCCTCCGTGTTTGAAGCAGGTTATGTCCGTGTGGTCGTCGAAGAGTGCTGTGACGTGAAAACTCTTCCCTTCGCTGGTCTAAGGATGAACAGAAACAGAAGAAAAATTTAACTACATGATAAAACTTTTTAAAAATGATTTGACTTTTTATTCTTTGCATTGCTGCTCTGTTGTGAAACTCTGCTCCAGAAAGTTCATTGTTGTTGTGCATTTCAGCAAGACACATCAATCACATTGCCTAGAATGAATGTGGTGTGTGAGTGATTGATGGTGGTTGGAGCGGCCGCTAGTGCAGATTGCCTGTGCCGTAGTGTAGTGTGCCGAAGGAATCAATGACAGTTTCTGCAGGAGTCATTGCTGCCCCACTGTGGCACCTGGTATTCCCAGCGGTCTACCATCCAAGTACTAACCTGGCCCAGTTTTGCTTAACTAGATTTGGCCTTGACATCTCACACCCTGAAGTCTCTCTGGGCACCAGCAGGAGGCCTGTCACTGAAGTCCTCAGAGTCAGGACTAAACATAGGGAATCAGCGTTTAAGTTTTATGCAGCTAAAACTTGGAACAGTCTTCCTGAAGATGTGAGACAGGCCTCTACTTTGACAATGTTTAAATCCAGGCTCAAAACAGTTCTGTTTAGCTGTGCATATGACTGAAAGGTTTTTATTCTGCACTCTTCTGTTCTAATGTTAATTTTATGATGATTATTTGTGATTATTTATGTTTTTATTTGTGTGATTTTAACATCCTTCTTATTCTGTAAAGCACCTCGAATTACTTTGTGTACGAATTGTGCTGTACAAATAAACTTGCCTTGCCTTGCCTTGCCCTTGAGAAGCAGGTATGAGCACATACAGCCCCATGTCCATCAGTCTGCCCTAGGGCAGCTATGACTACAATAGTAGCTTACCAACACTGAGTCCACTGAGTGGATTGACTCTAGCACTTTAAATTACACTTTAATTTCCCCATAGGTAAATTTGTTCTGTGCATTTGACCCATCCTTCATGGGGAAGTGAGACCCATCTCCAGATCTTGAGCTAGTCTTGGTCAGGACCTTAGCTGAAAGAATTTTACCTATTGTTCATGTTACCTTGACAGTGAGCTGTTGGTTGGGGCTCAGATTTTCTGGGAGCTCGATGTTGAATGTCTCTTTTCCGCTGAGCTCCAGGACATCTGCGTTTTCTCCAGACTCAAACTGCAGAGGAGCGATACCCGCCCCCAGCAGCTGTCTGCGGTGCAACTTCTCAAAGCTCTCAGCAATCACGGCCCGGACGCCCTGTGGAGAAAAGGACAGATACAGGTATGGAATAACAAATGACTAGGGCTGCAGGATTGATCTCAATGGAATCAAAATCGCAATTTTAATGAACACAACTGGCAAATTGCAAAGTCTGAAATTTTTGAAGTACCGTAATTTCCTCCACAAAAGACTAAATCTCCTGTTTTATTCTGGATACAAACTGTTAACCCTGTAGTTTAGAGCTGTAATGTTCTGAAATGTGATCTTTGTATTAGTTATTAGTATATTTAAGTCTTTTTGTCACTTCTCCTGGAAACATTTACAGCATTAGCTGGGGGTCACAAGATGATCTCATTTACTTACTGATATTTTTTTAAATGACACTGTATTTCTTGCATGTTTAAATTGTAAACAGTAAACTGTGGTGAAATGAAGTTAAACATAATAAACTGAAGTTTCTGTAATACAAATGCATAGATTACCATGAGAGTGAGACTATTAATGGGAAAATTAAGGAAGACATACTGTAAATATTATGTTGTGTTCTGGACATTTAAAGTCGCAATAGTTATCCGAAACAACTTAAAAGAGTTGTTTTTGCAGTGCTCAGTGAGATATTAGGAACCAATTCCCACGTGCCCCTTTATGGTACGTTGTTGTAAGCATCATTAAAACAAAGTGAAGCTCTGCTGGACAAGGCCGTCGGGCCATCCTATGATAAGTGAGTTGAATACTTTAAACCTTATATTACTCATTTTCAAGTTTAATTATTACTGTCAGACAAACAAATAAACATAGCACTTTATAATAAGATGAAAACCCAAACCAGCTGAAATACAAATGTCTGGATTACCATGAGATAAGGTCCTTTGGCAACCCAGTCCCTGGAGTTCCCAGAGCCGTAGTGTTTTCCAGCTAAAATGACGAGAGGGACTCCATCTCTCTGATAGCGCTCCGCCGCCTCAAATACATCCATCTGTGCAGAGAATAAACTATATTTATATAATAACATATAACATATATAATGTGTTTTCTGTGTGGACTCACGGTTTGTCCTGAGGGAATGTGCAGAGTCTTGGGGCCAGTTTTCCCAATCAGACGATTGTGGAGTTTTACACTGGCGAAGGTTCCTCTTGTCATCACAGCGTCATTTCCTCTGCGAGCGCCGTACGAGTTAAAGTCACGAGGCGTCAGTCTAAAAAAAAAGACACAATAAAAAATATTTGAGAAAGCGCTATGATAGTTCACTTAACCAGGTTAGAAAACACATCTATGTAAACAGAGAAGAGCTACAAATAAAGTGAATTATTGAGGAAAATTATTTCCTTTTTAGATTTAATAATGCTTGCCTTTGTGATTATAAAATGCCTTTTATCATGTATTTTAGAGTCTGTAAGTGTTGTCACGTTTCTAAAATTTCAAGGAACAGACTCGATACTGGATATTGATTCCGATATCAAGATCATAATAAAAACTCTCTTTATTTAGGCAATAGAATGTGATTTTCAGCATTAAATAGTAGTACTGTGTAATCCCTCAGTGTCCAGGTGGTTCCATAGTGGTCCATGGGTGTATACTAGTCTATGTGTCTTATACTTGTTCTGATACAGCTCAAGATCATTCTAAAGTTATTCAAGAAAGGTTTATTTCTGTCCTGTGAATGTGACTTTTCAGTGTTGATACCTGCTCCAAATGAGTATCTAGTTTCGATACTAGTTTAAGTACTGGTTAGTATCTTATTTTTTATACTTCTGACAGCCTTAGTCTGTATAGTCCAGATTATGTTCGTCAAAATACATCTGTTGTGTGGTTTGCTCTCACCGTTTGCTCTGCAGATATTTGGCGGCTGGGCTGGTCCTGGAGATGCTTCCTGCTGGAGAGATGTGGTCTGTCGTTACATTGTCTCCGAGGAACAGTAAAACATGAGCGTTTTCTATGGAGGGAGGCCGTGACACCTCCTTGGTCTGTAACACAATAAACAGTTAGAAAAGAGACAGATTAAAGCATTCAGAAAAATATTATCTTGATACTTACCAATTTACTAAAGAAAGATGGCGGCCGGATGTATGTGGACTTGTGATCCCAGGGGAAGAGCACTGAATCGGAGCATTCAATCTGGTTCCAAAATGCGTTCCCTTTCTGTGAATAAAAGAACAGGTATTATACAGTCAAGAGGTTGGCCATATATTGTCTACTGAAGAAAATGTAGTAGTGAAGTTATGCAAAATTTGAATATTGAAGATATCAGTTACAAAAAGGACATCAAATATTTCTTCTTCAATTGAACTTCAAAATATTCGCTTGTCAATATTGTAAACCACTAATACATAAATAAATAAATCGCTTTTATTTATGTTTTATTAATTAAGTATTAACGTCATCAATATCTCTGTTGAAAGCCAAAGTGAATAAGCAAGTTTTCAGAAGTGATTTCAAAACATGTACAGAAGATTATGCAATTTTGATTCAATTGTGAGTAATTGTGCCGCCCTGACAACTAGTGTTTTTACAATATTAAAATGTCAAACTTGATTTTGATACCAAGAAATAGACTCGATACTCAATACCGATACCGATCACCATGTTAATAAAACTAACAGTCTTTCTTTAGACACAAGAATGTAATTTACAACATTAAATAATAGTTCTTTCTTTTGTATTCCCATGTTTCCTTATATCTGTGTAATGCCTCAGTGTCCAGTAGGTTCATAGTGGTCCATGGGTGTATACTAGTCTATGTGTCTTATACTTGTGAAAGATACAAGATCATTCTAAAGCTATTCAGGAAAGTTTCATTTATGTCCTGTGAATGTGACTTTTTTAGTATCAATAAGTGCTCCAATGAGTATCTAGTTTTGATACTAAAACAGTATCTGATTTTCGAGCCTTACTAGCAACTTATTCCACATTTTAGTGCCAACAGAACAAAAGCCCCTCTGAGCTTACTTCCAATTATAACCATGAGCTTAGGGTGTTGTGTTCAAAGTTTATATTTTATTTCAAACACCTTATTCTATGAATGTTTTTACAGTTACAATTTCTTTCACTATAAGCACAACTAGATCTATAACAAAACTCAAAGATGTATGTTTTGTGGAGTATGTTCAGACCTGCATTCTTCCTCTGAGCTCTTTAAAGATGGAGGAGATGACTGTGGCCTCCTCTATCTGCTGGACCTCTTCTCTGGACGGCCAAATGTCCTGAAGAAAAACCTCCCTCCCTTCAGATGTAACACCTGAGAAAGAAACGCATCAGTGAATGAGCGGCATTTGGCTGAGACGGGAAGGGCATCTGACATAAAGTGAAGCCATTTCACAATACACCGATTCACAAAGAGAAGCCCCAAAGAAAAACTGAGCACCAGATTTAAAAGGTGGTGTAGGGTAGACCTCCACAGACCTGACCTGTAACTTGGCCTGGTGGTGCCCCTCTACTTGTCGCAACGGAGAGTATAATGCTATGCTGTGGAATATTCCAGGCAAAGCAATTTCCGCTCTACTGTAACTGGAGTGTGAGAGTATTTATTGATTTTAGTGAGACTTGGCAAAATCCTCACAGACACAGAGTCTATAGCATCTCCATGGAGACAAGCAGGTGGAAGACCATCCACCAGAAAAGTTACATAGTGCAACTTTATTGAAAAAAAAATACAGAAGAAATTGAGGAGAGCAGGAAAAGATATTCAGCAAACTGCTATATAATTGCATATTTATAGTTTTTTTAACCACTCAGCCACAACCTTCGAAAACATGAACCGATGCCCTGTTGTAGTCCTTTTTTATCTAGGCTTAGGACTGTCTTAAACAAAATGGTTCCTCTAGCCTTTAATGTATGTATTGGGTCGTTTTTTGTTGTCTATTTTGCACAAAGTAAGATTATAAACTATATGACACAATGACCTAAAATTGCCCTCATCTCCTCTTTAGCGTCAACACATCTGCACAGCTCTGACTCACGAAATCCACCCAAAATCCTCAAATCCTGTAATTGTTGCAGGACTTAAACTGCATTTGACAAAATTACTTGTTTTTGTACTTATTACTCAATTTGGTGGGATAGTACCGGTGGTAAATATTTATCAGTTTTATAGAAGTCAAGAGGCTTGTGGGAACAAAACTTGAAAGAAAGGTACAAAAGTACAAGGAGTAGTGGTGAGTTCTAAGACAGAATACCTCTACCTATAACATCAACACGGAAAAATAAATGTACTTTGTCAAACATATTGTATAACTTAGACGAGCCTTGACCCTTGTTAACATTATGGTTGCTAGGTAACAGAACAGGAATAACCTCTACTTATGTTACTTTTGATGCCCATGTTCAACCAATAAGAAAACTAGGTACATTTTTAGCTAAGTCTAAAATATTATTATGTTAAAGTGGCTTCACCATGTAAAGTTTGTCTTGCCCCAGTACAGATGTATTGTGTAAGCAGCTCTTGAGGTCAAAATGTGACTGCTGTGCACTGCTGCATCTAATTATAATGCATTTTATTGTCTGAGAATCAGGAAGTATGCATTAGCATGCTAGTTGTTGTTAGCTGTAATGTGACAGCAAAACAGCACTTAAAAACTCGACACAGTGAATAACTATGCATAAGGTAAGTGAGGACCACTGCACACCATTTAAAATGAACTAGTTCTGTTTTTCATGTTTTTAAGACAGAAAAAAATCAGATACAGCATCTTTAACTACCATCTAGTGAAACATGGCATAAGCACTCAAATCAAGACTCTAGTTCAGGGGTGTTCATTACGTCGATCGCGATTTACCAGTCCATCGCGATCTACCAGTCCATCGCGAAGGCATTTTGGGTAGATCACGTCCCGTCATCCATCCAGTCACATGACTAATATACAGGACAACAGTCAGATTACACCTGACCCTAGGTCACATCATGGGCGCTGCACACGCATAAACAAGCGCGAGTTAGTTTAACCCTATAGCGTCGGATCCTATCGTCGCTGATAGAGCGGGTTGCAGACTTTCCAGCAGCGTAACTCCGCAACCAATCGTGCTCTCATGTAAATTCAAACGGCGTCTCAAAGCGGAGACATGGGGCTATCTAAATATTTTACCATCATTACGGTAATCTGCCTCTGTTGTCCCTCGAAGGTGACGAATGAGAGCGCGGGGGCTGCGGGGATTTTCCCAGCCATTTATTCGATGCATAAAAGAAAAAATACAGATGGATGTGTAAAATAGAAGTAGTTGTGTGAAAAAATGCAGTAAATTCTGATACTTCGTTTAACATGATTTTTATGGATTTAAAAAAAAGACAAAACCGTAATCAACATGATTAGCTCTGTTATCGCTTTCAAACGAAAAATGCAATTTTACTCCTGGCTGGTTGTCAGAAGCTACTGCCCGAACTATGCATCCCTCACTGATTCCATTCAGTGCAAGTCAGAGCAGTAATCATCATTCAAGTAATTATGAACATGTAGGAAGTTCAATTGTGTTGTGCAGTATTATCTCATGACGTTGTGCAAGGTACATCAAAATGCACTGTACATGTAAGAATTCATAATACATTTACAAATAAATATATGTTAAACATGTTTGTATTAGGTGGTAGATCTTTCAGACACGATCATTTTAAAAGTAGCTCACATACTGAAAAAGTCTGAGCCCCCCTGCTCTAGTTCTTACCTAGAGGCTCCTTTTCGAAGTCGATTCCCACCATCCCTGCGATAGCGTAGGCCACCACTAGAGGAGGCGAGGCCAGGTAGTTCGCCCTCACACAGTCACAGAGGCGTCCCTCAAAATGCCTGTTTCCTGACAACACCCCACACGCCACCAGCTCACCCTGAACACAAAACATTCATTAAATCAACAACAAAAGTTCTGTTTAAATACACTCATAAAGAAATGCTTAGCATAAATTGATACTTTGCAGCTGATGTCATCAACATCCTTTGGAAGGGTAAACTTAACTGGAAGCACTGCTCTGTCTGAAGCTCTGTTCCTCACGTTAGACTTTAATCTGAGCTTTGTTTTAACACAATTAGAACTGACTTCATTGGAATTACAATAGGAGACCTGATTGGCACAATTAAACAAGTCTCTCTTCCCCAGATAACATTACAGTTACAAGGTAGCCAGCATTAGCTAACTGATTTTCAACAAAAAGGTGAGAGTGACTAACTGAAAATCAAAAACTTATGTTATTATGCTATGTTATTTAAGTCCATTTTCAAATTTTTCTTTAGTTTTCAGACCATCTAAATGTTTCAGGCTGTGTTTTCTAAGGTGTGCATTGTGTCACCATGGTAACTGCTGAACATTCCTCTAAGGACATACACACAGTCACCCCCAGCTTTACATCAATGCAAAGTATCAGTACAAACAGTAGTTTCACTTCAGGAGGACAGTGTAATGTGTTACCTGTTTAATGGCGTCCACTACAGGTTCAGGTAAAGGAGCCGTGTTTCCAACACACGTGGCACAGCCGTAACCTATGACCTCGAATCTGCCACACAAAAAACACAAAATGAATATTAAACATTAAAGTGTACTAGTTATATTAAACTGTATCATGAAATATAATGTAATTTTATGATTTTGTAGTAGTGTTACACTAGTTGAACAGTAGTTTTACAGTAAGGCCTTGTTTAAGTGCAGTTTCCCTTTTAGAGCCTCTGCAGCTGGGATTATTCCAGGTCAATGGTCCTGAGAACCATAGCCCTGTAGTTTCACACACTTCAAATTCAGAAGTGGGAAGAAGGAATTTTTATTTGTGTTTGAGATGTTGTACTTCTAACATAATAGGATGGGATAAGAAAGAATTTACATGGACCAATGCAAAAAGGGAAACTTACGAATGAGTTTGATGAAGATTTGGCAATGAATTGTGAATTTATTTAGCTTGTGTACAAACAAATATACAATTTACTAGTACTTTTCTAGTGTTGTCAGTGCACTTTGGGTCAATTTTTTGGTCAGATCATAATTTTCAGAGTTCCAGCTTATATCACCCCCTTTTAGTCGACTAGTTAATACACAAGGCAATGAACTGGATGTTTACAGAAGATGCAAAATAAAAAGCACATTTTGTTGAGTTGTGTTCAATAAGACTGACAGATTATAATATTGTAAAATACATAAAATATCAAAACAAATTTCTCAAAATATGACTTCATTATTATTTTTACTCCACCTTGGATGGGGTTTAGATTATTTTTAAGTAGCCATCCTTTCACTTTGGTGCCATTTCCTGCTGTACCCACCCGAGCTGTTTGAAGTAAGGAAGGACTCCGCTGGTGCTGAGGTAATGAGTGACCATCCCACTGCCAGGAGCCAGACTGGTCCGAATATAAGACTTAACCACAAGCCCCGCCTCCACCGCCTTTTTGGCCAGTAAACCTGTCAACAAAAACAACATGAGTTTGAGGTAAAATATATTAAAATGTGTGTCATTTCAGAAAATGATAGAATATAATTTTTGATTGTGCATGTTTGGGTGTGTTTCTGCTTTGTTCTTACCGGCCGTGAGCATGACGGAGGGGTTGCAGTTGTTGGTGCAGCTGATGACGGCGGCGATGACCACAGAGCCGTGGCACAGACTGTATTCCTGCCCACAGTGAGTGAAGGGGACTGTCCTCTGCTGCTTCTCCTTTGACACGTGAAAACCCTTAAAACCAACCTGTGGAATGACACATGTCTACTTAAGGCCTTCTTACAAAGATATAAGGCATTCACAAAACACAAATTTGTCGTAAAAACAGAAAATGTTCTTCAGAAAGAGGCGACAGGTGAAGAAGTTGTTCATGTTTCCTAAGGATTTTATCAGATGCAACTTTTTGTTGTTTTGGGGCACTATGAGCCAAACAGATGAGGCAGAAGTGAGTCGTATGAGAGAAGGAGAGGACAAGAGGAGTAGAGAAAAAGAGGAAGAGGAGAGGAGGAGGAGATGAAAAGAGAAAGAAAAGAAATAAAGGAGAGAAAGAGGAGAGGAAAAGAAGCAGAAAGGAGAGGAGGAGAGGAAAAGAGTAGAGCAAAGGAGATGGAAAGGAGGAGGGAAAAAGAAGAGAGGAAAAGAGAAAAAGAGGAGGAGATGAAAAGAGAAAGAAAGGAAAGGAGGAAGAGAGAAAAAGAGGAAAAGAGCAGAGGAAAAGAAAAGGAGTGGAAAAGAGGAGAAGAGGAGGTTGTCCGCCTGTCAGTTTTCATAAAGTTATAGGGTCAGGTACAGGGGAAGTGCACAGTACCTTTTCATCAAGGCAGCTCTGGAAGTCCTCCTTCATGTTGCTAATGGCAACGCGGTCCTGAGGTCGCTTGGGTCCACTCACATAAGGAACCATGGAGCTCAGGTTAATCTCTATCACCTGAACAGACAAAAATGCAGCTCAAATATTGTATCAGTATAACATCTGCAAGTAATCTGATCTCCCATGTGTTCCCAAGTTCTGCAAAATGTACCTCTGAATATTCAGGGTCTTGTGACGAGTCTTCATAACTTCTGTAAAGTTTCACTGCCTTCAAGTAAGACTCAAACAATTCAAGTTTTTCTGGGCTAAAATCTAACAATACAAAAACAACACATTGAGATATACTTTAGTTAATATGTCTGCTATTTGTAGTTCACCACGACACACATTCGACTCACTTGTCTTTGTAAAGTGCTTGATGGTGACTTGGTCGACGGGGAAGTAGCTAACTGTAGCGCTGTATTCTGGGCACATGTTGGCAATGGTTGTCCGATCGGGAACAGAGAGCTGACAAACTCCAGGTCCAAAAAACTCAACAAACCTCCCGTCAATTCCAGCCTGTCGCAAGTGCTGTCAATGGAATACAGTTATTTATGTTAATATTATTATTGAAAATTAAGTCAAATGATTTGGCACATAAAACTTTTTTCCCATGTGTCTAAACAAATTTTTTTATATTGTTATAAGCAGATGTATAAGAAAAATAAGTCCGCTGTCTGCATCAAATTCTAAAGCATTTTATTGCTCGAGAATCAGGAAGTGCACTGTTAGCATGGGTGTGTTTTTGGTAGTTTTACAATCAAAACGGCAAAACGGAGAATAATGCAGATGTTCGGAAAATATAAGGTACCGTATTTTCCGCACTATAAGGCGCATCGGAATATAAGGCGCACCTTCAATGAATGGCCTATTTTAAAACAAATTCCATACATAGGGCGCACCGCATTATAAGGCGCATAGAATATAAACTACTGTAGTATCTGGGGTTGTGTTACGCATCCACGAGATGGAGCTGCGCTGAAGGGAATGTCAGATAAGTCAGTCAAACTCACAAAACAAGTTAATGCATTCACAATATAGTAACTCTCGAAATAGTGCAACGTAATAACAATAACTCAACGTTGTTCAAACGTTAATGTCCATATTCAAAATATCTCCCAGTCTTGTTTAGTTGTAAACACGTGAAAGAAACACGTAAAGCCTCACTTTTTCAGTTCATTCCTCATTCACGAATCCGTCGAGTTCTTCCTCTTCAGTGTCTGAGTTGAACAGTTGGTCGAGCTCATTCAAAGTGCCCGATTCCGTCTCGTCAAAATCGCCATTATCCGTGTCGCTGCTCTTGTCTAACAGTTCAGTGACAATTCCTCCCTCCGTGAAACTCGGACCACAGTTGAGACTGATATATCAGCCCAGGCATCCGCGGTCCATTGGCAGATTGTGGCGTATGTCGCCCGGCGCTGTCTCCCCGTCTCCCCGTTATCCCTATAGCGTCGGATCCTGTCGTCGCCGTTAGACTCGCGGTTGCGGACTTTCCTGCAGCGTAACTCCGCGCCCAGTCGTGCTCTCATGTAAATTCAAACGGCGTCTCAAAGCGGAGACATGGGGCTATCTAAATATTTTACCGTCATTACGGTAATCTGCCTCTGTTGTCCTGAAGGTGTTGAATGAGAGCGCGGGGGCTGCGGGGATTTTCACTCATTTATTCGACGCGTAAAAGAAAAAATACGGATGGATGTGTAAAATAGAAGTAGTTGTGTGGAAAAAATGCAGCAAATTCTGATACTTCGTTTAACATGATTTTTATGGCTAAAAAATAATAAAAGTGTAGGTCTAGGTGAGCTATACTGGCCCATAGTGTGCTCAGCCCTTAAAGGGTTATTACCGCTATTACTTCGGAGACGCCTCCTGACTACGGGTGTCATAATTGACCAATATTGATCCATATATAAGGCGCACCGGATTATAAAGCGCACTGTGGGTTTTTGAGAAAATTAAAGGCTTTTAGGTGCGCCTTATAGTGCGGAAAATACGTTACATGAGGAATACCTTCGGTCCACTTCAAACAATTTAAAAAGAACTAGTTCATCCACTCTCCTCATTCCCTTTGCTGTGGAAGCTACGATATGTAGCTTGTGAACAGTTGTTGCTGTGTCTATAAGAGTTGTTATTATTATTATTATTGTTGTTTTGTACCTACAATAAGTGACAAAGCTCCATATCCAACTGTTCCAAATAGATAAACCAAGTTTTGCATCTTGTTTTTTCTGTGTTTTTTGTAACATAAACATGTTTTTTACCTTTGTGATGCCAAGGACGATGTCTATGGAGGTGGCGAGGGGGTGGATGGAGCCCAGCAGTTTACAGCCCACCACCCGAGGGAGGGTTAAGGACACGGGCTGTCCCAACATCACAGCCTCAGACTCTATACCACCAACTCCTGTCAAAAGGACAGAGAGATATTTGAGTAAGTGTAAAAGATAAAGAAATGTCTTAAAGATCTATTAGGTTCTTTTTTTAAATAAAACGTATGATGTAGAATGTAGATGAAATAAAACAGAAAAAATGTCTAATAAAATAATCTGACATAAAAGTGCCTCTAAGGAGCTCCATTTCACTGCAGCTTCACACTAAAGATAAATGAATATGGTGATAAGATCATACCATGAGATTTAAAATCATTACATCTCTGCTCTAAACTGACAGCATACATACCCCAGCCTAGGATGCCCAGGCCGTTGATCATGGTGGTGTGAGAGTCTGTGCCCACCACACTGTCAGGGTAAAGGACGCCCCCCTCGAGCTGCACCACCTGGGACAGATACTCCAGATTCACCTGGTGTACAGCTCCCACATCTGGAGGAACCACGTTCACGTTCTTAAAGGCCTTCGAACACCACTGCACAAGAGGAGCATAAGGAGGTTAAGGGAAGGAAATGTTCACAACAATATTACAATAATACAGATTTTTTGGAGGGTTAATAATGAAATTATGGCATAAATCTGAACAAACTGTACAATTACCTTAAAAAACTGAAGTCTCTCTTTGTTTCTGATCAGCTCCATTTCCTGATTTTTCAAAGCGGTTTCAGGCCTGAAAAAAACATTTTTTTAAAGTTAACCAAAACATAACTGTGAAAAATAAAGCTCAACTTTAACTTTGACAATTTGAATGTGCAGTTTTATTGTGAAATAAAAATAAAAAAACAAACAAAAACAAAACATAGGAAGAAAGGGAGTGTTGCAGTTCCCCTTTTGGTCGTCATTTGAGTTGGAAGATTGGAGAAGACAAACTTACTTACTTCTCTATTCTGAATATAGAAAATAAAGGTATTTTTTATTAGGGATACTCTAAGCATAGACTATGGTCTTCCAGATTTAATACTCAAAATTTGTGATAATTATTTTGGGCTTAAAGGCCAAGTACTTATTTCTTCTAGTTCAGAAAGATGTTTGTTGCTCCATAGCATATAGTAGAGTAGTAGTAGTATAGTAAAACTGCTATGAAAGGTTTGATATTTTAAAAGTATTTTTTAGATATAGAACATTTTCCAAAGATTGAGCTGTTTTTCAAAGTTTTAACTACAAATAGCAAATAAACAAACCCAGTCAAGCTGTTGTTGAACATTATGTGGAAACAGCTGCCTGTGACTATCACAGATTCCACATCAGAGTGAGAGGGACTAAGTGGGCGGAGCTAACATTTAATTCTGAAACATGTTCTTTTCTCATGGGCCGGGTACAGACTGTTCAGTTGCACTGCTTCTGTATAAAGTATGAGACTGTATAAGGAAGGGGACTAAGGGAGTGTGACATCACCCCTGGTGTTGGGTGAAGCCAATCGAGGCTAAAAGTTATAACTGCTAATCTGCAACCAAGACCTATATTTGGAAATCCGAGTGTGGAAAGAGCAAATCAGGAGTGAGGTTGTTGAAGGTACATGCCCATCCCAGTCATGCCACTGGTCTGGCAGGGGGCAGGCGCTTAAGAATGAACTGTGATAGGTGTCAATCAAACCTGTTGCGAAAGCTAGCAGTAGCGACCTCGGGGGACAGAAGACACCTGATTGGTCTGTTATTATTGCTCATATCTTGATTTAGGGACACAATAGTGAAATAAAAACCCCAGGATGATGAAGAGCGGGTTAATACAAACTGTGAACTTACTCAGACTGCAAACTTACTCAGAGACAGGCTTGAGGTGGAAGGGACAGAGGAGCGGCGTGTTTTCGATCTGTTGGACGGAGGTCGGAGGGCGTCCTGGAGAGGAGGGGGGCTCACTGCACGAGGCCTTCCCACAGGAGCCTTTCTGTCCCCCACACTGAGACCCAGAGCGTGGAGGGGGTCTGGACGGCCGAGATCCTTCCCCTCCACCTGGGTTTGGCGCATTCTGTATTGCGCTGAGAGAGAAAAGAAATTAGTGATTTTCAGGTTCTAAAATATTCTATTAGTGAATAAACCCAAGAACTCACTGTATCACAACAACAATCTGAATTTTAACTATTGTGATGTGACCCAGCCATATGTTTAGGTTCATTATATTCAGACAAATTATACATTTTAGTCAGACAATGCAGAGTTAGTAATAAGTACATTTCAGTTTCTGATTAAAGGTGCACTATGTAACTTTTCCGGTTGAGGGTCCAAGGTGTTTTGCCTGGAATCTTAACTCTTTTACTAAAACACAGCTAACATAATTATGTTAAAGATTTTGCTGAAAATTATTTTAACCCAGTTTGTCCATTTTTTTAAGGTCTATAATTTCACTTCCTGATGGTAAATAAGGACATCGCACTCAGGATTCCATAACTGCTACCTAGCAACCATTGTACACTGGGCCAAAACTCCTCTAATGTACACAGAAATCATTTATCAAATGAACATGTTTGTTTGTTGGATTAATGTTGGTTTCCAGGGAGACAAGCAAGTGACAGACCCTCCACAAAAAAGTAATATAGTGCACCTGTAAAAGTTATAATTGAAATCCAAATTTTTTGGGCAGCCCATCTCCGGTTACAGTGCTTACTGTAATGATGGCTGTCTATCAAGATCACTTGTTTACCAAATAAAGAATTACATCTGTTTTGTTCAGTTTTGTGTTGTTTCATACTTAAAAATCAAGTTTAAATAGTATAAAAGTCCATAAACTCACCATTTGCTAAAGTCTATCTGTAGCGAGTGATCTACTATGAGGTCTGTTGGACATTTAGGGTTGATGAGGCCGGGGTCCACTCCATGTTTGGCCACAGCGTCTCTCATAGCAGCCAAGTCCACCATGGCAGGAATACCACTGTCACAAACAAGAGACAGAAACACCATTACAAACCATTGAGATATATATATATATATATATATATATATACATATATACACACACACATATATATATATATATAGATAGATATATATAGGGAGAGAGAGAGATATAGAGAGATTTTAGTGCAGAGGGGGTATTTCACTTCTATAGGGTATTAACTGCTCACACATAAAATATTTTGATCACCATGTTACCTTTTATTACGTCACTCCCCATTCAGAGCGCTATCACAACACAATCAGAGTGCATCCTGCTAATGAAACCACTGCACATCACATCGGGTTTGCTGTGTACAGTTTTTAATCATATTTTTGTATATTTATGGAGAACTATTGTGTGAGAACATGGGTGACGTAGGCCTGAGCATTACACAGCTAACTGTAAGGAGGGTCGATCAGATCATTAAATTATCCAAACATGCATGGATGCCATCTAAAACCGATACAGGCATGTTTTTGATGAGAGAACATGTTATAACATGGTAGAAAGCCCCAAAAAATTATTTTGCAAAATACCCAATCTTTAAAAGTTTGTAAGATTTGTATACTACTCAAACTAATCAATAATAACACCACTGTAAATTTGACTGGCTCAAACTCACGTGAAGTCCTGGAGGAGGACTCTTGCTGGGGAGAAGGGCACCTCGGCTTTGCTCTGCTGCTGCTGCCAGTCCAAAATGTTCTGCACGTCTTCCTCTTTTGTGTAGAATCCATCACAGTTTCGAATGGCAGACTCCAATAAAACACGGATGGAGAGAGGCAGCTTGTCTGGGAAGAACACAACACTATTTCAGTTTATGCTGTATCACTTTAGTTTTCTGTATATTATCCTGAATTTAAAGGTGCACTATGTAACATAATTTCATGGAAACAGAAAGCTAAACCTAGGGCTGTAGGTCTTTAGTCATTTTGTTGATTAATCTGTTGATGGAGTCTTATTCGAAGAAGATTTGTACTGGTCGACTAATCTTTTGTTGTTGTTTTTTTAATGAATTTATATGAGACACCAACAGAAAGAAGAAGAGAGTGCTTTGTAGTCTATACAAGTACACTGTTTCCTAGAACTTTCCTCCATATATAGTTGTTTTTCCATGAACTGTGCAGGTTTAGTCTTGTGAGTGCAGTTTGGGTCAGATACATAGAGATACGCAACTGTTTTTGACAGCCCCCCTTTTTAGTTGATTTATTGATCTGCAGGACCAAGAATTGCTTTAGTCGACTACAGCCATAGCTAAAACCATAATTTGCAATATTCTGCATGGAGATGAGTAAATTTTATGCTATACTGTGGAAGATTATAGCCAAAGGAACAACATTTCCATGGAATCAAGCAGATGGAGTCCCTCCTCAAGGTCAAATAAGAGCCAGGTTTGTGGAGACGCAAGCCCGCTCACAGTAAGGACGCATGTTTTTAGTGTAATAAACACAACCAAAAAAACAACAAAAACATGCTTTTATTTTAGTCTATTTTTCTAATTAAAACAATGTAATCCCAAAGATGCTGCAAGTGTATGTTTTCTTGTTAATAATGTCAAAATGAATAAACAAGTATTAAAGAAGTAATTTTATTACATGCACATACATTTATTTAAATCCTGTCTGTTTGGGTAAAGTTAAGTTAGACTCACCATATCTTGGATCGTTTAATTTCTCTGGGTTGAAGAATTTGATGGTGCCATCTTTTATGGTGTCAATCAGATGACAATAAGTGTGCTCTGCAAAAAGAAACAGCATTTTTAGAAAGCACAGAGGCAAGAAAACAAATTTGCATCACTTAAAATGAGCAATTAAAATAAGTGATTTAGACATGCATATGACAGGTTACACTACTCATTTCAATAGTATAAGTTTAACTATGTTTAAAAGTGTTGTTATCATTTTATTGGCTGGACATTTCATAACTGTTACCTAGCAACCATAATGTCAACAATGTGTTGGTGGTGGAGAGAGGGATTCTGTTGAACTCGGCGCTACTTTGTCTTTTTGTGCTTTTCTGCTCACCTTTTTTCCCCACAAACTGCCAGTAAACTGATGTAAAACTATGATAAGTATTTACCACTGGTACTATCCCACCAAACCAAGTCATAATTAGAAAAATGTATCTACTTACATGAGTGGCGAAAATTATTCACTGTTTAATACACTTATGTCCAGTTGACAGACTTTAATTTTATTTTGCGATCTACTACATTACATTAAATTACATGCTTTACAAAAGATGCACCAATGCAGAAAAAACTTACACCACCTGGTATAAAGCAACAAATGTGTAAAAAGAGTTTGCAATAGAAATAATCATCTGACTAGTCGACTAATCAATAAATAATTGCTGAATACTAAACCACTAAAATAATCATTAGTTGTAGTTAGGCCTGTCACAATAATTACTATATCGACTTTTTGTTCAGTATATGAAAGACAGAAGAATACATTTTTGGGGTCAATATTTATTGTGTGAAATTTGTTGCTATTTTTTGACTATATGATAAGATTTAAGACATAAAAATTGAATCAATAACATATATTACTCATCACAGATGCACACTAACTAAAGTATTTCATTCTGCTGTTTATTTATTGCAGCTCATGATTTTTTTTTTAAATATTGTAGATTTAGAATAGTTTTTGTGGTTTAAATCTGCTCTTGGGTTTTTGTGTCATCCATCCATCCATCCATTTTCTTCCGCTTATCCGGGGCCGGGTCGCGGGGGCAGCAGTCTAAGCAGGGACTCCCAGACTTCCCTCACCCCGGACACGTCCTCCAGCTCCTCCGGTGGGACCCCAAGGCGTTCCCAGGCCAGCCGAGAGACATAGTCCCTCCAGCGTATCCTGGGTCTTCCCCGGGGCCTCCTCCCGGTGGGACATGCCCAGAACACCTCCCTAGGGAGGCGTCCAGGAGGCATCCTGAGCAGATGCCCGAGCCACCTCAGCTGGTTCCTCTCAACGTGTAGGAGCAGCGGCTCTACTCCGAGCTCCTCCCGTGTGACCGAGCTCCTCACCCTATCCCTAAGGGTGCGCCCGGCCACTCTGCGGAGGAAGCCCATTTCAGCCGCTTGTATCCGCGATAAATTATATTTACTTCAACAATATATAGAACTTCACAATTTGTTAGAACACATATTCACCTTATGGAAGCTGCCAACGCTATTCAGGGTGTATTATTTTGCATGGGGCGGCTGATCTTGACAGTAAATAATACGGACTACAGAGCGGACTACAGAGCTTTTTTAAAACCTCTCAGAGAATCGGTGCAGTGTAGACTTGTTGGTCACATAAACATTTTACCAAAATCAACCTACTATATATCAGATTTTGGCAGGAAAACTTTTCCCAAATTTTCTATTGAAATTAATTAGATTCCTACTTAACAGGAAGTGCCACCACAAAAAAGTTTAGTTGCATTTACTGCAAATGTGGGCGGGGCAGAATAAGGTTGATATTGTTACAGAGATATACTGCGATAAACGTTATGCCACTGATACAATAACAATAATGCAGGATAATCCCAGGAAACCACTTTTAAATAGACAGCATCATTCAAAAGGCAAAAGCTACAACATATAAATAACAGAATGAAGCAATAATTAGCCATAAAAGTTACGTTTTCACCCCTCTAGAGCTCAAATCTTTTCATATTACAACAAAAATGTCCCAGATCTCTCCACTTTCTCAAGAAATTGTACACACGATAAATGTTGAGCCCAAAAACATACTGTTCCAGCTTTCATATACTGAACGATAAATCGATATAGTGATTATCATGAAAGGTCTATTTGCAGCTCTATTTCTGAGAATAATCCTGAAACTATAATTTGCTGTTATGACATCCCCATTACTGAGTGAACCTGGTTTCCTGTTACAGTGCTGTGCCTAGTATGTTATGCAAAGTCTTAAAACCAAAGAATGCAAAATAGCTAACTTAACTTTTTTTTTAATCTCTCAGAAGCTGTGTTTTGATAAAGGAATAGCATCACTTGAGGACACTTATATCAAAATTGTTAATTACATTGAAATTCACCAGTCTTGTTATAGCAATTTTTGCAATTTGCTAATCTAATCTCGTTTTAATCACGATTGAGATTCAGTTATGTCTAATCTAGGCCTGTCATGATAGCAAAATTTGAAGTGTGATATACTGCTGAAGACAATATAGATGATTAACGATAATACTGACACAAATTTATGCCACTGACCCAATAGCCCTGAAGCAGGATGACCCCAGTAAAACATTTTCTAGGTTTACCAAATTGTTAAAATACATGCAAGAAATAAACAGAAGAATGAAATACAAGTTTCATTCTTCTACTACTGTAGTAGTTAGTTTGCATAGACAGTTGGTCACAGAAACAATTTATTTAACCCTCTACCTCAAATCTTATTGTAAAACAGAAAAATATCAAAAAGTTCCCCACTAGTACAAAGAAAATGATAAGCTGATATATAATTATTGCGAAAGGCCTAGTCTAATCGTCAATAATGTGTTTTTATTGTTATAGTGAGGTCTACAGCCAATCCTGTCAGCAAAAGCACATGGTTTAGAGCAGAGTTCAGACTTTACAGAAGACATCTTGTGTTAAACTGCACCTATTAAAAGTATGGCTTGTTTATGTTCATGAACTCCAAACTGAAAAGCCCATTTTATCTTAGTTATTTTTGCCATATCCCCCAGCCCTACCTGTAATTATGAAATGAATATAAGCTTTTACAGAACACACCTGTTTAAATGTGAACTGTTTAGGTTTGGCTTTGTTGTTTATTGTTTAAAATAAGTATATTCTAGGTAAACTAAGTAACATTTCTGGAAGAGGTTCTGCCACCTGCTTCTGTCCATCGAGACAGCATTGCTTTGCCTGGTATGTTCCACATTGCACTTATCAATTTCCATGGAAACAAGCAAGTGATGCCACCAGGCCAAGTTGCAAGCCAGAGTTAAACGATTTGGAAAAAAATATCTATTGCAATTATTCTGACAAGCTTTGCAATTAGATTCATGGTTTATGTTTTGATATTAGGATTCTGTTACATTTTAAACACTTCCAGAAGAATTGACCAGAACACTGAAAAGTGACACAGTGTCACATTTGAGTTTGTACAGATCTAAACTACAGGCTTAGCAGTTTTTATGCAGGATAAGACAGGATAGTTTGTCGTTTGTGGAAGAAATTATGGTATTGCTAATTGCGTCCATTCAAACTTGCAGCTCTAAACTAAGGCAGAGCATTAACATTTCCACAAGGACGAGCAGGTAGCTTTAACACCACAGTGCAGCTATAATACTCCTTATACGCCTTATAGTACTCCACGCGTACATTGATTTCAGACAATGCATACAATTAGCAATTGACAATAATAGCATGCATGTTAGTTTTACGTTTTAATTTAATTTAGTGCAGTAAAACTCATCAGATCCAAGCAGGACATATCGATGCTAGCAGCCCTCGCTAACTCTCTTATCTCCTGAAGACGTCCCGGGGTGACTCGATAAGGCTGATGCAGGTTATAAAACGCACAGTACGACTTTCTTTATGGGATCCTCGGTGAGGCAAAGACCATGACAAGCTGTAGAACAGTGTAATAACCTAATTATGATGCTACTGTTCGCGTTTAAAGGGAGGATCATATGAAACGTTAGCTTGTGTTAGCTCAAATATCAAAGTGGTACCGCTCTGCTGCCTCATGTGACGCTAACCCGAGGCGACACGACAGCGGTTTTCACAAATAATGAGGCGTTTAACAGTCGATCATCCAGTCTAATCTTGTCAGTAGTCATTTGTTTTAAATCTACGCTGTCTAAACTAGTAGAAGACACCTTTTTGTTTTACCTTTGCCAGGGGACGAGTGCGCCATGATGACTTCTGAAATCAACACGATCCGTTCTGACGAGAGCAAGCTGGACACACGGAGCCGACCAATCAGAAGCCAGAGATCTGAATCCTCCCGCCCTCTTTTCTAAAACCCACCAATCACAAGCCAGAAAATACCTCGAAGTCAGGTAATCTAGAGAAATCAGCAAAAGTAAATATTAATATTCAAAGGTCTGATACAAATCTATTACAAGTTGAAATTGGTTGTTGCCTAAAAACATCATCCATCTTCCGCTTATCCGGGGCCGGGTCGCGGGGGCAACAGTCTAAACAGGGACTCCCAGACTTCCCTCACCACAGACACGTCCTCCAGCTCCTCCGGTGGGACCCCAAGGCGTTCCCAGGCCAGCCGAGAGACATAGTCCCTCCAGCGTGTCCTGGGTCTTCCCCGGGGCCTCCTCCCGGTGGGACATGCCCAGAACACCTCCCTAGGGAGGCGTCCAGGAGGCATCCTGAGCAGATGCCCGAGCCACCTCAGCTGGTTCCTCTCGACGTGTAGGAGCAGCGGCTCTACTCCGAGCTCCTCCCGTGTGACCGAGCTCCTCACCCTATCCCTAAGGGTGCGCCCGGCCACTCTGCGGAGGAAACCCATTTCAGCCGCTTGTATCCGCGACCTTGTCCTTTCGGTCATTACCCAGAGCTCATGACCATAGGTGAGGGTAGGAATGTAGATTGACCGGTAAATCGAGAGCTTTGCCTTTGGACTCAGCTCCTTCTTTACCACAACATACCGATACAGCGACCGCATCACTGCAGACGCTGCACCGATCCGCCTGTCAATCTCATGCTCCATCCTTCCCTCACTCGTGAACAAGACCCCGAGATACTTGAACTCCTCCGCTTGGGGCAGAGACTCACCACCCACCCGGAGAGAGCAAACCACCTTTTTCCGGTCGAGAACTATGGCCTCGGATTTGGAGGAGCTGATTCTTATCCCAGCCACTTCACACTCGGCTGCAAACCGCCCCAGTGCCTGCTGCAGGTCCTGGCTCGAAGAAGCCATCAGGACAACATCATCTGCAAACAGCAGAGATGAAATCCTGTGGTTCCCAAACCAGATCCCCTCCGGCCCCTGGCTGCGCCTAGAAATTCTGTCCATAAACATAATGAACAGAACCGGTGACAAAGGGCAGCCCTGGCGGAGTCCAACATGCACCGGGTACAGGTCTGACTTACTGCCGGCAATGCGAACACAGCCCCTGCTCTGGTCATACAGGGACCGGACAGCCCTTTAGCAAAGAGCCCCGGACCCCATACTCCCAGAGCACCCCACATACATACATACATCATATATAAAGCAGAAACATATTTAACGTTAACACTTATAACTTCATATTACCAACACATTTAAAACAACTTCAGCCGACAGAAGTGCTTCATATGAGTGTTAAGAGGAAAAATATAGTACAAACAAAAAAAGACACGTTATACATAACATACACAAATAATACCAAGATATCCTGCCTAAATCTCCTTTAATGTTCAGAAAGTGTTTCAGAGCAATCCAAAAGTTCATATTACCACCCACTATCCTGTTTATACAATGCATTCTCTACTACCCCATACATAATTCACATTTTATGCCCACTAACTTTAAATAATCGCCAGACTTCATGGAATCATGGAATTATGAAAAATGAGAACTGTTGTCATAGTGATTAATAATTTAGACCTAAATATTATATGTTATGAAGCAACAACAAAAGTTATCATAATGTTGCAGGAAGCAGAGACCTATGAATATTTTACTGTTAATCACTATTTATATTATCCATTGTATATTATGTACTTTTTCTGGTGGGGAGTTTCCCATCTACTTGTGTATCTATGAGGAGATGTTTTTGCTTTCCCTGACTTGTTCCACAGTATGGCATTAATCATGTATGTATGCATGTATTCAATTACAGGTGTTTTTATTGCTCAAAATACTTTTAAAAACAAGCATTCTTACTGTGCGCGTGTTTGCCTCGCCACAGATGTGACCTGTAACGTTGCCAGGGAACCTCAGATGCTTGTATGCATCTATGGAGAGTGATAAGTTTAATGTCATACTGTGAACTAGTCCAAGAAAAGCATTAACATCTCCATGGACACCAGTAGGTGGCAAACCCTTAGCCAGAAGTGACATAGTGCGCCTTTAAAATTTTTTTTTCTTGTTTTTATCTAAATGGTAATTACAAAGTTTTGCAACACTTTTCAGGCAATGATTTAAAGTTTTGTAAATAATTTAAAATTAAAATAACACCGTGTTTATCTGATGACCTTTCACCTTTCACCTCTGTCTTGTTGGTGGTTGGTGATGGACGGGAGACACAGGCCGAGGCTGATCGGAGCAGGCCGTAAACAGGAGCCCAGACACGGGGAAGCCCAGCGGAGGACATCGGCAACCTCCAGAGACGGGATGGTTCTCCTCATAGGTGGGTTAATACCATGTTAAATCTCCTAAATACTAGCTTTTGCACCTTTATTTACACTGCTAGCTTACTGTCAGGAGCTAGCAGGCTAACTCCAGTCTGTGACATTGCACGTGTTTCTCTTCGCTTCGAAGACGATAAAGGAAAAAAAACGCGATGCTATTTTACATTAACAACGGCCGGGTTATGAAATCCTTCCTGGATGGGTTTTTTATTGCCATTAAGTGACAGTGAAAGTACACATCTGGATTAGCTTCACGTTTATGCTAACCAAACACTAGGTGACATTTCCCTTATTTGACAAAGTTAGAGCTAACATCATTTGAGCCAAGTTGTTCTGCATGGCGTAACAGGTCAGGACTATGGATAAGCAATCTAGTTATAAACACGATATCATAACTTTGCCTTATTAAATAGTTATTGACATGTTTCCTGTTGCTAAAGTACACAATGTCCTTAAAACAGATGGTATAATATTTACTGATATTTGCCATGTTAAAGCTGCTTAAAGTGAGTAAACTAACTTGTTGTAATTCTTGTAATAGGTCTACTTATACATGCAGTGCAATAGTATGCTACAGGATCTGAAGACCTCACTGATTAAACAAAACAATTGTCCATCAGTGTTATTGCTGAGTAATGTTTGGATGTAAGTATTTATGCCTGTATCATAAAGCAGTTAAAATCTTTATTGGTCAACTTAAGGAACTTGCATCTGGTAATTGCTGACATTGATAATCAGTGATGGAATGTAAGGAAGTACTGTACTTAAATAAAGTACAAATACCTAAAATGTATATTTAAGTCAGTTTTAAAATAGATATTTTTTACATTTACTTTACTAGAAAAGCCTGAGGGGTTTATTTTTAACACATTTGGGCAAACAAACATGCACAAATAAAAACGTATCAATTCAGTAATTTCTGTCAAACAAAATTCTGAGCAAATCTTCATCAAAGCAATACATTTTAAGCTTTCTTGGATCTCAAATTCTGCGAGAAATACTTTACTTGTTACTCTTTAAGTACATTTTTAAACGGGTACTTAAATGCTTTTTAAGTAGATATTTTCATGTGATACTTTTACTTGAGTATTTTTGCTCCGATATCTGTTCTTTTATTTAAGAAAAAAACTGAATACTTCTTTGATTACTAGATAGATATAGAGAATAGATTGCATAGGTTACTAAATAATACTCCACAAGAGGACTGCAAAAGTAAAAAAAAGTTAAAAGTAGGATTCTGTTCACAGTTCTCATTATAAACAACTCCAGGAGCATTAACAGTTGAGAAAAGACTGTTAATGAACTGACAAACCAATAGACGAATCCCATGAACATGCTTGTAGAGGTCTAAACTACAGGTACAACCTTTTCATAAAGAGACAGTATAACTAGTTTTGCAGAAGATTCTATTATCTAAAAATTGCTGCCTTTCAACATTAAATCATAGTCTTTTATATTACCATGTGGTCTACTGTTGACTAAAATGTATTATATATTATCTATATGCACCCCTACTCCATATTTTCATGTGGACATTGTTGTGTAACAGTAGTGAAGACGTTTATGCAAAGTCAGCCATTAGCACAGTGATGATGAAACTTTGAGCTGGAGGAAGCCCTTTCATATTTCCTGTATTTGTCTGAAAACAAACCCCTATTTCTCTTAGGGGGCTTTCATACCTTCTCCATTTGGTCCGCTTTAAGTGGACACGAATTTGATTCATTTGGGCTGGTGTGAAAGCAGACCAGTTTGCTTTGGTGCAGACTAAAGAAGGTCCAGAAGGTGGTCTTGGGACAGTTCCATGTGGACACCAGTGTGGTTCGCTTGTAGTGTGAATGCTAACGATGCAGCCCAACTTGCACTTTTTGATCTAAACAAGCCTCCATAGCACGCTGAGTATGGACAAAATAAACCCCACATTGATGATTAAAATGGGAGAAATAGGCCATGACAAGACGTATAGTGAGGTGGAAATTAATGATTGATGTATTTTTATTTAATCATATAAAATAAGAGTGCAGTTCATTGGACTGATCACAAAAAACAGTAGAGTTGAGTCTAATTAGTAACAGGCTCGTAAAGTAGAGCTGTGGCTAACCCTCACATTTACATGTATGCATTCTCTTATAATGCTCTTGTGGCCTGTACACTCAGACATTACCTTGATCCGAGTCTTTATTATCCAGACAATGGTAATAAAGTTGTCATAACTCCATGGTTTGTTCGCCTGCTCCTGTCATGCAGCTCACGTCTGAAGTAAACTTTCTCTGACGCCTCAGCTACGCGCAATGGCCCAATGTGGAGCGCATATTCTGATATATTTGTAAAATCGACACATTGCTAAAATCCGATGCAGCTTAACTTTTGTTGACAAGTAACAGATCAGGCAGGGCCTTTCCTCTGGCCAGTGGGCTAACCGAGTGCAAGCAGGAAAATCAACTACTGGTGTGAATATTGCAGGCTATATTCAAGGGTGGGACTGGGCCAAATGTTTTTTTGCCATTTAAGGTGGAACTGTGCAATTAATCAAATATGAATCAAGATCTAGATTGAGTCCTTTTAATCATATCAATGATATGGTTAATGCTGCAATGATAAACTGACTAATTGTGACTAGTCGACTATAAAAAAGAGATGCACCAATCCAGATTTTTCAGTTCCGATGCAGATTTTGATATAGCTTCAAATATCTGCTGATACCTGATATTAATTGATAAAACTGCTTTATTTAGCTGTTACTTATCCCTCATGGAACTGCAGACAACTTTGTATAAATACAATTCAAGTATTCTGAGACTTTCTAGAGCAAGTCTTATTACAATGTTTAAGTCTCTTTATAATAATCAGACAACACTTTATAATTAGATGCAGGCAGTACATAGTGGTCTTATTTTGACCTCAAGAGCTTCTTAAAAAATTCCTCTCAAATACACAGAAAAAATACAAGGTACAGGGCCATTAAGCAAAAACATTGAATTACAAATACATTTTCTTTACATTGTCAAAGATATGCTAAAATGAAAACCTGGGTGTAACTATTGTAGAAAGTTCTCTGTCTTAGCAGCCCTGAGTTTGGACACAGTTCAGCCCTACTCTGTGCTGTTTGCAGATGTTTGTTGATAAAACAGCTAAACACATACCCTTGACGGACAAGCCAGGTCAGGTCTGTTAGATTCAGGCTTAAACTCGACAAAGAAAGACTGAATTCCCCCTGTAATAAACCGCCACCATAAACAGACATTTTCATGACATGATTTGTGTGTGAGATTTCTGTAACTGTATGAGTCAATAAGGCTGTCATTACAAAAGGTGCTTTGAATATTATGTGGTGGGGAATACGGTTGTCAAGTATCAAAAATCGGATACTAATCGATATTAAACCTTGTAATGAGACTAGATACTCATTTGAGCAGGTATCAATACTAAAAAAAAGTTACATTCACAGGACAGAAATGAACCTTTTCTAAATAGCTTTAGAATGTTCTTGAGCTGTATCAGAACAAGTATAAGACACATAGACTTGTATACACCCATGGACCACTATGGAACACACTGACACAGAGGGATTACACAGATATAAGGCCACATGGGAATATAAAGGAAAGTACTACCATTTAATGTTGAAAATCACATTCAATTGTCCACATAAAGAGTTTTTAATTATGATCAGAGGGGTATCAGAATCACTATTGAGTCTATTCCTAGGCTATCGTGACAACTCTAGTGGGGAAAAATTGTTTTTTTAGTACCATCATTTCCTCCTTAAACAACAAAATCACCTGTCTTATTCTGCATAACTGCCAACCCTGTTGTTTAGAACTGTGCATAAACATGTTCTGAAATGTGATTACTGTATTCGTCTGTCAGTTCATATTTTGGTCTTTTTGGTCATTTTTGGAAGTGTTTAGATTTGCAATCTATGTTCAAAGTTTCCATTTTAATCGCAATTCCATATTTTTTCCAAATCGCGCAGCATAAAACAGAACACAGTTTTCACTATGCTTTTGTGATACAGCCTGGTAAACAAGTCCATCATTGTTATGGAACATGTGGGAATCAATATGCATCATGTTTGCATATTACATAATAAAGCTGGTTATATAAAGCTGCTGGTAATATAGATATGATATTTTACTGGTGTGTTTTACAGATGGTGAAGTGAAGAAGGTTGGACAGAGCACAGCCAATCTGAGCTCATCCCATAATGTAACATTGTAACATAGCAACACCACAGGCTCTGTCCACCAGGCTGACAATTAATCAAATGCTTTACAATTAGATGCAGATTAGGGCTGCAACAATGGGCTCTGTGCACAGTAGCACAGCTCTCTCGCTGTGTCTCAAAGCTAACAGTCACTTTTATTAAAATCGGAAAACATAAAATAAACAACCTATTAAAATAAATACTACCAAATTATTTTAAACTGTAGAATATTTCAGTTTGTGGTGTTGTTTTAGTGTTTATTATGCCTCAAAATTAGCATTAGCGTTAGCATTTAGACACAAACATGTTTCTTCCTAAACGCAGAAAGTGTTCTCTGGTGAAGTATTCATTTTATTTGGTTAGGGTTTAACATGTCCGCCTGCAGCTCCCTGTCCACTGCCTGATCTTTAAATATTTATTCATTTTAGTCTGACTCGAAAAAAAAAAAAAAAAAGCTCAGACAAAATTTGACAGGAAGTAGAGACGCTAACAGTGAGGTTGCTGTGCACAGAGCAAATTAAAAGAATTGTTGACTTTAACAGTTGTTGCTTGTAGTTCTGTCATAACACATTTTGAAGTATGAAATATTGCTGGTTCATTATTGTCCTCTATATTTTCTTCAAAGTTTTACCATTGATATAACAATCCTAAAGCAGGACACCCTCAACAAAGCAAACAATATGAAACACTTATATTCTTATATACTCATATTACAAAAGACATTTTAACAAAAAAAAAAATAGTGTCCTTATAAAAAGATTAAATAATGTATTTTAATGAATACACTTTAATTGTTAATATTCTATATGTAGTAAGTATGTGCACATTATTACTTTTATCCGGTTAAAATATGTCTTGCCTCTACAATATACAAAAACAATTATGTACTTCAGCTTTAAAGGTAATATATTGCAGAAAAATGGACTCTTGAGAACTTTAAGCCATGTCCCTCAAAACAGACCTGGAGTTGTGTTTTGTTTCATTCACACATGTTTGAATAACACTTTATTATTAGTCTATCTATATCCCCAAAGCTCAAAATGCTCTGTTCCACATTGTGATGTCATGTAGTGGTAGTTTTAAAGCTAATAGCTATGTAATATCTTTTGTTTAGTAGAGAAGTTAGTAGGGAAATTCCAAATGATTCTAGTGATGGTATATGTGGAGCACTTCCTGTATTACCATATGACATCACACGGTGGAACAGAGTGTTTTCTGTTTGATAGAAGAACTATGACTAAATATGCAGGATTTGTGTGTTAAACATGTGAATGAAATAAAGCATGTCTTCAGGTCTGTTTTTGATGAGGAAACAACATTATAACATAGACTAGAAAATAGTGTAATATAGGCCCTTAAACAATTTAAAACAAACCTGAAACTCATTCATTGTTAATTCTTTTTATTTTTTGTATTACAGGTACAATGGACGCTGGAGATTCACCACCACAAATGAACCCAAGTTTGGATGTAACATTATAAGGAGCCCGGTGCTGCTTTGTTCGGGCACAATGCTGCAGAAGGGTGCCCTCACCATCATTGAATGGGAGGACTTGGACAAGAGGAAATTCTATTCCCTGGGCGTGTTCATGACTTTAACCACGCGGGCAACAGTTTATCCTTTCAGCCTGATCCGAACTCGCTTACAAGTCCAGAAAGGAAAATCCCTCTACTCCGGAACGTTCGACGCCTTTTGTAAAATACTGAAAAGCGAAGGCATTTGTGGACTGTACCGCGGTTTCATGGTCAACACATTCACTCTCGTATCAGGACAAGCGTATATCACTACATACGAACTTGTGAGAAAATACGTCTCCAACTACTCCCAAGACAACACTGTTAAGTCCATTATAGCCGGAGGAGCTGCTTCTTTAGTGGCTCAGACCATAACTATACCCATAGACATTGTGTCCCAGCACCTGATGATGCAAGGCCAGGGGGAGCACTTGAGTCGTTTTAAGGTTAAACCCAAAATGATGCTAGCAGCGACAAAGAGGGGGCTGACTTTCGGGCAGACTCGGGACATCACGGTGCAGATATTCGCAGAGGATGGATTCAGAGGATTTTATAGGGGTTATGTGGCGTCTCTCCTCACGTACATCCCCAACAGTGCTCTTTGGTGGCCTTTTTATCATTTTTATGCAGGTAAATAAACCAATTTCTCTCTAATCAGTTACTTTGATGGTGAGTGAATCATGTGTTTTATAAATACAAAGGACACATTTCTAAATAAAGTCCACAAAGAACACGCATAATGCAAAACTTTACATTATTAAAGTCTGTTATTATACCAAATTATGAGCATGAAGAGTAAGTGACTGGATTTAACTTTTTTTCTTTCTAAATCTGTTTTGTCTGAGATGTGCCTGAGCTATAATTTAAAGATTCACAATGTAACCTTTTTTGGAGTAGGGTCATAGAGAGATTATACTGCTTTGCGTAGAACTTTCCACACTCTGGCATGATCTTGCTTTTATTCAACCACAGATGTTAATATTGCGTTAAAAATGCCCCGAAAAACATTCTTAAAGTGAGCAATGTCTGACCTGTAACTTTGCCGGATGGCCCTATCTGCTTTAGGGAGATAGACAAGTTTAATGCCATACAGTGGAACATTCCAGGCAGAGCAATAACATCTCCAAAGGGACAGGCAGGTGGTGGACCCGCCTCCAGAAAAGTTAGAGTACAGCTTTATCCATCCATTTTAGTGTTGTTTGTTATATAATTCAAGTGCAGTCCTGTGTCTGTTGTTGTTGATCCATCATTGTCTTTTACATGGTGCGCGTGTGGCTTTGTGTTCACAGAGCAGCTGTCCAACCTAGCGCCCTCTAGCTGTCCTCATCTGCTCCTGCAGGCGATCGCGGGACCAATGGCTGCGGCTACTGCCTCCACCATCACCAACCCCATGGACGTGGTTCGAGCTAGAGTTCAGGTATATTCATAATCGTTATCTCGACTATACAGACTTTAGAACAAAAGATAACAAAGAAGATGGCATTATTAAATCCAAATGTCAAAAAAGAATACACAATTTCCATATTAACCTTTTTATTTGGTTGAAAATGTATTCAAAAAGTTTAAATATGCAATATAAATAATCACTGACTAGTAGGGTTGTTCCAATATTGATATTGGTAAAAGCTCTTTTATCGCACTTTTTTCTTTGGAGTGAACGCTGAACTTGGTAAAATAACTACAGAGAGTGCAGCTCGACTAACACAGACTTCATTCACTCACACAATTCACATAATTAGCCATATGCTCTGAGAATGAACATCTTTTTACAGGCCTTACTGCTGTTTTTATTCACAACCTGTGGTGGAAAGTGACCAAGTAGGAAAGTAAAATTGCTTACATCAGCACAACTCATCATCAAGACCATTATACATTTGACTATAACACTTTAGTTCTTAAAATCTCATTCATTCTTGTACATTTAGATTTTCTTAAGAGATAGACTTTTATTAGTTATTTTTTGATCTTGTACTGTAACAAAATTGAGTTGCCTTAGTCTGCTTCTTTACACTACGCGGTATCAGACTGGTTTTCGGTATTGGCAAGGACATGTACACCAAGGTCAAGTATTGGTATCAGAACGACATTACACTACTGATTAATTGAATACTAAACTCAATACTTGCAGCCCTAACTACTACTACTCGTACTTTTAGCTAGAATTTATACATCTCTATATTTACTATACCCCTCCCCGAACCGCCACCTTAACGTGGTGGAGGGGTTTGAGCACCCGAATGATCCTGGGAGCTATGTTGTCGGGGGCTTCATGCCCCTGGTAGGGTCACCCATGGCAAACAGGTCCTGGGAGACGGGTCTGACTAAGAGCGGTTCAGAAGCCCATCATGAAGAGGAAAACAACGAGGCCGTTTACGTTGCCCGGACTGGCGGTACCGGGGCCCCACCCTGGAGCAAGGCCAGGGGTGGGTGCTCGACAGCGAGCGCCTGGTGGCCGGGCCTTTCCCCATGGGGCCCGGCCGGGCCCAGCCTGAAGGAACGACATGGGGCAGTCCTCCCGTGGACCCACCACCTGCGAGAGGAGCCATGAGGGGCGGGTGCAGAGAGATCTGGGCGGCAGTCGAAGGCGGGGACCTCGACGACCGGATCTCTAGACATGGAGACTAGCTCTGGGGACGTGGAATGTCACCTCGCTGGGGGGGAAGGAGCCTGAGCTTGTCCGTGAGCTTGTCCGTGAGCTTGAGTGTTACTGGCTAGATATAGTTGGCCTCACCTCCACGCACAGCTTGGGCTCTGGAACCCAACTTCTTGAGAGGGGTTGGACTCTCCATTTGTCGGGCGTTGCCCGCGGGGAGCGGCGGCGAGCTGGTGTGGGCTTGCTCATTGCCCCACAGCTCAGCCGCCACGTGTTGGAGTTCACCCCGGTGAACGAGAGGGTCGCGTCCCTGCGCCTTCGGGTCAGGGACAGGCCTCTCACTGTTGTGTTGGCCTACGGGCCAAACAGCAGTGCGGAGTACCCAGCCTTCTTGGAGTCCCTGGGAGGGGTACTAGACAGTGCACCAACCGGGGACTCCATTGTTCTCCTGGGGGACTTCAACGCCCATGTGGGTAACGACAGTGACACTTGGAGGGGCGTGATTGGGAAGAATGGCCTCCCCGATCTGAACCCGAGTGGTGATTTGTTATTGGACTTTTGTGCTATTCACAGTTTGTCCATAACAAACACCATGTTCGAGCACAAGGGTGTCCATCGGTGCACGTGGCACCAGGACACTCTAGGCTGGAGGTCGCTGATCGACTTTGTTGTCGTGTCATCTGACCTCCGACCGCGTGTCTTGGACACTCGGGTGAAGAGAGGGGCTGAGCTGTCAACTGATCACCACCTGGTGGTGAGTTGGATCCGCTGGCGGAGGAGGAAGCCGGACAGACCTGGCAGGCCCAAGCGCATTGTGAGGGTCTGCTGGGAACGTCTGGCGGAGCCCTCTGTCAGAGGGGTCTTCAACTCCCACCTCGGGAGAGCTTCTCCCTGATCCCGGGGGAGGCTGAGGACATGGACTCTGAGTGGGCCATGTTCTCCACCTCTATTGTCGATGCGGCTGCTCGTAGTTGTGGTCGTAAGGTCTGCGGTGCTTGTCGCAGCGGCAATCCCCGAACCCGGTGGTGGACACTGGCAGTAAGGGATGCCATCAAGCTGAAGAAGGAGTCCTATCAAGCCTTGTTGGCTCATGGGACTCCTGAGGCAGCTGATGAGTACCGGCGGGCCAAGCGTGCCGCGGCTCGGGCAGTCACAGAGGCAAAAACTCGGGGTTGGAAGAAGTTCGGGGAGGCCATGGAGGAGGACTATCGGACGGCCATAAAGAGATTCTGGCAAACCGTCCGACGCCTCAGGAGGGGGAAGCAGTGCTTCACCAACACTGTTTACAGTGCAGGTGGAGAGCTGCTGACCTTGACTGGGGATGTTGTCGAGCGGTGGAAGGAATACTTTGAGGATCTCCTCCATCCCACTGTCACGTCTTCCGAGGAGGAAGCAGAAACTGGGGACCCGGAGGCGGACTCGTCCATCACCCCGGCTGAAGTCACCGAGGTGGTTAGCAAGCTCCTCGGTGGCAAGGCTCTGGGGGTGGACGAGATCCATCCTGAGTACCTCAAGTCTCTGGATGTTGTGAGGCTGTCTTGGCTGACACGTCTTTGCAACATCGCGTGGCGGTCGGGGACAGTGGAATGGCAGACCCCGGGGTGGTGGTCCCTCCGTATAAGAAGGGGAACCGGAGGGTGTGTTCCAATTACAGGGGAATCACACTCCTCAGCCTTCCCGGTAAGGTCTATTCCAGGGTACTGGAGAAGAGATTCTGACCGATAGTCGAACCTCGGATTCAAGAGGAGCAGTGTGTTTTTCGTCCTGGTCGCGGAACACTGGACCAGCTCTATACTCTCCGTTGGGTCCTCGAGGGTTCATGGGAGTTTGCCCAACCAGTCCACATGTGTTTTGTGGATCTGGAGAAGGCATTCGACTGTGTCCCTCGTGGTGTCCTTTGGGGGGTGCTCCGGGAGTATGGGGTCCGGGGCTCTTTGCTAAGGGCTGTCCGGTCCCTGTATGACCGTAGCAGGAGCTGTATTCGCATTGCCGGCAGTAAGTCAGACCTGTTCCCGGTGCATGTTGGACTCTGCCAGGGCTGCCCTTTGTCACCGGTTCTGTTCATTATATTTATGGACAGAATTTCTAGGCGCAGCCAGGGGCCGGAGGGGATCTGGTTTGGGAACCACAGGATTTCATCTCTGCTATTTGCAGATGATGTTGTCCTGATGGCTTCTTCGAGCCAGGACCTGCAGCAGGCACTGGGGCGGTTTGCAGCTGAGTGTGAAGTGGCTGGGATGAGAATCAGCTCCTCCAAATCCGAGGCCATGGTTCTCGACCGGAAAAAGGTGGTTTGCCCTCTCCGGGTGGGTGGTGAGTCTCTGCCCCAAGTGGAGGAGTTCAAGTATCTCGGGGTCTTGTTCACGAGTGAGGGAAGGATGGAGCGTGAGATTGACAGGCGGATCGGTGCAGCGTCTGCAGTGATGCGGTCGCTGTATCGGTCCGTTGTGGTGAAGAAGGAGCTGAGCCGGAAGGCAAAGCTCTCGATTTACCGGTCAATCTACGTTCCTACCCTCACCTATGGTCATGAGCTCTGGGTAATGACCGAAAGGACAAGGTCACGGATACAAGCGGCTGAAATGGGCTTCCTCCGCAGGGTGGCCGGGCGCACCCTTAGGGATAGGGTGAGGAGCTTGGTCGCACGGGAGGAGCTCGGAGTAGAGCCGCTGCTCCTACACGTCGAGAGGAACCAGTTGAGGTGGCTCGGGCATCTGCTCAGGATGGCTCCTGGACGCCTCCCTAGGGAGGTGTTCTGGGCATGTCCCACCGGGAGGAGGCCCCGGGGAAGACCCAGGACACGCTGGAGGGACTATGTCTCTCGGCTGGCCTGGGAACGCCTTGGGGTCCCACCGGAGGAGCTGGAGGACGTGTCTGGGGTGAGGGAAGTCTGGGAGTCCCTGCTTAGACTGCTGCCCCCGCGACCCGGACCCGGATAAGCGGAAGAAAATGGATGGATGGATGGATATATTTACTATAATTAGCCAAGACATTGGCAGTACACATTGTTATGGTTAGATTTCAGACTGACCAGTTCTCCTTTGCCATGGCTGAATTGTCTTTTGTATACAGTCTGTTCACTTGATGTAGGGGAGTCAAAATTGTTAACTAGGCTGTAAGCAAATTTTGATGTTGCACACTTATTAGCTTATCGTCACAACAAAACTCCACTCTGGTCTCTAAGATTTGTAGAAAATGCTTATAAACTCATCATGGTGAATAATTAGGATGCTCTGAATGCATAAACTAAGTGAGGAATAACTTTCTATCACTGCAAACCGTTTAAAATGAACTACCGTAAATTTCGGACTACAGAGCGCACCTTGATATAAGCCGCACCAGCTAAATTTGAAGAGAAAATCAATTTTGTACATATATAAGCCGCACCTGAATAAAAGCCGCAGGTTTTCATATTGTAACATGAGACATTTACACAGAAAGACGGTGCACCGACACGCTTTTTTTTAAACTGTGCCTGAAAATTGGCACCAACACGACAACAACACGGGATGAACACATCTGCAGGTTTAGAAAATAAAGCTGCACCAACACGGAAAATCTGCTTTTATTTCCTCTGAAAACTTTTGTCGTCTTTTTACATTGACCAAGTTGGATTCATTGATGTCGAGCTTACGTGCAGTGGCTCTATTTCAGGGGTCGGCAACTCGCGGCTCCGGAGCCGTATGCGCCTCTTTCCGCCTCATACTGCGGCTCTGCGTGGCTTGGGAACTGACACAGACACAGCTCACAGTCCTGCGTAAAGAGCCCTGATTTTCAGACGCTGTGCGCACAGGGGTCAGGAGCAACTTTGGCCCGTCCCTAATGACACACTAATAAGCTCGTCCGTAGATGTATCATGAAAATCCTGCTGGAAATCGCCACAGAAATCTATTTGATGTAGTAGCAAGTATATTATCTGCTCTTGTCTCCGCGGTGACGTATCACGTATAACACATCAGACACGACGCACAAAAGTAGAGCCACAAGCGAGTGAAAATGAGCCAAAACAAAAGTCTTTGGAGATCTTTTTAACAAAGGGGAAAAGGACAACTGAGGAGCCAGAAGAAGAGACTACGACCTCCAAGAAAAAGAAAGATAAATTTAACAGACAATGCCTACTTAAAATCTGGGTTTGTCGCTACAGGTGACTCTCACGCACAGTCCGCTCTGCGTAACATACGG